>NC_081432.1:58979467-59279467 GCF_949786415.1 Peromyscus eremicus | reverse complement strand
TTCCTAATCCAAGAGAAGGAACGCGTCTGCATTCTGCCAGGACAGAAACAAAGCCGTCGGGATACTTCCTTCCTCCTGAAAGACTGTGGACTAAGGGCCTGGGAGCCTTTGCTTCTTTGGTGCTCCTGACGTTGTGATGAGGAGAGAAGACTGCTCAGGCATCTGAAGACTCCTCTCCTTCCTGGCCACCTGGCCTCACCCCATCGCACACCTGGGTGCCCACTGCCTTCTCCACCTCTGCATTGGAAAACCCCCAACCTTTGCCCCATCCTACACACCCTAGGCACAGAAACCATTCCCCAAGGCTGATGATGACACCGGCCAGGTTCCTAAGAAAGGGCCCTCCCCAGGGGATTCCACAAAGGCTTTGGGAAATGGTGGGAAGGTAGGATGAGGTCACCTGATCTGGGGGAAAGAATGGCTCTGAGGAGCCTGGAGGAAGAGGCAAGTGAGTGCTATGACTTTGAGAAGCACCACTGTGGAGAAGAAGCTGAAGCAGGTAGGCACAGTCGGTCCCGCCTCAGCCTCTGAGTACCGTGTTCCCCTGCTCCCACCCAGCAGGGCACGCCTGCCACACCCACGACCATCCCCAAAGTGTGGGAGAGGCCCACGACTCCTGACTGTGTCTCACCCCAGACACTGGGGCTCAAGAGAGCCCTGAGATGAAAGACAGGCTCTTCAGGACACAACTGGCAGAATCTCACTTTTCTCTCTATGACTGGAGCCTGCTCCTTGGAACCCCATCTTTCCCCACCTCCCACGCCACCCTGGCCCCTCATCTCCCTGCTTACCTCTTTCCTCTCCATCTTGGGGAAGATCATGTGTTTCTTCATTCCCTTGGGGACAAGAGAGCTCACATCCTGACCTTCAGTTCTGTCCATGCTACCTCAGACCCTCTTCCTTGCCTGGGTGTCACTTGTGGTCAACTAAACAGGGAGTTTTACTCAAAGGAAGTGTTGTGGTTTGGATAACTGTTCCCCATCATGCTATGTGTTGAAGCCTTGCTCCTCGGCCTGTGGTGACAGTGACAAGTGATGTCACTTTAGATGGGCCTGGTGGAGGCAGCTAGGTCATTGACCCTCCCTTTGTGGCCACCTGAGGTAAACAACAGCTCCCTCCGCCTCATACGTCAGCACCATGTACTGAGCTGCCACAGGCCCAAAGTGACCATGGACTGAAACCATAGAAACACTGGGCCAAAGCACACCTTTAACTTGATTACCTCAGTGTTTTGTCACAGTGACGAAGAGCTGACTAACACCGAAAGTATGATCAGGACTGTGTTAGTACCGGGAAGCTGGGTGCTAAGTATAACCCACCTGCTTTTTGTTGTTGTTATTGTTGTTTTGGTTTGGTTTGGTTTGGTTTTTTAGAAACAGGGTTTCTCTGTGTAGCCCTGGCTAAACTGGAACTCATTATGTCGACCAGGTTAACCTCAAACTCACAAAGATTCCCCTGCCTCTGCCTCCCAAGTGCTGGGATTAAAGGCATGCACCACCGTGCATAGCTAACCCACCTGTTAATATGCAAACTAAAGACATCAGTTCTGTTCAACACATTGAATGGACACATTCAGAAGCAGTCCTATTAAAGAAATGTCACTATCACTGCAAATGATCACCGCTAGTATTTAACATGGTTCTGGAATGATTTGACAATGCAACTAGTTGAAATGGTTGAATAAGAGATACACAAATTTTGGAAGAAAGAATTATTACCACTGGATAATCTTACTCTGTACTTGAATATTTCAGAAGACTCAGCCAGGGCTGAAGAGATGGCTCAGTGGTTAAGAGCTCTGGCTGGTCTTCTGGAGGACAGGAGTTGGATCCGCAGCATCCACATGGTGGCTCTCGTGCATCCGTAACTCCAGTTCCAGGGGATCTAGTGCCCTCTTGTGGCCTCCACCAGCACCAGGCAAGCACGTGATGCACAGACATACATGGAGACAAAACAGTCACACAGAAAATAAAAATAATTATTTTTCTTAAAAGACATCTTGCAGCCTTTTCCTCCTTTTATATTTTTATTTCTTTTAACAGTCATTGTTTTTCTTTTTCTAATTTCCTTTGATACAATTTTCTTTTTTAAATATTATATTTTATTTTTTATAAGTTTCATACATTTATACAACCTGTATTGAATGTGTCCACCCACTACCTTCCTCTGACTCATCTAGCCCTTCCAGCCCATTTCTCCTCAACTTCATGTTCTCTTTTCTCTTGTTATTAATAACTCTTTGAGTCCTGTTTGTGGTGCCCATATGCACACTGGGTGTGGTCATCCACTGGGTATGAGCAAACTACCAGCAGCCATATCCCCAGGGGCGAGTGATGCTTCTCAACATCCATCAACAGCCAATAGTTGGGTTGTACTTTGAGACAAGGTCTCACTAATTGCCCAGGCCGGCCTTGAACTCAAGATCCTCCTGCCTCAGCCTGCCCAGTAGCAGTGATTACAGGCTTGTACTACGAAATGGTTGTTCTTCATCACAGGACTTAGCAAAGTATCTAAAAACAAAATGTCCTAAACACAAAAGGTCATTAACAAAATGATATGGGGGGAGGGGGCCCCACTTATGAAAAGAACAAAAACATCACATAAAACACATTTTAAAATGTGCAGGCATGTGGAAAGAGCTATAAAACCCAAACAGGGACACAACCACAGACCTGAATAGATGGAGGGGGACCTTGTTCACGAGTAGAGAATGATGATGTGACTATGTCATTATCACTGTAAGTGAGCAATCAGTTCAGCCATCCACGGTTCGAAGGGTCAGCTGCTGTGGGAGCAGCAGGCGTTTAGAGTGACGAAAAACTGGGGGAAAATATATAAAAGAAGAGACAGAAAATTCCCGAAGGAAACAAAATACCCTAACCAAGAAAGAGTTCTGTGAGACATTCTGCACAATATTACACAGTAACAGTAATTAAAATGGCCTGAGACCAGAGTCTACACAGAGATCAGCTGTGAAGAATAAAAAAAAAAATTAGAGACCCAAATAAACAGAAGAATTCAATAAACTGAGTCATTTCACCAGATAGTTAGATCACAAATAAATAAATCTGGATTCCTTACCTCACTCCTAACATGGAAATAAGTTCCAACAAGATCAAAGAATAAAAGAAAACACTGGGAAAATAAAGCTATAAAAGTACCAGAAAGAAAAAAAAATGTGTGTCAGGGCTGTGGATCTGGCTCAGTGGTTAAAAACACACCAGCTGCTCTTGCAGAGGACCTGGGTTCAGTTTCCAGCACCCACATGGTTCACAAGGGCCCATGACTCCTTTTCTAGAGAATTCAACACCCTCTTCTGGCCTCCAAAGGCACTGCATGAACACAATGCACATACAGACAGGCACACACACACACACACACACACACACATACACATTTTTTAAAGAAAATGTGTGTAAATGATTTTATGATCCTGGGGTGTCAACTTTCTTAGTCACAGAACAAAATAGAAGTCATAACAGAAGTGATTAATAAATGTATCCACAAAGAAATTAAAAGAGAAAACGTTACAAGTGAAAATTAAAAGATGAAATCAGAGATCAGAGGAAGACATTTGCAAGATGCATGATAATGTACTGATTTCCATGAGTTTAAAACATTGATTTTGGTTGGATTGAGTATGTGAGTGTGCTCTGTGTGTGTGTGTGTGTGTGTGTGTGTGTGTGTGTATGTGTGTACAGGTTACAAGGATGTGGATGCATGTATATGTGAGCGTGCATGCATGTATCTGTGAGTGTGCGTGCATGTATATGAGAGTGCATGCATGTATCTATGAGTGTGCATGTATGTATATGTGGGAGTGCATGCATATATATGAGAGTGCATGCATGTATTTGTGAGTGTGCGTGCATGCATGTGTTGTTCCCTTGGGTGCTGTTTTTGGAGACAGGGTCCTTATTGGGATGTGGAGTTTGCTGCTGATTCCAGTAGTCTAGCCAGGGGGAACGTCACAGGGTCTGCCTGTTCCCACCTCTCAGTGCTAGGATTAGGACAGCTTTTTGTATGGTTTCTGGGGACCAAGCTCAAGCCCTCCTGCTTGTCTGGTCAACAGTCGCCCCCCCCCCCCCAGCTATCTCCCCAGCCCCTGGTTGTTTTGTTTTAGACAGGGTCTCACTATGTAGCCCAGGCTGGCCTGGAACTAACAACCTCTTGCCTCAGCCTCCTGAATGCTGGGATTCTAGATGTACACCATGAAACCTGGCAAATAAATAAATAAATAAATAAATAAATAAATAAATAAATATGCTTTTCAAACAACAAGGAAAAGATCAGAGATCCAATAGAAAAATAAAGCAAAGAGCATAAGCAGGCCTCTCCCCGCCCACACCCCCACACAACTGGCTAATAAAAATATATCCAGGGGCTGGAGAGATGGCTCTGCAGTGGAGGGCATTGTTGCTCTTACAGAGGACTTGGGTTCAGTTCTCTGCACCACATGGTGGTTTACAACCATCCTTAACTCCAGTTCCGGGAGATCTGCCCTCTTCTGACCTCCTGGGCACCAGGCACACTCATGGTACACATACACACACACACACACACACACACACACACACACACACACACAGGCAAAACACTCACATACATAAAATAAAATAAATAAATCTTAAAAAAGGTTAATACATAGTGCTCCGTCTCACTAATGATTTGAAATGCAATTGAAAGCCAAGTTTAAGTTTTCACTTGTCAGCTCAGCAAAGATTAGGAAAGTTCGTGACACCCATCGGTGTGGAGGATGTGGCTACATGGGCAGTCTCCCATAATGCCACCACAAAGAACATTAGCAGGTTCTGAAGAGCGCTCCAGCATTGTTGGTAAACGTGACCTGTCCACACTCTTCCATCTAGTGTTCTAATCTCTAGGCCTTTGTTTGTGTTTTCCTTTTCTGTGACACCAACTCCAGAAATACCCAAAGACACACGTACAGAAATGCTTCTCACACCTGGAGAGAAAGGACGGGAGCACACACACCTGTAATCCCGGTGCTCCAGAGGCTGCGGCAGGAGGATCAGAAACGCAAGGTCAGCTCTGGACTACAGCAAAACGCTGCCTCAAAACAAAACAGAAGAGTTGGACATAGTAATTCCAAGGTTGAGATGCTAGGACAAGTGGATTAATCAGGAGTTCAAGACCAGCCTGGGCTATACAAAGTTCAAAGCCAGCCTGGTGCATATGACAAGACTCTATGGGGAAAAAAGAAAAAAAAAAAGAGGCCGAGAGTGGCCTGTGCCTTTAATCCCAACAGAGGTAGACAGATCTCTATGAGTTCCAGGCCAGCCAAGGCTACATAGTGAGACTCTGTCTCCAAGACAAAAAAAAAAAAAAAACCAAGCCGGGCGGTGGTGGCGCACGCCTTTAATCCCAGCACTCGGGAGGCAGAGCCAGGCAGATCTCTGTGAGTTCGAGGCCAGCCTGGGCTACCAAGTGAGTTCCAGGAAAGGCGCAAAGCTACACAGAGAAACCCTGTCTCAAAAAAACAAACAAAAAAAAAAAAAAGAGAGAGGGAAAAAAGACGAAAGAGACCAGCAAGACGCTCAGTGGTTAGAAGATGCTTGTTGCCAAGGCTAACGACCTGAACTCCAGTGAGACCAAGTCCCTCCTCCTGCCCCTGGTGGCACCAAAGCGTATATACCCACCACCTTCACGCCCCCCTCTTTCCCTCCAGCCACCTCCTCCACCCCACACATGTCCTTCAGGATGTGAGGGCAGAGATGCCTGTCTGGAAAGGTTCAAAGCATCCTCTGGGGTCATAGGTGAGAGGGCCTCCCGGATGAAGGGGGTGGATGGGAGCCAGGAATTATGACAGCTGGCATCTAGGCTGTGGGTGAGTGGGCAGGGCCTGCTGTGGTAAGGAGGGAAGAGTTTTTGGGAAGCTGGCTGTCAGAAATAGCTGGAATAGTATGCAGCCTCAGAGAGGGGCTTCTCGCCCTCAGCCTGCTCTCCCAGGGTCTGTCCTGCGGCCTGCCGGCCACCTGGCTCCTCTGCAGGCTTTGACTCACTTCCTGTGTTTTCCTCTTCCCCCAGGTATGCTCTTGACTCACGGCCCTCTTTCCTGTCCCTCCCTGTCTCAGGGGCAAGACCCACCTAAGGGTCAAGAAAAATGTCGGGGTTCTTGTCCCTCCTGTCTTTGAATCTGGAACCACAGCTGTAAGGAATGCCAATTCAAAGGTTGCCTCAACCGTTCCCTGTATCCAAGTGCCTCAGTGACCCTGACCCTTCCCTCAGCGGAAAAAGGCTGCAGGGCCTGGACCCAGCACCAACTCCAACTCCTTCCCTGCACTCCAGTCCTGCATCCCAAGATGCTCAGCAAGGGTCATTGTGGGGTTTTACTGTGTGTGTGTGGGGGGGGGGGGGGGTAATGAACCCAGGGCCTCATGCACGCAGAACGTGCCTGTCCCAATGAGCTGTGCTCTCAGCCCGTTTTGTGTATTTCTTCCGATGTATCCACAAGGTAAAAACCTTACTGTAAATCCGGAAGGCGAGCTCAGAAGCAGAAAGGCGAGCTCAGAAGCAGGAAGCACACTAGACTTCTATTCTAACTCAAATGGTGACTGTGAGTTTTCCCCATTGCCTGGGTCCTACCTCACATCTTTGTGATTGGCTTGAAAGAGTAAGGACCAAGGGGGGAGGGGCCCCAGCTTTAGGCCAGAGTGCAGGCTTTTGTGTAAATAGAGGTTTTACCCGGTGGGGGCTTTTAAAACATTTGCCTAAGGTTTTACAAGTGAGAGGGAGACAGAGAGATTTTAATTTCTTGTCATAATCACAATTCTTAGAATAGGACAGGAAAGACTCATTATTTAATATTTCTTGTAATCCCTCCTCTTAGTTCAACAGTCTTTTCTTCAAAATTGTTAAGACGCTGGCTCTCTTTTCCTATCATGTCTTATCGTTTTGTATTTTGTTATTTTGTGATGGGAGTCTCACTAAGTTTGCCCAGTCTGGCCTGGAACATGTGACCTCTAGGCTCCCGAGTAGCTGGGATTACAGACCTGAGCCTCCAGGCTGGGTTCCTTCTCACTGCAGGGCAGTAGGGCCAGCTCTCTGGAGGGATCAGCTGGCTAAGCAAGAGGAGTCTTCCCCCTGGGGAGGCCTTCTCGGTCAGCCCCTGCACTTGACCTCTCTTCACAGCCCTTCCCTCCTCTGAAATCCACACAGCCTGTGACTCACCTCCCTGACTGGGAGCTAGCTACAGGAATGAGCATGTGGCTGAACTCTAGGAGCAGGTTCTGGGAACACTTCAGGCAAAAGTTTTCCTCATCTTAAAAACAGACCTAGACAAAGAAATGGCCTTTCTGAAGCCTCTAGGCACATCACCTCGGGGTCTGATCTCAGGAGCTTCTGCAGCTTTGTACAACCTTGGGGCCAAGTAGAACACCAGGGAATAAACCTACACCTTGAAGACAGCAGAGGAGAAAGAGACCAGACTAAACCGCTTGAAAACGCAATTCATCAGAGCATTCCTTTCCCTTCTTGACTGGCGATGAGACTATGCCATGTGAACAGGTGCCCCGCCCCCTACTGCTGTGACTTTCCTCCATAACGGACTGCACCCGCAGAATACAAAGGCTAACAGCCTACAGTCAACGGAACAGCAGGTTGGAAAAAATACCCCGACATTTCCCTAGCTGTTCAAAGCTATGAATCTAAGTGTAAATTTGATTCCATCAATTCTAGAGCCCACATGTGAAATTTGAAAGATGTTGATGAGACAATTTTTGCTGATCAGCAAATATCTGACCACATGGGACTGTCTTCAGTAATATTCAAAACCAGATAAAATGAGAGAGGGGATAGGGGTTAGAAAAAAAAAATGGCTCAGCAAGTTAAGAGAATATATTGCTCTTGCAGAGGACCTGGGTTCAGTTCCCACCACCCAAATGGCAACTCACAATCATCTATAACTCCATTTTCAGGTGGATCTGACGCCCTCTTCTGGCCTCCAAAGGCACTGCACACATATAGTCCACATACATACATACCAGCAAACAAAGACTCAGACACATTTTTTAAAAAATTTCTTTCAGTGAAAGAGAGAGATCTGTTTGAAGATATTGGAAAGTGATAAAAGCAATTCAGCTTTAAGGAGCCTCTACTAATGTTTCTCAAAGGGAAGTTGGTTGACTCTCATCTACTCCACTATAAACACAAGTAGATTCCAAAACCAGTGTAACCGCTAGCCTACCCTTACATCACCACTTGTTAAGACACCACTGGGGATAGTACTGTACCGTCTTCTTATTTGTTAAGAATTTTATTTATTTTATGTGTGTGTTGACATATGTGTGGGAGTGCTTATGGAGGCCAGCGGACGGTGCTGGATCCCCTGGAAATGGAGTTACAGGTGGCTGGTGTGGGTGCTGGGAATCGAACTCCAGTCTTCTGGAAGAGCAGCCAGTGCTCTTGACTGCTGAGCCATATCTCCAGCCTAGGTGTAATTGAGGTGGATGTTGTTGAGACAGGATCTTACTATGTAGCCCCGGCTGGCCTAGAACTCAGTATGTAGACCAGGCTGGCCTCAGATTCATAGGTGTAACTGTGCTTTGATAGCCAGGAATCTGGATCATGGAATTCAAAGGTAGGTCCCTTGTAAACACCTCGTCTGATGTCCAGAGTAAATCTTTCATCCAGTTAATTTGAATATTTACTTTTTTCCCTCTGTGGCGCCTTGTGCAAGCAAGCTAAGTGAGTGTCCAAATGGATAAAATTCTTTAGGGAAAAAGAACTTCCTAAGGAAAAAGAAAGAGAAAACGATGAAGTAAGATCTGGTCAGCTGCCCCCGACACACACAGCCAACACACCTCAGGGTTTCTTTTCTTAGGCAATAATAACTTCCTGTATCGTCTAACCCATTTGAGTTTCTATTACTCGCAGCCAAAGGGCCCTGACGTTACTGGGCACTTGGGAAACCAAATGAGTCGTTGTCAGCACGTGGGATTCATGGTCTGAGGAGAAAGGAGATGTGTTTTCCAAACCTGCTGCTTACGTTTCAATCATGACCCAGAGAACAAGCCAGGGAGGGGCCGAGGGAAGCCAGAAGAATGGAGATTATGTGTGGATAAGGGGACAGAGTCTGGGAACTGAAGGAGACGCTCAGTACAGTGTTGTTATCATCGTCCACGCCATCACAAGGTGGAGAAATGCCCAGAGGCTCATTCATAGAAAACTGGTTCAATAATTATAGTATATCCATAGTGTCGTCACAGACCCCCAAAGAGGAGACACCAGCCAAGTGGGGATTAGATGGTGCCACACAGTGGGCCTCCACCGAGAACCTTCCCCTCCACCTTGAGGGAGAGGTCTCTGCCAGGCTCCTCCTTAGGTTTCTCATTTCTCCCTCACCTCTAACACTGCTGCTTCCCTCCAGAGGACAGGGACCCCCACGTCTATGTCTCAGGGTCATGAAGGCCCAGCTTAGCCTTCATGACTTAGTTGGGCTGGACTGCCTGGGCTCCATAGGGAAGATCAATTGCTAACGCTGAAGGAGATGATGTAGAGGAGAAAAGCCAGGAGAGCCGGCCTTCCAGCAGGGTGCCCTGCACAGCCAAGCAAGGAGCTCCTGGGATAGGCAGAGGAAGGGACGGAGGGATGAACTCCACGGGAGAAGGAAACAGAGAAGGGACAGCAGGACAAGGAGATTGATGTCCACACAGCATAGGGAAGGACAGCGAGACAGGCCACAGACTGTGATCCCCAACCCAGAGTCAGCACAGCCACGTACACGGAAACCTGAAATCAACGTTTTTAAAATGGAATATATGTACACACATGCTTGTCTGGTTGGAAGCAGATCGGACCCAGCTCCAGTGGCCAGGCCCTGTGTCTAGCAGGGACACAGTATATTGCACACTGTAGGGACCAGCAGGGAGGACACAGGGATGGAAAAAAGGAGCGACAGAGACATTGGGGGAAGAGGGAGGGGCAGGAACTGGAGCTATGAATGGTCTCCAGGGAGGAAAAGGCTGAATCCAAGCTCTTCCCACAGCCCGAGACCATGCTAATGGAAATAAATCCCTGGTGTGTCTTACTGTAGGTGTCCAAGGCCAGGCATAAGGGAGCAGGTAGGGACCCAGTAGAGCAAGGCATGGGTAAGCTTCTCAAAGTCAAGCCTCCTGGGGAAGCTGGGGGCAGCTGGGAGGAGGCGAGGCGCAGTGAGCAGGGCTTGGAGACAAGAGTTTGTTCTCATGGGGTAAAGACAGACTCTCTCTTGTTGGTGCTGTTAGTCTGCACAAAGAAAGTACTAGAAAACCCCCAGGGTCTTTTCCTCCAACCTGCCTCCAGCCCAAGTTCCCTACTCCGACATACCTGCTCCCTTGAGAGACCTAGTGCCCTCAGCCCTCAGCCTTGGCCATTCTCATATCATGTGGTGCTTTAGGGTTTTGCTGTGTGGCTTGTTGGTTGTCTCTCAGAGTCTCGGTTTTCTCATCTGTCAAACGAGGTTGATTAACTGGCACCTCGAGGACTGCCCGTGAATAACAGAATGGTCCACAGGAAGTACTGGGAGATGCTGGCCAGTGGTCAATGCCCATGCCTTTTCTTGGCCCCAGGCTGCTTCCTGAATGACACTCAGCCTCTAAACTTAGACCTCAGTCACACTGTGTGTCTGCTGTGAGACCAGTGACCTCATAAGGGCAAGGTGAGAATAAGCTGAGTCAGCAGAGAATGATCCAGGAAGGCATCCCAGGAGCAGCTGCAGGAATGAAGGGCTGAGAAGCAGGGGAGAAGAAAGCAAGCTTCCCGTACAGGAGTCCTGGCATCTGCAAAGACCCATGGGAATGGAGCTGGGGTGGGGACTCCTGGCTCACCAGCTTGAGCTGGGGCCAGCTCCCAGCACCAGCAAAAAAAGTTTAGAGACGTCCAAAAGGCAGGTCCTTGTGCTCCTGGTCCTGTCCCTGCCCCCTACCTGGAGTCAGCAGGGAAACAAGGGAAGAACATGCATGAGCATACACACACACACACACACACACACACACACACACACACACACACACACCCTGCCTGCCAGGTGAGCAGCCTGGCCTCAGTGACAAAGCTGCCATCTGCCACCAGGAACTGGCAGCACTGACGGAGACAGGGGCAGAGACCTGGGGAGGGAAACAATGCACGTTGTGTTCACTAGCCACAGTGGGACCAGCTCTGCCATTTTCCTAGAATAAGTGAGGGTGTGGGAGCCGGGTGGGTCTGGTTCTGCCTAGAAAACCTGACTTGACCCTG
Organism: Peromyscus eremicus; assembly: GCF_949786415.1. NCBI lineage: Eukaryota > Metazoa > Chordata > Mammalia > Rodentia > Cricetidae > Peromyscus > Peromyscus eremicus. Next base: position 59,268,235 of record NC_081432.1, on the reverse strand, counting down.
TATGCCCTGCAAGAGGCTCTGTTCCTGTCCTCACCTCTACCTTCAGCAACCCCACTACAGCCACCCCGACTTCAGCTCCCCAGCACCTACTGCACACACACACACACACACACACACACACACACACACACACTCACCTGCACCTGCAGCACACACACAAATGCCCTCACCTGAGCCTCCTACATACGCAAATGACCTCACTTGTTCCTGCTGCATACACACATGACTACACCCATACCTGCCACACACACACACACACATCCCCTCTCCTGTACCTGCCCTCACCTGTGCCTACTACATACACACCCTCACTTTTGCCTGCTCTAGACACACAAATAGCTCTCTTGATTCTGCTGCGTACACACATCATCTCCAATGCCATTGCATATACTCATACACACATGCCCTCCCATGTGCCTCCTGCATGCACATACATCCTCACTTGGGCCAACCACACACACACACACACACACACACAGGCAGGTGTCATCCTGGGCCTAATAGTCGATGGAGAGGCAGTTTTCCATGAACCAGACAGTTCAAAAGTCGTCATGTGAGAGCAGAAAAAAAAAAGACACAAAAAATATTAAAATGGGCCTATGAGATGGTTCTGAAAGTGAAAATACTTGCTAGCTAAGTCTGATGACCTGGGTTTAATGCCTCAAACTCACCACGGAAACCAACTTCAGCAAATTTGTCTCTTGCATCCACACAAGTGTTGTGACAAGCACATGCCTCTTCCTCCTCTTCCTTCTCCACCCCCCATACACACACACAGGATAATAATAAATAAAGTAGACATTTTTTTCTTAAAGAGAAAAGAGACCAGGAGAGTCAGAGACAGAGAAACAGGAAAACAAGGAAAGGAGAAGGACACAGAGCTGGGAGGGGGACAGACAGAACTACGGAGGCAGAGAGAGGAGGCCGCCTCACGGCCGCAGCAGCTGTGGCAGCCTTGGGCCCCAGAGGTCGGCAGGGATGTTTTCTCCCTCACAGGACCCCAGTACCGTCCTGCACCCTCACTGGGCCTGCTGCTGGAGTTTCCTAAGACCTTTCTGTCGCAGCCCTGCATGTCCAGCCACTTTACTCATCATTACCCACCACTTGCCACTTGGAGAAACAGGAAGGGCCTTTCATCTTTGAGCGACCACAACGAAGGTTTCCAGACCATGTTTGGCACAGCCATATAGATGTCTCCCAGCCTGGGTGTGAGAACCCCTCACTTGGTACTAAGCCCACCCAACCTGTCTGGGACATCACCAGGAATGATCACTCACAGGAGCCCTCCAAACTCCAGCTGGTCTTCTAATGAAGCACCTCTCGTCTGAAGAAAGTACCCTCTCCCATCTTCTTGACCCTTCACACTCCCAGGACTCTGGCTGTCCCCTACATTTGAGGAGTTTAACGTCCACGACACACTCAGCTTTCTCCTGCCTCCTTCAGACACATCTAGGGAGGCCAGGCCTACCAGGGCCAGCCCAGGACACCTGGGAAGAGGCTAGCCACCTCCTCCTGTTTCCTGTATCTGTCAGTGACCAGTATTTCCAGTCCCACCAGCAGTTTGGAGATAGCACCATTATCAGGGATCCTTGCTATGTGTTCTCCAGTCTTCTCTGGGTGGCAGGCTGTCCCCATGCACATGTGTGTGTGCACACTTACATGGGTGTGTATATACAGGGGTGGGTATGCCCACGAAGAGGCCAGGTGACCTCTATCACTCTCCACCTTCTTCTCTTGAGATGGTCTCTCAATAAACCTGGAATTCATGCTGTTCAACTAGGCTGGGCAGTCAGCAAGTCCCAGAGATCCTCCTGTCTCCCCAATATTCTCTTCCTCTGTCCCTAACCCCCAAGAGCTAGATCTGAATTCAGGCCCCATGCCTGAGCAGCCAGCCCTGTTCCCCACAGTCCTACTCCTTCTTAAAGAAGCCATTACTGCCTTTCCTTTGGCAAAGCAGTACTGCTCTGGGCTCCAGCGCCCACCGCTTTGTCCCAGCCTCCCACCAGGCCTGCTGTGGAAACAGAGCTGGGGCCTGGGTTCAGCTGGGTCCATTCCCTCTGACCCTATCTAGATAGGAAAGAGGCTTCCCGCACAGAGCCCCTTAGCAGGCCACCTACAGTCCCCAGTCTGCCTTCCTGTCTCCAGCACCGCCAAGGGACATCAGAAGACTTTGTTCTGGGACGAGGCGAAGCCAGGGAGAAGAAGGCAAGGAGAGACCATGAAGGAAGGAAGGGCAGAGAGAGCCAAGGGAAAATGGACAAAAAGAGAAGGAGCCCCACTGTGGTCCATCCCCAGAAAGGACATGCAAGACTTTGGCAGGAGACTCGGCTTAGATAACAGGGAGAGCTTGATGACAGGTGGAGCCCGGGACTCGTTCCCACAGGAGGGAGGAGCGTGAGGAGCACGCGGCAGGAGCACAGTCAGGCGTCCCACCACTCTTGGCCCCAGGCGTGAATCAGGGTTCCACAGAACTGTCCAACCTGTCTCCCTCTGCCTCTTGACACTCAACCCTCCCTCAGCTACACAAGCGAAATCTTCAACCGTCCTCCTAAAAGCCTCCCTGTGAGTCACTGCCACTGAAACCGTCTTCCTGCCTGGCCCAGGGCCAGCCTCCGAGAGCACGGAGCTTCCTGGCTTTGCCATGCTCTTCTCTCTGCCGGGAACCGTCTTCCGAGACCCAGCTTTCGCTCGTCCACTGGAACGGACGTCTGAGGCGGCCTGCTTTTCCCAGAGCAGGCACCTCTTGTGTGACTGTGGATGAATGAAGAGTTCAGGGAGTCCATGAACCCAGTAGACAGCATGATGTAGGCATCCCTCCGGCCCAGCACTCGGGGAGCCCTGAGAGAAAAATCAAAGCTGAGGGTAGGATGCAGTGAGCAAGCACTCTCTCAACCCATCAGTGCAGTAAATCCAACTTCCCGGAACTGATTGAGGGGATGTGTATTAAGAAGGGGCTCTATTAGATTGGCTTTCCAGGCTGGGTGTCCAGCAAAGGCTGTCTGCATGCTGGAGAGGCTGAGAACCCAGTGGCTACCCAGTTCACAGGGCTAGATGCCTTAGCAGTCCCAAACTGGTGCTGAGGGCCTGGAGTGTTCCTAGGAAATCACCAGTCCCTTGGAAGACAGATGACCATCTTGTCCCAACCTCCCACCAGGCCTGCTGTGGAAACAGAGCTGCAGCCTGGGTTCAGCTGGGTCCCATCCTCTCTGACCCTAGATAGGAAAAAGGCTTCCTGCACAGAGCCCCTTAGCAGGCCACCTACAGCCCCACAGTCTGCCTTCCAGTCCCAAACACTTCCAAGGGACATCAGAAGACTTTGTTCCAAAACCAGAGAAAGATATTTGAGGGAGTACAGCGTGGGTGCTTGGGACATGCTAGGGGAGGGAGTTGAACTGAGCATCAGTGACCAGGCTGCCATGCATCTGCCTGCAGGCCAACGAAGGCACTGAAGTCGGGCAGGTGGGCTCCACAAGAGGCAGCCAAGGCATGCAGGTGCCTGAGCCTCCAGGCTGGCCTCATAACGGCCAGTGGGAGTCAAGGTGGGGCTCATTTGGGAGCACAGGTGGGAGCCAGGTCTTGGGAGGAAGGAAGACAGAGAGGCAAGGGAAGTCACTACAAGGTCCCAGCCCAGTGTCAGAGGCCATTCCTGATTACAACCATAGCTTCAGGAGGTGAGCTCGCGTGAGTGAACCCTTTCCATCCTCAAACAAAAACCGGAGTCTCTGGAAAAAAAAAAGATGGATCATGACAGTAGTCGGCTAAGACTTGGTACAGTCTACACAAGGCTATAATAAATTTGTAATTTGTTTTCCTATGGAAAAAAACAAACCGGAGTCTTCAGGAAGTGCTGGACCTGCCACTTGCTCTCCAGGGCAGCTGGGAGCTAAAGGTGGTGGCTCGTAGCCTGCCACAGGGGTGCCCTGGGAGTGGCTGCTGTAGCAGAGGAGGGGGAGACGTGGGAATGGGGAACCTCCTCAGTCACTGGTCTGAGACGAAGGACAAAGGACAGGCAGGCGCCCGGGCTGGGATTTAGAGGTTGAGGAAGAAAGTCAAAAGACAGAAGCCTTCTGAGTATGGGGCTGGAGCTTAGGGGCCAGGGGTGAGTGCGTGTGAAAGGTAATCTGATGGAAGCTACTTCCTTCTCAACTGTTCATAACTGGGCAGTGACTGCGTGTTTAGCAACCATTCATACAGCCCCAGGTCAGCTTCAAGAGTCACAAACAAAAGCTCATTGAGTCTCAGAAAGAAAAATGAAACAAAAATAAAACAAACAAACAAACAAAAAACCCTTATGACATCAGTTCTATTACCGTCCCTAGTCATAGGTGGGAGTCAGACTTGCCCAATACCACGCGGCTGGAATGAGACTGAACCAGGATTCGAACCTGGCACGAGACTGCTCCACCTGAGCCCTATTGATACTGTAACCTGAAGACCTGGCAGAGACCAGAGAGAGGCAAGATCAAGAGACCGGAATCAGGAACGACCTGCCTCTCTCTTTAGGAAACCTCGGCCTTTCATGGAGAGGTCAGGGAGTCTCTCCCAGTGAGGGCCTTGGCCTGGGCAGGAAGCTGCTAATACAGTTGCTCTCCCTTGTTGAAGTGGGGGTTGGCTCAGATCCAAGGGGTGTGCCTCTAATGACAAGGGCCTGGGCCAATGGCAGGGCCCCAGCCACCCCCACACTGGCTTGCCAGGGAGAAAGAAAACCCCTCCTGGGTATTTCTATTATCTGAGAAGAAAGTGAGGCGGGAAGAAAAGTTGGCCGGGAAACAGGCTGAGTCGCTACTTCATTGAATAAACCAATCCAGTCCTGTGGTTCCCTCCTGCTGTCCCCTAGAGGGAAATCCAGGCCAGGCCTGAGGCTGGGAACAGTGAAGACTGTCCAAAGGACCTCCCAGCCTCCAGCTTCCCAGTAGAGCCTCCAGATGGTGGAGTCTGTTCTCCTGGAACCAGAGGCAGCCCTCCCCAGCTCGGCCTCACTCTCCTGGTCCAGTTAGGGCCCTCTAGGCACTCCCATAGGTTGACAAGGAGGAGGTCCCCAGAAATGGATGTCTGTGTCTTGTACTCTTAATCCAGGTCATGGATCCAGGCCATGGGAGTGGGGAACATCAGTTCACAAGAACTGTGCTGAGAAATGTTGGCATGTGACCTCCTTCACAAAAAGGGAGCACGCACTTCTTCCAACAGCTGTGAGGGCTAGCTTTGACTGCTTGTTACCCCCACCCCCACCACACATTCAGACACGCACATGGGCTCCTATGCACCTTGGTACACACCCTCACACTCATTCACTCGCACAAGTTTTCATGCACCCATTCTCACACCTATGCATACAGAGTGAGACTCACATGGACTCACTCCACAGTCATGCATTCATATACACAGACTCATAGACACAGCCATGCACACACAGACATGCACACTTATATGCACATGGAGACACACCCAGATATATATAAATATATTACAACTGCCCCTCAGGGGGATAGAAGCAATGGTAAATAGAGTATCTGGGGAGATAGCCTGCGTGGTGACTGCCAAGGGGCAGCTGGGAGCCCAGGAACAGGGGTGGCACTGTGGGCCACCATGCAGAGGTAGGGCTATGAATAAAGAAGGTCCTGCTCCTGCCTCTTGGCCACCCTGGCCAGAACAGCCTCCATGGCGACACTGTCTCAGACACTTTGGGTAAGGTTCCCAGGGCTGCCTGACCTCAAGCCCTGCCAACCGGTCTCCCTGCCTTTCCACAGCCCTCCTTCCTCAGGTAGAAGTGAAGTCCTCCAATCTCTGGTGTCCATCCCTCTACCACACAGGGCAAGGCTGGTCCCCAAAGCCAGGCTCTGTCCATCCCTACCCCACTTGTCACTCAGCTATGATGTCAACTCCACTCATACCTGGTGGCATCTGCCCTTCTCATATGCTGGGCTCAGTTTAGGGCAGGCTGTCTCCCCCCAAAGTCCCCACAAAAGGCAATTGGGAACCACAAGCGCTTTTAGTCTTAAAGGCCAAATGAGGACTGGTGATGCAGCTCAGTTGTCTGCTAGCATGCTTGGCTAGCATGCACAAAGCCATGGGTTCAATCCCCAGGCCTACATACACTGGGCATAGTGATACACACGGTGACACAGGAGATTCAAGGTCATCCCCAGCTATATAGTGAGTTGGAGACCAACCTGGACTACATAAGACCATGTTTCAGGCTGGAGAGATGGCTCAGAGGTTGAGAGCACTGGCAGCTCTTCCAGAGGTCCTGAGTTCAATTCCCAGAACCCACATGGTGGCTCACAACCATCTATAATAAGATCTGGTTCCCTTTTCTGGGGTGTAGGAATATATGCAGACAGAATATTGTATACATAATAAATAAATAAATCTTTTTAAAAAAAGACCATGTTTCAAAAACAAACAAAAGACAAATGAACAGCACATGAGCACACATGTATGGGACCTGTATACACACACACACATACACACACACACACACATGTTGTGGATATCGATCTGTATAAATAAAATGCTGATTGGCCAGTAGCCAGTATAGGTGGGACAAGGAGAAAGGAGAATTCTGGAAAGTGGAAGGCTGAGGCAGAGAGGCACTGCCAGCCGCCATGAGGAGAAGCATGATGTAAGATACCGGTAAGCCACGAGCCACGTGGCAAGGTATAGATTAAGAGAAATGGGTTAATTTAAGATAGAAGAAATAGATAACAAGAAGCCTGCCACGGCCATACAGTTTATAAGTAATATAAGCATCTGAGAGATTTTATATGTGGGTTGTGGGACTGCGGGGGATTGATGGGACCTGGAGAGAAGCTCTCCAGATACACACACATACACACACACACACACACACACACACACACATACACACACGCGTGCGCACGCACACACACACATATACATACACAAGCACACACACATACACACGTGAGTGCACACTCAAGTACATGCCCCATGTGGGAACAGGGAGTTGCAAGGGGACCTAAGTAGCTCCTACTCAAGAAACTGTTTCTTCTCTGGTCCTCTGAAACCCCTCCATCTGCTTTCAGCAACCACAAGCATGAGGTCCTTGTCCTCCCTAGAGAGTGGGGCCACCCTACAAGGCAGGAAAGACCACCATTCCCCTCCCCAGTCTCTACTAAGGGACTTAAAACGCACCCCTACAGGGCCCCCTAGGGTAGCAGTGGAAAGGCCACCGTGCAGGCTCACGAGGTTCCTCCCTGTTCTGTGCCTGAGGCAGCTCAGGCTTCCTCCCAACCTGCTCTCCACCTGAGCCAGAAGGGTTTTTCCAAAACATAAATCAGATGCCGCCCAGTCCTTGCTTTCAAAACCTTTGAAAGCATTCCCAGAGCCTTCCGGGATGTTTGCTGAGTGCTCACATCATGCAGGTCTGCACTGAGTGTTCCATCCTGGCTCAGCATCTTCACCGGCTGAAGAGGCCTTCCTTCCTGGGAGTGATGCTGCCTCCCAATCCCCCTCAATGCTGGGACCACACTTACATTATGATGGAGCGTTACTGGTGGGTTCATGCTGGCTCCCCTGAAGCCGGGGGACCCTTGGCAGACAGAACCAACCAGATGTTCCCTTGGAGTGGGCATTCATGGTGTGCCCAGGACTCTGCATCTGTCCCTCAACTGAGCCTACTGGGGAACCCCGAGAGCATCTGAGAAAGAAGGCCGTTCCTGGCACTGAGGATCCAGGGTCAGGGAAGATTCTAGCAGAAGATAGCAACCCTGCTTAGAATAGGCTTGGCCAGCAAGACCCCTAGAGAGGCAAGGAGCCAAGTATGAAGTGGGGCTATATGGTCTCCCCCTACACGCACCACGCCACCAGCCTGTCATGACCCAGTCACCTCCCAGCCAAGTCACCGGTGCTCTCAGTGCCTGTGAGCAGAGGTCAGGCGCCGACCTAGGACATGTGGGGCTGGCTGGGTGACGCCCACAGTGGGCAGGAGCATGGCAGAGCAGGCACAGGGCTGACCGGGTGCCTCATTTGTACCTCCTCACCCTGCACACAGGCAACTTCAAGCTACCCGTGCCCTAAAATGGAACTGAAGCCACCAGGAGAAGGGACTCAAGAATGGAACTTGAGAAGTTCTTTCAAGTCTCAGGGCAGCCAGAGGTAGCGACCTGTCATCTTCTCAGTGCCGTTCATACTGACGCCGCCCAGGAGACCCAGGATAGCTGCTGGTGATGTCTACACTAATCTCTCTCCCCACCTCATGGAGTCACCACACTGGCCCCTGGGGGTCGTGTGGATGCAAACACTCGGTGGATTTTATAACCTAGGCCGTGGAAGGTTCCTGGCCACCCTGCCACTGATGCTGCTATGGAGGGAAAGTAAACGAACACATCAGTTTCCTCTCCCTGCAGGATACTCTTGCTCAACAACCGTCAGCGGCTCCCCATTACCCACAGGAAAGGGTTGCGTTTCAGTGTTCATTCATGTTCTCTCAACTTGAACCCACTTTCCAGCTTTATTTCCCTTGCACGTAAGTCTTCTGTTCCTTGCAGAGGTCACCCGGCACGGGTTTTGCCTTCTTCCCTGGGGCCTTTGAGTGTGTGGTCCCCCCCTCCCAGAGCACCTTCTCCCGTCACTATATATCGAGTCTGCCACCACCCTTCAAGACCAGACTGTGGTACCATCTCTCCTGTGAGGCCTCACTCCTCAGCAGAGTCAAAAGCAATCTTTTTCTTCCCGGGGAGAACTCTGTCGAAAACAAATACCACAACAGTTCCTGGCACTGTGCTCACGAAAAGAAAGTTGTCGTGACCACACCCGAGCTCTAAACACTTTACATCCACTGACTCATGTAATCCTCACAGCCACCCAACGGTCGCACGACCGTTAGTGTCTCACTCCAGGGATGGAAGAACCAAGCCTGGTCCTCTGTGACGTGGGAGCCGGGCTGACCTGGTCAGCTAACCGTGGGGGCCACGTGCGTGTCCCCAAGTGCCACCAAAAACGGTACCACATCTGCTTGTTCATCTCTGTCAGTCCCCAGCCCAGGCCCTGGCTTGCAGGAAGAACTTAGCAACATGGCTGCCTGTAGCGTTCACAGTCACACCAGCAGCCCCTTGGGGACAAGGCCCTGCAGCTATCTCAGGGGGTCTCAGGAAATGTGGCCAAATGGCTCCACTTGCCTACGTGCCCCCAGGTGTCCTCAAACACTGGAGTGCCTTTCTAGGGTGGAGATGGGACAAGATGCCCTTTGGCCAGCAACGCAGAACCGCCCAGAAAGCCCTGCTAACCAGATGGACAGTTTAGGGATTACTCTGCCCCTTGTCATGGCCCGGAGTCTGAAGAAGCCAGGGCAGTGTAGACGGAGAAAATAGTCAGAAACAGTCAACCTTCAGTGCAAGGGACTCCCAGGCCTTAGGCTTTAGATGGGGAAATTAAGGCCCATGAGTTGGAATGACTTGCCTGAAGCCAGAGAGCACAGCAGGGGCTGACGGAAGTGGCAGCATATCTCAGAGCCATTTTTCCCCCCAGAAACCGCTTGATAGTGGCCCGACACAACCTGTAACCTGGAGTTCTGAACTCTGGGGCCATGCAGCACTGGAGAAAGGGGACCCACAGACAGCTTCCCCGGGGCCTCGTGGGAAGCAGCCAACAGCAGGCCAGTTGAGGACTGCTGAGAAGTTGGGAGAAGGCCAGGCACTAACTAATTGTGGAAAATAAATCAGGGCCATCTAAACCAGGCAGCTGAGGAAGGGCCGGCTGCACGTAGACATGTTTCCTTTGTGTTCTTGCTCACCAAGCTAAATTGTTCATTGAAAGGGATGAGTTATATAAGTTACATGGACACCAGAGAAGGAGCTGGAAAGAGCTATTGAAAATCAGCCACTTGCTGAGTGGTTTGGGGACTGTAAAGGGTCTCAGAAAAGCAGGCAGCAGAGGGAGGCAGCTGACCCCAGGAAGACATCCAGGATGAAATGGTTCCTTAGTGACGGCACCCTGGGTCTGCAAAGACACACTTCCTAAGGTTTTCAGAGCAACATTCTTCCTGCGTTCTAGTTGCTGATTCTTCGAAACATCACAGAGGGCGACATGATGCTGGATTCTCAATTTAACTAGTGAGACAGAACCTCTTGTATCTCTGACCCAGAGACTCTCCGGACATGGCCCTTAGTCTGGGGCTCCAGGAGTGTGTTCCTCAGGCTGGAGCTCCCTGAGGAGACAGAACGTTCCTCAGTCTAGATGAGCTATATTTTCCCCAGAAGTCTAGGGTCTCTCTTAAGACAGAGCTGTCTAGTTCTCAAACACCTACTAGTTTGAGGCAGCTTTCCTCTCCCCCTCAGATTAGGGTTCCCTGAGGCAAGCGCATGGTCCATTAAGTCAGCCCCACTTCATCCTGACCAGCTTGCATTGATAGAGACACAGAGCTACTTGCCTCTATGGGAAGATATCAGACCATGCCTGGGGTTGGCACAGGAAGGGTTAAGAGCAGGCTTGAGAAGCCCAGCGCTAAGGGCACCTTTCTTATTAGCCTGCCCTCCCCTTCTTACCAGCTGCCAGGGCTTGGTTTGGCCCCTGATGGGTTCCAGCTGACAGCTGGGCCTCCTCCATTCTCACCCTCAGGCAGTGGTGTCCTGTCATGACCCCACCCGGGTACCCCCACCGCCCAAGCTGAGGAGGACTGGCATCGGGCATCGGCTGGAGCAAGATACAGGGAGGAGCTGGTAGCTCTCCCTTGGGGAGAAAGCAGGACACGGGCATACAGAAGGGACTAGGGAATCTGAGGGACCAAAACTGCCTCTGGCCACTTGTCCCTGTGGCCCAGAGGCCCAGCCAGGTTGACAGGACTGCCCTACCCACAGAGGCTAGTTTCTCCTACTGCTACCAGTTTGTAGGTGGAGATTTGCCTGTAGTCTCTCCCTGGACAGCACACCATGGCACCCCCAGCCCCTCCTTGGCCGTAAGTCATTCCTAGCAACCTGTACGAGTGTAACTGTCAACCTCACCCAGTCCCCTGCAAAAACCAACAAGCTGCAGAACTGGCCAGAGCCGGTGCTGGACACAGGACCACCCAGCCTGGCCTGTGGGGGAGACTGGCTCTGGGTCCAGAGAAATCTCTACTTTGGTTTCCCAAACACCATCTCCTTTCCGCTGGCCCCGTCTTGCTTGGCTCCCTGGGAGTCTGGTATCCTCTGGGGATCACCTTCGTCCCTCACCGGGTCTCCTGACAGCTTCCACAGGCCCCCGAGGCTCGCCCTCGGCACTGTGGCCGGCCCCTTATGTGCCTTTCCGGTTTCTTCTCTCAGTGTGTATGTTGGATATGTATGTGTGCACACGTGTGTGCACGTGTGTGCAGGTGCACTGCCCCACGCTTCCATGTATGGAGGTGAGGGGTCAGTGGTATCTTCCCCCGTCGCTACATGTTTGGAGACAGGGTCTCTCACCGAACTTGGAGCTCGCTGTCTAGCAAGTGAACTGGTGAGCAAGCCTCCAGCAATCCCCCTGTCTCTGCAACCCCTTCCCCCAGTGCCAGGGCTGAAGGCGTGAGCTGCCATACCCGGGTTGTTTTTCCTCACCTCTTCTTAGACAACGAGCTAGAGAACGCCTCTGCCTCATTCCTCTCAACACTGCCCACCCCCAGCCCGATACTGGAGGTTTTTGTGACAGTTTTCAAAGACGCGCACAGCCGGAACTTAGATAAGACCACTCAGATCCTCAGAAGCAACCTGTACGGGCCCCATTCCTGAAAACTTTCACCAGCCATGCCTAAACAGGACCAGGAGAGTTCTCACCTGGGCTGTTTCCTGGTGGCCAAAGTCCCTGAGAACCGAGCACAGCACACCATGGATAGACTTGGGGTCCCTGAGAACCGAGCACAGCACACCATGGATAGACTTGGGGTCCCTGAGAACCGAACACAGCACACCATGGATAGACTTGGGGTCCCTGAGAACCGAGCACAGCACACCATGGATAGGCTTGGGGTCCCAGAGACGCCGGCACCGCACAGTGGCGAGTGGTAAAGAGGGCTGAGGGCTGCTTTCTAGGCCCCTCCCACTCCTCTAAGAGCATCCTGTTCATGCCTGGCGTCTTAGGGATGCTTAGGGAGCAGTGTGTGGGGCCAGCAGCATAGACTTCTCAACATCCGTCCTCCCCAACCACAGGCCTTCATGGATGGTGTGCAGGGGAAAAACAGAAACTGTAACATAAAAACCGAGGCTCATGCTGCCTGTCACAAGTGGCAGAGTGTTGACTTGAACTTCATTCTGAAGCCACTGAAGGATCTGAAGATGGCTGACTAACACCCTAAAAAAACTACCAGCCGGGTGGTGGTGGCGCACGCCTTTAATCCCAGCACTCGGGAGGCAGAGCCAGGCGGATCTCTGTGAGTTCGAGGCCAGCCTGGGCTACCAAGTGAGTTCCAGGAAAAGGCGCAAAGGTACACAGAGAAACCCTGTCTCGAAAAACCAAAAAAAAAACAAAAAAAAAAAAAAAACAAAAAAAAAACACCAAAACAAAACAAAACAAAACAACAACAACAAAAAAAACTACCTTATGACCAGATGTAGTGGCACATGCCTTTAGTCCCAGCACTTGGGAGACAGAGGCAGGAGGATCTCTGTGAGTTCAAGTCCTGATCTACATAGAGAGTTCCAGAACAGCCATTGCTACATAGAGAGACCTTGTCTCAAAACAAAACAAACAAACAAAAAACTGCCTTACATCTCATCTCCAGCCAGCACATATAGAGAATAGAGGTAGGTATACATAGTAATGGATGGATGGATGGATGGATGGATGGATGGATGGATGAATGGATGGATGGTATGGAAACACAGCTATCAGTTGGTTTAAAATTTAGTCCTGCCTCTCTGGTCAGGTGATCAGCCTTGTCTTGGCTCATTGACTTTTGTGGTGACAGACAGCTCAAACTTGGGGACTCAGGTCCCTCCCGGCTTTATTCACAAGTAACTCAGGTTCAACCAATCAGATGCATTCACAACTCACAGAAGACTGTAAAGCAGTGCTTTGTGAGAAAGGTACATGTGGAGGGGATGCGAACCTGTGTGTGAATGGGAGAGTGAGTGAGTGAGTGAGTGTGTGTGTGTGTGTGTGTGTGTAGGGGATATGAATGTGTGTGTGAGTGGCAGTATGAATGTGTGTGAGTGTAGGGGGGTGAATGAGTGTGTGAGAGCATGCATGAGTGTGTGTGTGTGTGTGTGTGTGTGTGTGTGTGTCTTGATTTTATTGATGTTGTATTGTTTTACTTTGGGGGTGCCAAGGGGGACAGAGATGAGGACAGAGGCCCAGCAAATGTGTGGTCCCCAAAAAGGTCAGTGACAGCTCAGCTTCTTCTTGGTGGTACTGTAGCGTGACTCTGGTGACCTCATGATCCCAGAAGAAGCGACAGCTTCCCTGGTGGCCCAGCTGGGCCTGGAAGCTCAGGCTTCAGTCTGCCCTAGGACCTCTGCATCGTTCTCCAGGTACTTCAGGTTCTCATCCCCCACCAAGCCAGCCACGTGGCGTTCTGTTTTCTACCACACAAGGTCGGGAAAGACGTCTTACCCCTAGCACTTTCTCCTGCTTGCAGGACTTCATGTCCCTTACCGTTATATCTCCCGAAAAGTTAGACCATGGAAAATCCAATGATAAAGCCCAGGCTGGCTTAGAATTGTCTCTGCTTTCTGACCACGGAGCCCACCTGGTTCCTCGGCCAATACTACTAACCAGCTGAGACCCCTTAATACAGTTTCTCATGTTCTGGTAACTTCCCCAACTATAAAATTATTTTCGTTGCTACTTCATAACTGTAATTTTGCTATAGTTATGAATCATAATGTAAATATCTGACATGTGGAATATTTGATATGTGACCCCTGTGAAAGGGTCATTCCACCCGCAAAGGGGTCGGGACCCACAGGTTGAGAACCACTGTTCTTGACCGAGAGGGTTCTATGATCAGCGAGTGAGATCTACCACAGGTGTAGAAGTGGATGGTAACAACATGTATAGTTACTATGTAAGGTTAACATGAATGGAGAGGCTTCCTGTTTAAGGCAGACTGGGACTTACCCAGCCTCGTATTCCCAAGACAGCTAGCAATCCAACACTAACGCCACCTTGCAGATTACTGACTCCATCCACCAGTTTCCTTCACCCATGGCATTCCTTATGAGTCCAGACTCCTAGCTCTTCTGGCCTACTCCAACTTACAGTTCCCCAACCCAGCATCCCAGAATCTCTACTAACTCTTGTGATCACCAAGGTCTTGACCTTGGGCATTACCCTGAGGGAAGAGCTGGCTCCCATGTGGACTTAGGTTCATGTGGTGGGGACTTCCTGCCTTTATTTCCTGAGCCCTTACCTTTTCCAGGAAGAAGTCTCATCCCCAGGCCCTCTAAAGGCCCTCCCCCTGTGTCCACACAATTGGCCAATCAGTGCAAGGTGGTGGCTAAGTGCCTGCTAAGTCCATGGATCAGTGTAAGAACCAGGGATTGCTTGAGTGTGACCTCACCAACCGCTGGTTTCCCTTTTCCCATCCTCACCTCCTGCCCCTTCCCGTACTTGGACACCTTTGCTGACACTCACATCAGGTTCCCAAATCTCCAGGAAGCCTGCGTGCAACGGGGCGTCCTGTATCCCTCTGAGTCACCACCCCCCAAACCCCAATCTAGCCTACTGCTACAGCGAGCTAACGAGCAGGGCAGATAATGGTGTGTTCGGGGAGATCACTGGCTCCTCATGAGGGAAGCGAGCTGTTCTCTGAGCACCACCAAGGTCAGGGTGGGTGGTAAGTCATTCTCCAGAGAGGAAAACCACCCAAGCCCACCTCATGACACTCCCAGTCTGGGCTCTCCGCTGGCCACACTCTTTCTGCTAAAAGGAACCAGATGATGTGGTTAATTAGGGTGCCGTAGTGGGCTCTGGCCCTCATTAAGCCTAAGGGTTGATGGTGAATGATTTACCAGGTCATAAATGGCACTGGGGGCGGGGGCAGGTGCTCCAGTGTCAACCACCCAGCATGGAGGGGGGAGTGGCCAAGTACAGAGGGCTTGGGCCTTGGAGTCAAGCTGGGTTTGAAGCTCCACAAACTCCCTCTGATCGTTGGGCATCAAGCCTGAGGCAGCCTGGGCACACAGAGCCCAGTGACCACTCCGGGGGGGGCAGGGGGTCCAGATGCTCACAGTTGGAGAAAGCGAAACTTAATCCCAAGGAAGAGAGAGGGGCAAGATGGAGGAGACAGCAAATGCAGAAGGCAAAGGAGCCTGGGAGGGAGGGCAGGAGCTGCTAGAGGAAGGACCTTACCTCCTCCCACCAGAACACCAAAGCTCAGCCCAGCGAGCCAGGCTCAGAACACCCACAGAGAGACCCCCAGGGGAAAGCAGAGCATCTCTGTCGCCAGGAGTCCTCATGCCAGAGGCAATGTTAAGTGCCTGGGTTCAAGCCCAGCCCTACCAATTACTAACTGTGTGACCCCAAGAGGAGGCCTCAGTTCTCGGTGCCTCGGTTTCTCCGTCCATAAAGTGGGGTAACCATTGCTTCTTTTTTTTTTTTTTTCTGAGATAGGCTCCCAAAGAGCCCACGCTGACATTAGTAACCTTGGATTTCTGGTCCTGCTGAGCCACCTCCCAAGTACTGGGATCACAAACATGAGCCACCACGGCCAGTTGGTACAGTGCTGGGGACCGAAGCCAGGACTTCGTGCATGCTAGGCAAGCGCTGTCCCAACTGAGCCACAGCCCCATCCACCAACATGTCCCTGGAGAACGGAATTGGTTAATGGCCTCAGTATGGTGCCTGGCACATGGTGCTATACATCTGGTTTAGGTTATTATTGTTCAAGCCAGAGTCCCAGTGTTGGTGAAACAGGGAAATCTCCGCTATTTCCTGTAACTGTCTCCTGACACAACTTCCATGTCCAACCTCAGAATCACTACCCTCACCCCATCAGGGTCCTCAAGCCACGGGAAGAACATAGGCCTCAATCCACTTTGGAAGTGAATGAGCCAGCTGCAGCCCAAGGGTGGCCATTATTATTGGCATGCCAGGCCAGATACTGGTCAGTGTGTGTGTGTGTGTGTGTGTGTGTGTGTGTGTGTGTGTTGGAAAGAGTCTCATACACATCCCAGGCTGACCTGAAACTCACACTGCCTCCTAGACTGTATCTGTGTTTGCCCAGTTTAATCTTCAAGGTGAATATTGATGACCCATTGCCACGGATAAGGTGGCATCACGAGGTGTTCACCTAGCAAGCAGCCAGAATTTTCCACTTCCAGATTCTGAGATCTGTCCTCAATACAGTGTGATCCTTGTCCACTGAGGTTAACATCCCTGAGGGGCCTTTTCAACATACAGAGTCTTAGATCCTCCCCAGACCTCCCCTCTCTACATGATAACCTCAGGAATCTGTATCTGAGAAAGATGGGCTATCCCGGGTCTCCAGATTTCCTTTTGCCTGGCAAACCCATCACAGACCGTCCCTGTCAGAAGGAAACCATAAACGAACTCTTCAAACTGTGCTGGTACTGCACTTAACACTGATTCGCTGTCCCCTTCTGTCCCTAAAACCCCTCACACGCTCTCCTGGAACCTGAGACCTCAACAGGCAGGGTTAGTCAGACAGAGCAGGAAAACATCTCTAGCATCCTGGGGATGAGGGTACCAATCCCTGGGAGTGGCAGGGTCCATAGGCCAGTGAGAGTCCCCTCTGTACCCACTGGGGTTACAAATGACACGACACCCTGAGAGCTCAGAGCTCCCATCAACTGGGGGTGCAAGAGAAAACATAAGGGATCTAGGAGTCTGTAGGACTGGCCCCTCCACCCATAGCACAAGAGAGCCTCTGTCCCCTGTGATGTCCTCCCCAAACCCCCGTGGATGTGATAGGAGAACTGCCCAGGCTCCCCAGCCTGCGGGTGCATCAGCTGCTGGTCCTCAGCAAGGCGTGGAGAAGGATCAGCACACATCACATCACACTTGGCATGGCCCTCATTGGTGGGCAGCATGCCACCCTGTCAGTGAGCCTTCTCCCTGCAGAATAGTTAGTGGCAGGGGAGGGGCTGCCACGGAGATGAGCGCCTGGTAAGAGTGGCAGCCAGCCCAGGAGATATCCCCTGAGCAGCCCACCCTACTGAGACCCCTCTCGGTCTTAGCATGGCCAGAGCCAGGCTGATGAACAGGAAGGAGAGAAGGACACTGAAGCTTAGAGATGGGTCCAGCCACAGGAACTGGGGTCTCAGTTCCCAGACAGAGATCCCTAGCAGAGGGAGATCAGCTCTGCTAAGACAACTCAAGTGATCTGTGGCTCTGATGCTGCTGCTCCTGGTGACATGAAGCTAGTATTGGGGACAAGCTGTTGGGTAGGAAGCTCTCAGCTCTGGACCATCCCAGATCCCTCCCCCAAATGGTCATGTGATGTGACTAAAGGTGGGACAGAAAACCTACCATTAACCTGCATATCCATTCAAGTGCCAACAGTGCTGGCCTCCTGGAGGCAGGCCTCAGAGCAGAGAACAGTACTTCTTGCTTCCCCAAATCTGCCCTGCCCTCCATAGCTCCAGCATCCTCATGGTCCCAGAGTCGGACTAACACCATCATGATGAGCCACATCTCAGTCCAACCCTTCCAGACTCATCCCTATTCATCCCTGGAGCCTTCCTGGACCACCCATAAGCCCCCATGCCTCAACTCCAGCATCATCCTAAAATTAATTTGGGGGTGGACAGAGGGTCCTGATGGCATTCCCAAATCCCAGGTACCTCCCCTATGCCAGGCCAGGGCAGGGCCTTGGCCATGCAGATGCAAGATATGGCCCAGGCAAGTAGGAAACTGTAGAACAGACCAAAAGATACCATGACTCAAATGTTTAACTTTTCTTAATATGTGTGTGTGTGTGTGTGTGTGTGTGTGTGTGTGTGTGTGTGTGTGTGTGTGTGTCCAGCTAGGCAGGAGGTCAGCTTCAGTAGCAGGCAAACCCCCAGGTAAGCTAAGTCCCTGGTGAGTCTCCCAGAAGCCCCTGGGGTTCTCCTCCCCAACACATCACAGTTTGTAATTTTTTTATTTGTGTAATTACTTAATGTCAGTCTTCTCTGAGCACTTGGCACGGTCACTGAATGAGCAAAGGACTCCAGTGGAAGGACAGCATTCCTCCGTGTCCCCAGTACAGAATTTGCAGGTGCTCCATGCTCAGACCATAAAGATAAAGAAGACAATCTTGCCAGAACTGCAGATCAATCCCAGGGAAACTTCATCACAGTTAACCAAGAAGGTCTTCCTGGGGGAGGGGTGGCCTCCAGCCCCAAACACTGCTTTCTGCTCATTGTCTGCGTCTGGCCAGAAGTCCCGAGGGAGGGCAGAGGTTATGTCTGGGTCTCAGGAGTGTCCCCAGCACACCCCACTGTAGACTACCAGCTGTGACTCACAACTCCTGAGCCTTTCCTCTTTGGCCAGAAACCCGGGAGCAGAGACCCACATCACTAACCACAGTAATGTAAGCTGCAGTAACCACACTTATGCGCAGCGCTCCTCCACACCAGGCAAGGGCAATGACCTTACACCGTGGGTCAGCAGCAGGCAAGGACGGTCCTGCCCAGAGGCAGGGACCTAGCCCGAATGGACATCCTCAGAGGCCTACCATCCAGATGCTTTCTCTCAACTGGTTGTTCCCTCTCTACTTTCTCACCACGCAGCCTAGCAGGGACTTGATGCCCTGTTTCCAGATACATGAGCTGAAGACAAAGTGCACACACACACACACACACACACACACACACACACACACACACACCAGGGAAACAGGGGAAGTGAGCCAAGCTGCCCCATATCTGCCCTCCCTCGCCACTAGGCCTCGGACGCTCATCTGGGGAAAAGTGGCGTCTGAGGATGTGGCTACAGTGGCCAGCTCCTGGCGCCAGCAGAAATCCCCACACCCGTCAGTGCCCTGTTCAGACATGTCGCTGACCATGGCACTGAGTAAGTGCTGAGAAGACACCTGCGCCTAAGGCCACACCCCTGCCTGCCCTCTACTCCCAGACATGTCCCTCCTAGGGCACAGGCCATTCCAGTTCCTCCTGTCCAACCCAGTAAGGGTCCAGCACATCTACCCCGACAGTGGGCATCAATGGAAGAGGAAGACAGGAGCTGGGTTTGCAGCCCAGCTGCGTGGTATGAGAAAAATTACCCAGTCTCCCAGGAGTTCAGCTGGCCCAACTGTAAAAGGGCCAGTTTATTAGGCACCTGTCAGTCTACCATAAGACAAGGGCAGTTGCCCTTGCATTTACATGGCTGCCATTCAACAGCTCTGGTAGTAAACACTAAGTTCAGGAAACCCAAGAGAGAAGGGAGAGGACCAGGGCTGTTAAAAGCAGGAAGCTGGGAAGGGCACCATTCAGCTTCTGCCCATTGTAAGCTAAAGAATACCAGGAGCTTTGGGACAAAACTGTTTCCCATTGCTCTCTAGTTTTTTAGCCAGATCCCCATAGAATCAAATCTATATCATCCAGCTTCCCTTGCAGCTAGGTTTGGCTGGATGACGGAATTCTAATCAATGGGATATAAGAAGTATGTACAACTTCCAAGAAGTTCCAAAAAGGGAAGGGACAGGTCCTACTTTAGGACTTTTTTGTCCTTCATGCTGGTGGGAGCTCCAGAGGCCATCTGGGCAATATGATGACCTTGGAAATGGAAAGCCAGCAGAGTAATAAAAGATCGGGACCCTGCAGCACACAGTCATTGCCTTACCCCAGGAACCAAACATTAAACGGTACAGTCTATCTCTGGTGAACTCCCAGATAGAGCTCCCACCCAGGTCTGGGACCCTCACTGGGAAACAGCAGAACCTTCCTCGCTGATGTGAGGAAGTGACTCCTGCTTTGTGCGTGTCACATCACTACACCAGTGGAGGGTGAGAAGCAAAGACCGGCCTGTGATGTGCACGTAGAAGAAGAAACTAGGACTCCCTACCTGGAACACCATCCCCAGTCCCTGGAGACCCAGAAGACAACACCGTAAACCCATATCGCATCCTAGGACACGGGGCGGGGGAGAGAATGGGGAGACTTGCTGGGATAGCGGCAGGCAAGGGGACACTAGGAACTCCTCTGAAAGGGCAGTGGTTGTGTCAGGAGCTGGCAGAGGCCAGGCAGGGGAGCAGAGACGCTGTGGAGGGCAAGCATAAGCTCAGGAAGGAAAGGCACTGAGCTCATGGCTCCTGAGGGACAGAAGCCATGGCAACACTGAAGCCATGTTGGGCAGGTCAGTGAGGTAGACAGAACCACTCTTCCACAAATTCCTGCCGTTAAACTCTGAGTGTGGCCACCACAGCCGTGAGCAAGGACAGGAGAGCAATGGGATGTCACGTCTCTGGTGGGAAGGAGAAACAGTCTTTCATTAATGTCCATGTCATCAGGAGATTTCAGGTTCTGGGGGAGAACTCTGCCTGCCCAGGAAAGGGGTACTTGCTGTGAGGAAAGGTGTGGACCAAGTCAGGAGAGGAAGGCACAGCCTCAGTGGTCCGGGCCTGAGGCCACCTTGGCACAGACCTGCAACCAGCAGGCTTCTGGCTGTGAAGTCACACACGGGGGTTGTCATGATGTGGAGTTTAGAAGCCACTTTGGATAAATCATCTAGCTTCCTTTTACCTTTCTCCTGTTATACACACACACACACACACACACACACACACACACACACACACACGTACACAGGCACACACAACAGGGGGTGAGAACTGGGCTCAGACGGCACGTGGGAAGACTAACTGTGCATGCCAGCGTTGAGCCTGGCATCCAGGACAGACTCCACAAATATTCTCTAATGGGGCTGCTTTTTTTTCCCTGTCTGGGCAGAGGTCTGAAGGAGAGTGCCTCTGGGTTCACATGTACACTCCCCTGGTTCCACAGTCCTGTGAGGTTCTGATTAAGATTCTGGGATCTGAGGACTGGGGGTGACCTGGCTGACCCACTCTGACCCAGGGAACCCTGGCCCACACCTAGATACAGCTCAGTTTAGGCCCTTGTCATTGCAGAGAGGGCTTTGCCTTGCCCAGCGTGTGTCCCCGGCCTCATGGGCAGCCTCGTGGCCCCAGGTGGCTGCGCCAGCATCTCTGACCTACTCTCTGTACCCCACCTGGACGCAGGCAGCGGCATGAGCCTCTCCGGCTGACTGCTGCCTCACACCTCCAGTCCCCTGACAATGTCACATGCTGTGGGAGTTGGCAGGGCTGCAGGGACCGCGGACGCCAACACAAACACCATTCCTGTGGAGGGAGAAGAGTCCGAGGGGGTTATTTTTAACCTGTTGATCAGAGGCACAGCCCTGGCCCTAGGAGGTCTGAGGCTGGAGGCTCTGAAGGAAGTAAGCTGGCTGTCGGGTACCCCTCGAGGACTTCCAAGAGCACAGGGCCACAGAGACCTTAAAGCTTACCCAACTTTGATGGAGAAGGGGAGAGGAAGGCACAGCTTCGTAACATGTCTGATCTTGCCCACTGCTTCCAACTAGGGCAGAGCCCCAAGAGGATGAGCATTCACCTAAAGAGGACTCTCTTCACTTTCTGTGACCTGAGAGAGGCCAGCTCTGGCTTCCTCACCTCTGTCTGCACCTGGAAGCTGACATTTCAGCAAACAAACATCCAAAGCAACACCCTAGGGCCAGTCCTTGCCTCCACGTCCAGGTGGAGCCACGCCTTCTTGCTCTGCCCTCCCCTGGTTTGTCCTATGTCAATAAGCTAGCCCCCAATATCGTCAAGATGTGGTCCCCATGCCTAACTCACCACGCAAGGAATTTCCTAGGTGCCCAGGCAGCGCCCCCTAGAGGCCAGTGGCAGAGCAACGGCCAGCACCAACGTGGCTGGAGGCCCAGCGACGTGCGGGCCAGGACGTGCCTGCGTGGGGGGGAACAAGGCCCGGTTTCTGCCAAGGGCCTGGTGCTGACTGCTGCTGAGCCTGTGATAGCCAGAGGGGGTGGTGAGTAGACAATGGACCCCATGGT
The DNA here is from genome assembly GCF_949786415.1 of Peromyscus eremicus. Classification (NCBI taxonomy): domain Eukaryota; kingdom Metazoa; phylum Chordata; class Mammalia; order Rodentia; family Cricetidae; genus Peromyscus; species Peromyscus eremicus. The sequence continues at coordinate 59,246,293 of NC_081432.1, read as the reverse complement.
CCGGCCTCCTGGCCTTGGCCCCTTGAGCTGGGCAGACAGCCGCCTCCACTGGCCCCTCACGTAGCCCACGTCCTGCCGCTGAGTGGCCCTTATCACCCAGTACGTGTCAGGAGCCCATATCCAGGCTGTGGGGAGGTAACCGGGGGCCCAGGAGGAGTAGGACCAGTGGGAAATACAGTTTCCTGTCCTCCCCAAGGTCCGGGTCCCCCTTGCTGGTCTCCTATTCTCAGGAAACCTTAGCTCATCTGGCCGGGTCCCAGCTCTCACTCTCTTCTCCCTGTGGACGGAAGGGCCGAATAGGGGAGAAGAGCGGGAGGCCCACGTTCTGTGAATACTGCAGGCCACCAGTTCACACAGGCCCGTCATTTCTCATAACGAGGCTGTGTATCAAGTCTTCATAGACATGGAGAAACTGAGGCACAAAGAGATTGAAAATCTCGACAGCACAGCTGGTAAGAGCTCCTGTAACCCACAGGTATGGTGGCTTGGGGGTCTGACAGAAATGGCTGAAAACAAGACGCCCGGTGCTTCTGGAGAAGTGAAGGTCCTCTCTGACCCAGTGTCTCTTCAACCAAGCAGTGGGTACCATGGCACAGTGAGGAAGTAGAGCCGTGTGTGTGTGTGTGTGTGTGTGTGTGTGTGTGTGTGTGTGTGTACGCACTCCCTGAGTATCAACCCCTCCAACCCTTCCCTAGCAGAGCCCACCACATCCTCCTGTTGATTGATGAGACTGCCCTCTGCCTCATAGTCCGGCCTCCACCCCTAAGTCCAAACACACAATCCATCCTGGCATTCAGGCTCAGCTACAAAACGCTGCTGTGCCACCCCCGCTGCGGGCAGTCCCTGGGGCACACTCAGCTCATGTTCCATCCTGTAGCCTTGCAGGGGCTTTGAGTTTTCACTGACTTCCACCCAGGAAATCGGAGCACCCGAAGTGGGGGCCAGACGATAGGGCTGAGCCGTCTGCTCACATCGGACGGTGCACAGTCAGATGCAAGCAAGGAGGTGAGACTCGCAGCCCAGGCCAGTCTGCGCCCGCCCGGGAGCTGTGTGACTTCACTGGTCCAGGGGAGATCACTTTCCCCCTCGACATTCCAGGCTTGTGAGGAGACGACATCACATCTGTGACACACCTCCCTAGAGACTGAGCTCTGCCTACAGATTAGAGTCACGGAGTGCGTGGGTGGGCGGGAGGACATGGGAGCCAGACATAGAGGTCAGAGAAGGAAGGAGTCAAGGGGATTCCCCACCATGCTGTGGGTCATGACCGGGAGGGCACATGGGACAAGGAAGAGAGGCTGAGGGGCAGAGTCACAAGCCACGCTGAGTCTGCTGCCTTCCCTGAAGCTGCCCTGCACACTGCCGAGGTGGCAAACAGGACAAGCAAGGGTCCTGTGGCAGCGGTATCTCCCAAGATTCTAGTGGAAACAGTTTGAGAGACAAGATCCAACTGGTCCTCTTAAAGGGTTCTGGGTAGACACAGATTGCCTTCTGGGAGTCCAGCACGACCCAGGAAACATTCCTTTCAACAAGGAGAGAAAAGAGGTCTGCCTTCAGGGAACTTCTACCCTGCCTTATGTCTAATTCAGCCTTCTTGAAAACCACAGTGCTTCTGCACTCAGGGAAGCCCCAGCTCGGGAGTCTTCCTGTCAGGAGGTGCATGTGCATTTGTGCCATTGACGCCTTCCTGGTTTCTATTAGACCCTCCGGGCTGCTGGTGGAGATAGGCCTACCCTTGGGGAGCTCCTGCTTCTGCTTCAGGCCACCACAAAAGTCATGCAGTCTTGTTCCTGCCTTCAGACATGTCCTCTATCTTCAGGGAGCCCAGTGTCTGGGAGTGTTTGTACCCACGAGTACCCGGACAGAGACACACACATGTGCACGAGTGTGAATGTGGACCTTATTCTAGCTTCTCAGGGCCCACTCTTTACCCTTGTCCCCTCCCTGTGCCACAGGAGGGAAGAACAGTCTTCACAGGGTGGACAGAAGATGCACAGTTGGATCCTGGGAAGGGAGTCTTTCCTAGAAGTGTTTCTGGGAATCTGGGAGATAGAAAGAGGATGGAGAGAGGCAAGAAGGCCACCTCATCTTGTCTAGGGGTGGTTGGACTCACTGTCCCAAACAGCTGGACTGCATCTAGCTTCCAGACATTCTTGTCCTGATCCATGATTCACCAAGCCTCACATGTCAGTTGAGAGGCAGAACATGGGTATTCACTTGGGTTGCATAAGTGCTCCCACATGTATGTACACCTAACTCCAAGACACGTGGGAGAGGGCATCAAGATCATGAGTTAGCAGGAGCCACGCTCTTCCTCCATCAGGCCTGCCTGTCACTCCTGATACAGCCATGGAGGGGTGGTCCAGTTCATCATGAGTCACCATGACTCAGTCTCCCTGCCTGGAAGCTCACTTCAGCTTCAAAGTTTCTCTGCAGGTTCAGTGATCCAGCTGGGAGTCAGAGGGCAGACAGCAGAGGACAGGAACTGTCCAAACCCCACCAATTCCTTTTGAGGCATGGAAACCTCCAGAAAAGGAGAAGAAAAGGCTGAGCAGGAAAAATGCCTGGGAAAGAGGAAGTGGGGAATACATGGCATTTCTTTATCAAGTAGGAAGTCCCTGAAGTCAGAGGTATGACTGTGTGTCTCCCTCAGACTGGGGCTCTCGAAGGATGGGCCTGTATCTCCCTCAAGCTGAGGCTTCCTTGGGATGGGGCCATGTCTTCCCTCAGACTGAAGGTAAGGCTGCGTCTTCCTAGGCGTGAGTCTCTCAAGAAGCAGGGGGAAATCTCCCCTTGTCCACTGTGAATTCCACTAACCCGGGAACCATACTTCTCCATCAGTCGGTCAGGATCGAATCTACTTTGGTGTCTGAAACACAAGTCATCTATCATCTACAAGATCATTTCAAGTTTTTAGGCTCATTATGGGTGGAGACTTTACTTTCCATATGCCACCCTCCTGAGGAGGGACAGTCACTGTCCATGAGTACCAGCTCTATCCAGGTCACCACTCCACTGGGTGGTCCCTCTCACAACACAGCCCCACACTCTCATGCTAAATCACTAACGCAGACAAGACAGGGAAGATCCACAGGATATGTATGCAGGGCCTGGGGATTAGGAGGGCCAGCTGTGAGAGCAGCCGTTTTATACCAATATCTCAGGCCCTGTGCCCTCAGCTTGGGGGGGGGGGGGTCTTCAGGGCCGTTTGAGAGTAAAGACAACCTGGGTCAGACAAGCCTGGACACTATGTCTGTGACCTGGAAAGGTCAGGCAAGGCAGGATCTTATGTCCATGAGTCCAAATCTGCGTAGGAAGTGGGTATATCAATGCTTCTTCCTTGTTCTCAGCATCAGTTCTTGGGGCCAGAGAAGGGAAACCCAGCAATGTGCCGACGAGAGAGTATGCCCTACCTCAGAGACAGGCAGGCCTGGGGATCCCTCTCCAGACCCAGCCCCCCCCCCCCCCCCCCCGCCCCAGCTCCTCTCTGGTTTCTCATCTCCTAGACCCTTTTCAAGGAGTAGAAACCAGGGCCATGTCGAGGCTGGGGCTGGGGTGGCCACACTGGAAAGAAAGGATTTATTTTTATTGGTTGGTTTGTGAGGTAGAACCCAGGGTTTTGCTCATACCAGGCAAGCACTCTACCACTGATCTTCACTGCTAGCCCTAGAAGAAAAGGATTCTGGGTCCTCCTTGTCTCGCGGACAGTCCCAACTCTGGGATACCTGGTACTTCTCCAGCTACCACTGAGAACTGAACCTGCTGAGGTACACTGAGATAGCCCCACTTTTCAGACAGGGAGACTAAGGCCCGTGGCTTCTGCAGAATCTGGACAGATCCTGCCCTACAGTGACCCAGCCAGGCGTGCAGCTGACACCCACACTGCCTGAGTCAGGGTGGCCCTTCTCCCGGCCGGACCATGACCTCCCTGAGATCAAGGGTCAGGGCTTGTCTCCGGCTTTCCCAGAAGAGCTTGCTAAGGAGTGGATTGAACAAAAGCCAGAAGAGTGCAGAGCCTAGGGTGGGATTCTGCAGGCCTTGAACCTGAGTAGTCTAGCTCCGAGACTGTACCTCTGGGCTCCTTCTTGGCCTCCACACACACACACACACTTGGCTCCTGGCAGCCCCAGATCCCCAGTACCTTGTCAGGAAGGATCTGTGGTGGTTCAGGCAGATCCACTACACTCAAGGCAGAGTGAGCCATGGCGGGAAGTCCTCAGCCTCAAACAGGGGCCCCCTCCTCCAGCTAGCAGAGGACTCAGCAGAAGCTCACATGCTTGACCCCGACCCCTGGGCCTCGGCCTCTTGGCTGCTTTCTGTGGCCAGGTTTCTCCTCTCTCACCCCAACCCTGCAATCATCCCTCTTTCCAATACAGTCCTCGCTCTGGCCAGATGTCCCAGCCCAGGCTCATCCCCCAAAAACACATGCCTTGCATTACAAGTCTCACCTCAACCTCTCTCTGCCTACACTCTGGAACTGTCTGGGCCACTGGGCTCTCCACCCTCTCTGTGAAGCTCTAACCCCCTCAGGAGAGCTGGAAGGGTCTCTGCAGAGGCTGCAGGGATGGGCAATAAGCTAGCTTTCCTGTAACTTGGCATGCCTCTGTCTTCCAGGAAATCCCCAAACTGTTCTTCTGTCTGTGCCTACTGTCACCCCGTGCTATCCCTCAGGGCAGTGAGCCACTTAGGTGTGCTTCCCACTTCCCATCATGTGGGTGAGGACATAAACTCTCTTATCAGATGCCAAGACTTGCACGAACAGAAAAAAGTGAAAGAGTCATCAGTCGTCGAGTTCACACTCCGGGATCTAGAGGGAGGCTGGCTCGTGGGCGGGGCCTGGGGCTCTGGCTGCTAGTGCTATTCCACATACCTTTGGGTTGGGGTGGCTTTTCTTCTTAACTGTTAGTGGTGTTAAGACAGACAGAACGTGAAGTTTCCCGTTTTAACCATTTGGAAGTGTGGCTCGGTGACACAAAGCACATCCCCCCTCTTGCACAACCCTCACCACCATCCCGCTCCAGACTTCGTCTTGCAAAACCGAAACTCTTCCCATTAAACCTACCTCCCCAGCCTCCAGCAACCTCCAGTCACTTTCTGGGTCTCTGTACTGGACAACTCCAGGGGCCTCATTCAGACAGGATTATAAAAACCATACTTTTTTTTTTTTTTTTTTTTTTTTGGTTTTTCGAGACAGGGTTTCTCTGTGCAGCTTTGCGCCATTCCTGGAACTCACTTGGTAGCCCAGGCTGGCCTCGAACTCACAGAGATCCGCCTGGCTCTGCCTCCCGAGTGCTGGGATTAAAGGCGTGCACCACCACCGCCCGGCTTAAAACCATACTTTTATGAATGGCTAACTTAATTTCTTGTAATGTCCTTGAGGTTCATCTAGATTTTGGCCTGGGTCAGAATTTCTCTCTTTTTTAAGGTTGAGTTATACTCCGTTGGTAACCATTTCTCCTGTAAACAACCTCTCACCATGCTCTGGCAAGAAACCCTAACTGAACCCAGTGGGCCATACATAAAAAGGGGCCGCGGGGCTGCAGAGATGGCGCTGTGGTTAGACGCACTTCCCGCTCGTGCGGAGGACCTGGACTCAGTCTGCAGAATACTACTGCTTTCAACTCCAGCTCCAGGGCATGTGGTGCCCACTTCTGCTGGCCTCTCTGGCACCAGCAGGCATGTGGTGCAAATACACACACACTCAGACTCGCAACACTCATGCACAAAGTAAGCAAATTAAATGAATAAATCTTTTTTAAAAATCATAAAATAATAAAAGGGAGACTAGATGAGAAAGGTTCCCGAGAGAGAGATGGAAGGGGGATAGAGGGAAGAAAAACAAAACGAGAGGAGTGGAAACGACTAAAGTTCATTATCTAGATAAGTGTATGAAATTATCAAACAATTCATCTTTTTTAAAAAGAAAAAGGGATGCAAATGCCATGGATAAACATGCTGAATCACAATCTGGGAGTAGTCTGTGTTTTAACAAATTTTCCAGGTAGTTCTGACTCACTGTCCTAAATAAATGATAAATCATACAGTATTCATGGATTAGAAGGGCTAAAAATTACAAAGATGTTCATTCTTTCAAATGTCCACTGGTAGATGAATGAATAACAAAATGTAACACATTAAAAAAAAAAGTCCCATTGCCAGGATACACCCATTTTCTTGCTCCATCTCAGCCATTTTTTCTTTAAATCCAAGTCCTTGAATGCTTGGCAAACACTACATTGAGCTATATGTCTAGCCCCAAAGAACTTGGTTATTAAGTATTGTTTCAGAAAATAAAAGTAATATATTCTCAGAATAAAAAAGCTTAGTAGGTAAAGGCACTTGCCACCAAGGCTGACAGTTGGAGTTCCATCCCTGGGACCAACATGGTCCAGCAAGCTGCTCTCCACACGCATGCTATGGCTCATGTGCACCTACACACACACACACACACACACACACACACACACACACACACACACACACCTACACACACACACACCTACACATACCCACTAAATAAAATAGAATAAAAATGCTTTCAAATGTATTATCATTATTGTATTGTTTATGTAGATGGCTATTTTGCATTGTATGTCTGTATCACATGCATGCCTGGTGCTTGTGGAGGCCAGAAGAGGGCACCAGAGTCCCCTGGAACCGGAGTTGCAGCAGGTTGTGAGCTGCCATACGGGTGCTGGGAATCAAACCCAGGTCCTTCGGAAGAGCAGCCATTGCTCTTAACTCATGAGTCATCTCTCCAGGCCCATAAAAAATGTTTTAAAGAAATGGGTTAACCAGGAGTCTTGGCACGCACATTTAATCATAGCACTCAGGAGGCGGAAGCAAGCAAAGCTCTGTAAGTTCCAAGCCAATCAAGGCTGCACAGTTAGACTCAAAAACCAAACAAGCAAGCTCTGCCTGTCCCTTCTTGCTTCCTTCTTCTGCTCATAGAAAGACATTTCTGGTGAATTCTAGAGACTTCAAGGCAGAATAGCCAAGAGGTTTATATCTATTTTCAATTCATGCTTCCTACCAGTACTTCTCGAACATACATTGCACATAAAACATGTTACAACCCGGTATGCTAGGTCCCAGACCCAGGGTTCCTGATCCAGTAACCTAGAGTGGCCCAACCTTGTACTGAATATGTGCTCCTGCCATCCCCTCCACGGAGCAGTGGCGTCCAAGGACGACCCTACCATGTGTGTTTCATGACAGCATCCCACAAAGCTGGGCCTCCCTCCCCGGAGGTGCACACTCTGCAGGCAAGCTGACCATCACAGTTATCCAGAACCCTCCTGCAGCGTTTGATATTGCTTCCGGGTTTTCAGGTTTAGAAACAGAACTATGACAAACCACTTACACATATATCCACTATAAATGCTTCTGACACTTGGGGGTTTTGGAGGGATGGTTTGTATGTTTATTTTAACACAGGGCTTCTCCAACTCAGAATCCTCCTGCCTCAGCATCCTGAGTGCTAGTATTACAGGCCTGTGCCACCATGCCTGGCTTCACTCACCCCTCTATGTAACTCCCGATCACACCTCCATTCCTTGGCACGGATCCTTTCAGCTGTCTGCGAATTCATTCTCAGTTTTGCCTCATTCCCTTCAAGGCCCAATTGCCTTTGTACTTCTGAGGATGCCCACGTTCACACAGTGAGCAGCTGCCCTTTTCACCAGAGCCCATCCAATCAGCAGAAAGAGAACCCTGTCGTCTAGTTTGGATGCAAGAGGATTGGGGCTGGAGTGAGCACTTTCTTCTGCTTAGCCATTTGTGACTCTTTTTCTGTTCACAGCTCAGTCCAGTTTCGTGTTCTTTGTCTTTGCTGACTTAGAAGAACTCACTTGTCATCCACATTGAAAAAAAATTTGTTTTGCTACTTGGTTATTTGGTTTTAGGTTTTAGGCCCCTGGGCTGAGGGTACAGCTCAGAACATAGAGGGCTGGCCTAGCATGCATGAAGCTCTGGGTTGGGTCACTAGCACCTCATAGACTGTGTGTGGTGATGCACACCTGTCAGCCCCAGTATTCAGGGGGTGGAAGCAAGAGAATCAGAGACTCAAGGTCAAACTCCACAGTGAATTCCAGGTTAGCCCGGGCTAGAGACCCTATCTCAGAGCAGAGCGTCGGGAGGGGAGGGAGAGATGGGGTGTTCCCTTTAGAGCTAGCTGGGTGTGCTGTTGTAACTCCCTTTGTGACGCTCCTGATTTTGACATTCTTCCAAAGAATCCTTTTTATTTTTTGGCTAATAATTTCTTCCAGTAATTCTACGATTTCCTTTCTGCATTTATATCTTTGCTCCGTTTGGGGTTGATTTCAGAAGTGGGGAACCCGCTTTAGTATTTTTCCTAAACAGCCAGCCAGTTATCTGATTTGATTGAATCATTCATCCTTTCTCCTCTGATCCAAAATATCATTCTAGCGTCTATTAAATTTGAAGCTGTCTGTGGCTGTACGTCTGGACTGACTCTGTCCTTTGATCTGTCTGCTTGTTCTTCTGTGAGTGCCCAGCTCTTTTATTATTTGAGCTTTAGATGACACCCCGAGCACTAGCTGCTTCTAATACTCCTTCAGTCCCAAGTTCTATCTGTGTGTTTATTTCTCCAGATGAACTTTAATATAATTTGTCAAACTCCAAAGATCTTGTCTTTCACATCTTCTAACAGATGTGATTTTTTTTTTTCTGGTTTCTCAGCTCACAGACAAATTGAAACAAGCCGAGAAGGATGGGGTAGGTTGGGGTGGGGGGGTCTGCCTGAGGCCCCAAAACGAAGGCTGTACAACAGGCAGCTGACAGGGTGACAGAGTTGATAAAGCAGTCAACAGATTCTTTTTTAATTTATTTATTTTTAGTGCGGTGGTGTTTTGCCTGCATGTGCATCTGTATTAGAGTGTCAGATCCCCTAGAATTGGTTACAGACAGCTCTGAGCTGCTATGTGGCTGCTGGGAATTGAACCTGGGTACTTTGGAAGAGCAGCCAGTGCTCTTAACTTCTGAGCCATCTCTCTAGTCCAACAGATTTTTTTGTTTTGTTTTGTTTTTCAAGACAGGGTTTCTCTGTGTAGTTTTGGTGCCTATCCTAGATCTTGCTCTGTAGACCAGGCTGGCCTCAAACTCACAGAGATCCGCCTGGCTCTGCCTCCTGAGTGCTGGGATTAAAGGCATGCGCCACCGCCACCTGGCCAGATTGTTTTTAAAAGTAGACAGAAGAATAGTGGAAATAAAAATCAGCCCCTGGGAGGCTGAGGCAAAGAACGCCAGTTGGAGGCCAGCCTGGGACCTTGTCTCCAAAGAACAAAAATAACTCCCTACCCTGGTCCCCCCCAAAAAAGATGAAAACATGAAATGTGTCTTCGGCATGAAGCTTTGACTTTCACCGTTACCACCGGGAAACTCTGGACACACGACCACAGCCAGGACCACAAAGACTCACATGTTCCGAAGCCTCTGATTAAGAAAGCCGGGAAGTGCGGTAATGCCCACTTCTGTTCCCAAACTCTCTTTTCAAGGTTTCAGATATTAATGTCTGGAAACTAGTATGGAATGGTTCATTCTTGGATGATGACATAAACACGCCAAGGAACTAGGCTCTACAGCTTTTCTGAAAACCCACCTCAAAATTCCACGGTCTTGCCAAGCGCTGGCATTTTAAATTCACTCTGCCTATGGAAATAAGAGTTGAGGGAAATGTTCCTAGCCAATGAAAATAGTGAGAAAAATAGTGAGATTTACCTGTGTCTGATGGCCCCTGAAACAGAGGTTTCGAGACGTCTAACAACTTAGGCACAAAGAGCCCTCAGCCTTCACTCCCACATGCCTTCCAAACTCACCCCTACTGCCACCCTGGAGAAGGCCGGAAGCAACCAGTATTATTATTGAAACACCCGTTTGCAAGCCGCCCCCACCCCCCCCCCCCAACCTGCCTTGCCAAGTGCCCACAGCTAGGCAAGCCCTCACAAAAGTGGCATGTGAAGGAGGGAGGGAGCAAGATGCCAACCCGGGCCATGTTGGGAAGGGACAAACTAGATTATTTACCTGTCAGGTTCAGAGATCAGGGATTAAGGAAGTGGGGAGGGTGCCCCTGGGACTCAGAGTACTGCGTGTTACAGCCTCCCTTCTCTTCCAGAACAGACTCTATGTTCACCCTAACACACCCTTGCCAGCAGTGTGGGCAGAGCCCAGCCAGATCCTGGACACCTAAGGGAGTTGGAGCTGTGCAGGTGACATACTGGGGGAGGAAATGACCGGAGGAGGCACTCCCTTGGGAGGTCCTATCCGGAGGAAAGAGAGGTCAAAGCCCTCTGTGTTTTGCCTCCCCAGGTCCTTACAGGGACTTCACAGGGCCTGCCTTAGGTGCAGGCAACCAGAAGTGGGAAGTCCGAGGGCCTCCAAGATGAGCGCTCCTGGAGGAATAGTGGTGATCCCTTATGGACAGGGACCAGCAGGTTCAGCCCTCTGTCCGCTCCCAGCCCAGAACCCGCTGTACTATAGGGCAGTGACCCTGTGGACAAGGAAGGCGAGCCAATCGATGCATCCCAGCACCCGGCAAGAGGGGTCTACTATGCGCCAGGGATAGTGCAATTGAGGTGGGAGATTTAAGGGGCCTGGGTAGAGGTGGCGCTGGCTGGAGAGGAAGTCGCGTGTGCGGAGGGACCCTGGAAGAGGGGCTGCTGGCTACCGCCGAGCATCACCAGCCCCGCAGCCGCGCGCGGACAAATCGCGCGCTCCGGAGCTTGGCGCGCGCGCGCGCGCGCGCTCCGGGAGGCGGACGCCGCGCACGCGCGCACCCCTCCGCTCCCCCGCCCGCGCGGCCCCGGGCTCCCGCGCGCGCGCACTCGAGGCTTCCCTTGTGCGGCTCCTCCATTCGCTACGTGCAGAATGGGCCGTCGGCAGCAGCTGCAGCGCCGGGTGGGAGGGGGAGGAGGGGAGGGGGAGGCGGCGCTCGGCCTGGGGGGAGGGGCCCGCCGCGCCAGCGGGGAAGGGGCTGGGAAGAGGGGCCGGGCCCCCCGAGCGGGGCGACCAGGGGGACAGTCCGGGTGGGCTCCGTGCTTGGCCCGGGTCCCCTCCCCCGCCAACTCCTTTCTGCAAGACCATTCTGGCCATCCTCCTGCTCTCTTCCCGGGATTCCTGGAAGGGTGAGGATCCAGAGCACACACACACACACACCCAACACCCGGTGTTGTTCCCCTCCCAGAACCCAGACCCCCAGACTCAGGAAAGAACGGCCCCTGCCGTCCCCTCCCTCGCTTTCTGTCCCAACCACATTGTCAAGCTTTTGTGTGAATCGACCCAACTGTAACCCCTTCCCCACTCGGCCTACCATGAGGCAGTGTCTGAAAGGTGCTTCGGCCTCTCCCCCCTCCTCCCTCCTACCCACCTGGAGGCAGAACGGACCCCAGGACATAGGTACCAGCATTTCCGCGTGGAAAAGGCCAGCATCACCCTCCCCCCAAAAGCAGAGTCACCGAAAGGTCTAGTGGCGGCGGCTGCTGCCCAGCGGTGTCAGGGCGACTGAGTCAGGCAAGAACTCAGTGGTGTTCTGGTGTCACAACTAAGTACCCTCGTAGCAGGTGTGTACCTGTCTACAAAGGGCTCCCCCGGGAACGTAATGGTGAGGGACCACCAAGAGCAGAATCCTATAACCCATGAGCTCTCTCTTGCCAGGATTCCAGATGTGGCCCAGATGTCCACAGCAGTCCCTCCCACAGGGTGGGACACAGCTATTCTATGCAGCCCCTCCCAACCCTTCTTCCAAGGTCAGGGAAGGAAAGCTGCTGGCCACCTCCAGGGCGCCTTCCCCATTCAAGAAGCAGGGAGAGGAGACGATGGCCCCCTCAACTTGCTCTTCCTGCCCAAAGCCACCTGGGTTCATCCTGTGGTCTAACTTACGACCCTGTTCTGACAGGTTAAGTCTAGATCCCCAGAAAGAAAGGCAAACTTGCCAGGATCCATTCATATCTCTCTTTCTTTCTCTCTTTCTCTCTATCTCTCTCTCTCTCTCTCTCTCTCTCTCTCTCTCTCTCTCTCTCTCTCTCTCTCTCACACACACACACACACACACACACACACACACACAGAGAGAGAGAGAGAGACAGAGACAGAGAGAGACAGAGACAGAGACAGAGAGAGAGACAGAGAGAGAGACAGAGAGAGAGAGAGAGAGAGAGACAGAGAGAGAGAGAGAGAGAGAGAGAGAGAGAGGAAGACTGGGCTCACTAGCCGAACACAAGGATTCTCGCCGGTGTCCCTAGTGGCCTCGGCCCTTGGGCAGCGCCCTCTGCTGGCCAGTGCAAAGTGCAGGGAAGAACAAAGTCCTGCAGACGTACTTGGGGAAGTCTGGGGAAGGGGACACCGGGCAGAGAAAGAAGTGAAAACTTTAAGCTCCCCTATCAGCCGCCCGGGCATACATTAGGATGCATCCCTAGAAGTGAGAAGGTCGTGACCAGCTTTACTTGGGCCGAGGGGGTAAGCAAGCTGGCAAACAGGGCTTCTGACACCCCAGAATCGGCACTTCCTGCCCTGAATAGCTAGGTCACTTGCCCTCTGTCCCTGAAACCCTTGTGCCTGCCAGAGGCCTCTTCCTCCCACCAGGGCAACATGCTGGAAGGCCATGACTGATACCCTGAACCTAGGAGCTTAAAGAGAGGGCACCCCAAGACAGAAGCCTGCCGCTGGCAGTAACCACCTCACCCCCACTTCACAAACAGGCAAGAGATCCAGGCCAAGATCCCTGCTATGGCAGGACTCAAGGTAGAATTAGGCCCTGAGTCACAGCCTGGCATGAGCTTGCCTGACCAAGACAGGCCAGCTTGTCCAGAGGTGAGACTTGGGTCACAAGCCACGGTCCTACCTCCAATGCCAGGTATACTTCTCCTCACGTACCACACGTGGGGTCAGGGCGGGGCCTGGGATGGACTGGGCTGGGCTAGTGCTGAGGCCACTGAGGGGTGGGGCAGAACTTAGAAGGGGTGGGAGGGAACAAGGTCAGGGAGAGGAGGGACATTTGGAATCGGCTGACCCTGAGTGCCTCGAGTGTCCCCAAGGACCGGTGGCTTCTGGATTATGCCCTAACAGTTGCTTCTTGGTCCTCAGACCCTTCACCCAGGTCTTACCTCCAGAGGCAGCCTCTGCTAAGGACCTTCACAGGCCCATTAGGGCCCGAGGCCCAGGCCAGACTTCCAGTCCACAGCCTGACAAAGCCAGAGGGCCAGGCTGCCTGTACCACTCCCCAGGAAGCCCATGACCCCCTGGGCTTCCTCTGTGGTACCCTCCCCGCCTCACTTAACCGATTCACTGATCCCCACCTACGTGGCCAGGTCCCCTTCCATGCCCAGCCAGCCTGGGAAGACTCCCAGGGGCGGGGTTGAAGCCCAGGAGGAGCCGAGAGGTAGGCGCTTTCATTGGAGGTAATTAGTTAATGTACTCAGAAAGCAGCGGGGGAGGGGAGGGAGCTTTGGGGAAAGAGGGCTCTGTACTGGCAATCCGCTGCGTCTCTTTTGGGGGCCTTGGCTGACCTCTGCACGTGCACCCACTTAAGAGGCCTCTCTGTTCAGCCCCAGATCAGAGCCAGACCCAGAGCAGACTGGGGCAACTTGGTACACACAGAAAAGCAGGTGCCCTGGGGTGGAGGGAGAAATCACCTTGGAGGGTAAGGCAGGAGAGACCCAAAGGAAGCCGGGGAGATGCAGGGACTCTAAGATGGGAACCAGTCCCTCTCTGGTCACCTTGGCTTGCACCCTCCCAAGGTCACACGGGCACAGCCCTGCAAGTCAGGAGCCAGTGCTCTCCCGTCCCAAAGGCTAACTTCGCTAGTCCAACTGCAAGAAGCCATTCCCATAACGGGGAAAGGGGCGCCGGAGGACAGCGCCCCAACCGGGCCCCCGGGGGCGTGTCCTCGGCCCCAACGCGACGCCGGCAGGCAGCGTGGCGGGGACTCTGGCCGACAGCCTCCCGCGCCGTCCGGAGCAGCTGACCCGCTGGCGGGCGGCCAAGTTGCGGCGGGCCGAGAGGCAGCAACGTGCGGCGCGGCATGTCGCGGGCGCGGAGACAGGGAGCTGTGGGGGCGGACCGGCGCGCCGCCTCCCCCTCCCGGCCCGGGCCCATTCATAAAACCCAAAGGCATTGCCCGGGCCTGGCAGGCTTGGACTCCTAATTGCAAACTCATTAAGGAGTTTGCATCTCATTTGCATGGAAATCATTTCCTGGGCCCTCAACAGAGAACTGTCCTCTCTATCCATCAAGCATCCTGTGCCCAGTTCGACCCATCTACAGACTGGGACAGAAGAGGGGCCTGTCTCTTGGCCAGTGCCCCCTCCCCATCCTACCCACTGGGAGTCCGAGCAAAGGGGGTGGTTGGCAAAGCACCCGCCAGCAAGGAACCCTGCCTGCGCCCCAGGTGAGCTGGCTCTGCCCCAGTGGGTCCAAGCGAGGGAGGTGCCCGCCAAGTCATTTGCCCCCCGGCCTGGCCGTGCCCAGGGAAGGGAGGAGGCGGTAGGCATTGGTCCGAAGCAGCTGGTCGTACCTGGCAAGAGTAGAACTGGTGGGTGAGGCTGTTCGTGCCCAGCCTCACGTACCTCCCTGCTACGGGCTGTGCCCCCACCCCCACACCCCTTACCCCACAGAACAAGCGCTTAGTGACTCCAGACACAGACACCCAGTCACAACGCACAAAGACACCCACAACTGGGCCAGTCATCGTGGCCACCACCCTGGCAGCCACGCTTGATGGCAGACAAATCCTTCACAAGCCATTTTGTCCAGGGTTGGGGGAAAGAGTCTTGTCCCGAGGAAGTGGGTCCAAGGGGCGGGGGGAGGTATGTACCTCACATGTGACCTTCCGCCCCTTCTTTCCTGCAATCCCTTTTAGAAATCCCCAAGGGCTGGCTCTTGCAGAAGGACTTGCCCAGGCAGTAGGGACTCAGGGACCTCATACCCAGGAAGGAAATGAGACTCGGGGATGGGAATCCTAGGCTCCACCAGAGCTGGTCTCTGTCCTGGTCCTTCATGTATGCAGTTGGGAGGATACTCCCAATGTGTGGAGAAGGGGTGTGCTTACCATTGCAAGTGAATAGGACTGTCTGAAGTACATCAGGTCTGATTTGGTGTAGGACACAGTGTCCTGGTTCTGTATCACCTGCTACAACAGAAAGGAGATCACATGTCCAGCATTCGGAACATAAACGAAGAGCCAGCCCTTGTCCAGATCATCTCTGTCCCATCTCACTCCCACCCCTCACTCCCACCCCCCACCCCAAGACGCAATTCTGCTCACACTTCCCACCTGTGGCACCTGAGGTTTCTCAAAAGGTGGGCAAGACAGTTATCCCGAATGGGGTCGAACTGCCTCTGCCTCCCAGATTCTGTCACGTTTAGGTTTCCAGTAGAGAGTATATGTATGCACGGTACAGGCATGCTGGAAGAAAGTGCTAGAACACCTGTGTGTTTTCTAATATTGCATCTCATCTCTGTTTTCATTTAGCATAAGTGTATTACCAAAAAAAGCAATGTAAAATTACTTAAGTTACTGGGTATGGTGGCACACACCTTTGATCCCAGCACTCAGGAGTTAGAGGCAGGCAAATCTCTGAGTTCAAGGCCAGCCTGGTCTACAGAGCAAGTTCCAGGACAACCAGGGCTACACAGAGAAAACCTGTCTCAAAAAAAAAAAAAAAAAAAAAAAAAAAAAAAAAAAAAAAACAAATGAAAACTTGTTTCAAGTGTGCATGAAACTTTTTTCTTTTAATTGCTAGGACACAAACTCAAAAACGCCTTGAGACGTCACTGGTCTAAACTTCAGGTGAGGTGATGTGGGGGTGGCTTGTCTAGTCCGTCTTCATATATGGCCTGGAAAGGAGCTAGTGTCAGGGACAGAGTACAGAGGAACAAAGTCCACCTGTGGAAGTGAAAGGTGAAGAAACTGAAATGACCCTGAGGTGGGGACATTACTCAAAGGAGAGCCTGGGCAGGAGGGTCTCCCACAGGCCCTGTGTCTACACCTGGCACCCCCAAACCCACTCCAAGAAGCACAACCCCCTCTTCCATTTGCTGGGCTCATTATGGGTACTCCAAGAGCATAGCTATAAGGGTGTCACCTACCATATCTATCACTCCCAACCTTACAGGAAGCCTGCCTCAGCTTGGCCTCCTAGTAAATTCCAGAAGTCCACCTGTTGTGGGGGAAAGAATCTGGCTCCAGAGAGGACTCAGTCCTCTTATAAGCGGGTGACAGGTACGAGCCTTGGTTTTCTCACTTGTGATGTGGGACTAACCACCCTACCTATTGCCCAGCAGTGTCGTGGATACTGGCTGACCTACTGCGTGTACAGGATCTGGCACACGGGGGTTAGGGGTCATCCTTCAAGAGTCTTGCTTGCAGCAGGTGCCGCGTAACAAACCTGTGTTTATCCAGGGACATTGCAAACTGTTCAACATCATAACCTGGAGTGAAACCGAGGCTCTTAGCCAGGTCATCTGGGTCCTGGGAACGTGAGTCACTGCAGACATCTTCCTGTAGCAACTGCCTGCCCAGCCCAGCAGACTAGGCCACTGCTCTGGACCCATCACCTCCCTAGAGGGAGAGCTCCAACCACGAGCCCCTTGCCACACAGCCACACTTCAAGTATGAGCTGAGGCTGACACCTAGTGGTCATTCCTATAACTGCAGGGCCCTCCGGCAAGGCAAGTCAGCCAGGAGCCTCTGCAGGGCGGCCACCCTCTCTCCCTGGCTCCAAACTTCAGCTCCTTTGGATAGGGGGATGGTCTAGAAGCTTCTGCACCTACTGCCGTTGCTGTTATAGTCCCCATCCCAGACAAGAAGCAGAACTAGTTAACCTCCCCCCATGCTCACGTCTTCTTACTGACTCATTGGTATCACAAAGGGGGAATGCGGGGCACAGAGAGAGTCACGCAGTTCCTCAACACACGACCCCCCAACAAACAGGACACCAGACAAGAAGTCTCAGGAGACAGAGGAGGGCTAGAGGAAGTGACCTTCCCCAGCCTTACAAACGTCAAGTCCCAGCTCGTGGGGTGACCTGCATTACGAGTCTGCCATTCCCTGGGCCTCTCTCTCTTCAACTGTGCCACAGGATGATTCTCAAGCTGGCTGGCTGTGGCCACCGTGCTCAGGGCTTCTGACCAGCCCTGCTTGCCCGGTCCTGACTGATAGAGAAATGAAGGTCAACACAGGTAGGGCTGAGGCAGGGTTAGCGTTCCGAATCTTTCTCGATGATTCTCAGTACAGGTATCCTCAGAGCACTGTTCTTCGGATGACAGTGCCCCCAGAGCATCTCCCTGTCCCTAGGCTAGGCCTCTCCAGAGAACCATTTAACCTGTTGGCCCAGACCCATAGGATAAGGGGTCTCCTCCTCTCCAGGGGCCCCAGGGGGACACCAGCCAGCCCTTTCTAGAGGTGCCATGGCAGGCTTGAGCTTCCTTAGTCTCTGACCTTAGGCCTAGCCTCTAGAGCAGGGGGGAGGGAAGGCCACAAGGAGCTTAACCCCAACAGGATGAAGGCGCCATAATTAGGGTCAGGCGGTTGGCTCAACCTGCGGAAATCCTTGGCTTAGTATGGATGGGGGCCTCAGCCTGAGGGAGGGGGGCAGAGCAGAAGTGAAGGGGCAGAGGAGGCCAGGCATGCAGAGATCCAACGGCTTAGCCCCTGCCATCCCCTGAAAGAGCCCATTAGGGACACCAGCACGCAGTCCCTCCCTCTCCAAAGTTCCAAACCCATGGAAGAAGGGTGACAGACTGTCCAGCCCCCACCCCAGATGTCCTGATGCTCTCTCAGGCTGGGGTATACCAGTATCACCCACGGCCATGCCTTTGGCCAGAGGAAAGCCATGTGAGAAAGGCTGGCCCCTGCATTCCCAGGGCAGCCCCGTCTGTAATCCTGGCAAGGATCGCTTTCCACTGTGGAATGTAACACCCAGGGGATGAAACAGGACAGAGCAGGGCAGGGACTTTGATGAGGTGCTCCCCAGCTCCCCAAAGGCTCCACAACTGAAGAAAAAAGCCTCTTGCTTCCCCCATTACCGGCTGTGTCTATTGCCGGGGTACAACCTGGCCTAAGGTCTCAGGCTGGCTTGGCCAGGTGTCCCCAGAACATCCCCACCTGGGACCCCCACACAGGGAGCCAGCCTGTATCATCCTCCAGCAGAGGAAGCAGGTCCAGCGTGAGAAGTGGCTGAGGACATGTGCAGGAGAACCCCATCCAGTGCTAGAATGAGGAACTGAGTAGCGGAGGGACTGCAGGCCTCCCACCCCTCCTCTGGGACAGGATCACAATGACCTGCACCACACAGCCGCACGTGCAGACAGACACACACACAGAGGCACGTGCAGACACTCCAGAGCATGAGTCTCTGCACGTCCCAGGAGCTAAGAGTCCCAGCCCCTTCACTCCCCTCTGATAACGTAGACGTTTCCAGCTGGGCAGACACGTCGCCTTCAGGCTGGCCATGACAGGCATGTGCTGGGCCAGCGGCCAAAGCTCCGTGCTCCAGGCTTCTGGGCCCTAGAGGATGCCCTACTCAGGTATGGGCTGCCTCAGAGGTCAGCACACTGCAGGGTAGGGCCTGCAGCGGACCATCACTGCTGCCTCTGCGAAGCAGCAGCCACTGCTCACACCCCAGGGATGCTGGGAACGCTATAGAAAGATGGAGGGAAACGGAAGTTCTGTAGGGACCAGCAGGACAGGGAAGGGACTGGGTGGGCAAGCAAAGTGGAGGGTCGATGCCAGCTTGTGGTTTGGGCTAGAGACGTTGTGGAGAAGGCCTATCCAAACAATGCTGGGGTTCCCCAAAGGGGAAGAGATCATGAGGACGCCAGCAAGCAGAGCTGTGTGAGTTCAGATCTCCGCTCTGCTGCTTTGGAGCCGGGTGACTGGGTGAGTTGACTTGGTGGCTGGCGCTCCCTGGGCCACACCCCGACACACACCCAGTGTCATTTACAAGTGGGAAAAATAGGGAGGTCCTGGGTGGAAAATGTTCATGCCTAGCGAGTCAAAGCTAACCACAGGGGGATGTGAGGAAAGGTTGCTCTGAGAGGCCACAGAGAGCCTGGAATAGGGACCCTGGAAGCCCTGGTCCTAGTCACTTCCATCCTTGCGTGGTGTGGCAGGGTGAAGACCCTCTACTACTATCCTGGCATCTTTCCAGAGGCTTCCAGAGGGCCTTTCGGATCTCTCCAGGCCAAGCCGTGTTCGGAAGAGGCAGTGAGGTCCCAGAGAGAAGAGACTCCCTCAAGGTCACTCGGAGTGAAGAGAGGGGTGGTCTGTTGAGCACACCATCTTGTGGCATCTGCCAGGCAGTCTGCCCCGTTCAGAAACAGAGGACAGGGCAAAGCCTCCTGAAGCCTAGGAGGACAAAGGCCTAGAAGCCACAGCTCCAGACATGACGGGGGAGAACTCAGGCCCCATTTCCACCCGGGCTCCCACTAAGTCCTTATCAAGGCCTGGGGAACTCTGGTGTTTGATACAGAAGACTCCTCCCTGGGGAATCCCACCCTGGCCAGCAAATCCTGTTATATGGCCTAGCTGAGCCCTGGCCAAAACAAAGGAGCTCTTCCCATAGTAAAGACCCACTTGGCGCTTTTGCAGCTAGAAACAGAGTCTTCATCAAGTTGTAGACCCCAGAGCTGACATAATGGTCCAGCCTAGCATGAGTATGTAGGAGCCAGTCTGACCTTGCTGGGCAAGGGACCCCCCCAGGCAAAGAGCCAGGACACCAAGCACTGCCATGCCACGCCGCCCTGTCCCTCCCTGGGCCTGGGTCCATGTCAAGAGCAGGTTCCTGGTGCAGGCTGTGCCTTGTCCCTGACACCTGGCATTTACCAAAAGGGCAGAGACAGTGAGAAGGGCCTCTCGGAGCAGGAGCGGTCCACTCCGGCGGAGGCTGTGGGAGGGAGAGGAGTCAGATTTCAAAGGCCTGAAGACCACGACGGAATGACAGTGGACGCTGGAAGGGTCGAAATGAATCCAGGGGGATGTCTAGACTGGACGACTAAGGAGCCTCTGCAGAGTAACAAGAGGACAGAGATCCTGTCCCAAAAGTGAAGACGAGGGACAGACGGCGAATAAAGGAGACAAAACTCCAGAGCTAATAATAAACCCCAGGAGGAATGCCAGCCAGGGCGTCGCTCACGTGTACGATCCCAACACTTAGCTAAGGCAGGAGAACTGTCATGGGTTTGAGGCCGGCCTGGACTACATAGCAAATTCTGGGCCAGCCTAGACTACAGAGTGAGACTCAGCTAGAAGAAGAAGGGGGATGGGGGGGGAGTGCCGACACCTGAAAGCCACCAACACCACTTCACCTCTGGTAAGACAACTGAGTGAAGCCCGGCTTTGGTGGAGACTGGGGACATAGGGCTGCGGGAGGCAGGGGAGGCTGGGCTACCACTCTGACCCTGTGTCGGCCCTCCTAAGTACCCAAGGGTCCCGTAATCCAACAATTCCATTGTGATTTTCATTGCTGGGGCATTCAGAAGCAGCTCATCCAGGTGGGGTATGGGTGAGGAAAATGGGGTACCCGTCCTGGGGTACAGGCAGCAACTTGAAGCTATAGGGTGGGGTGGATATGTAACAGTGGCATTTACCAAAGTATAAAAGATAATAATAGGGCCGGGCAGTGGGGGTGGCGCACGCCTTTAATCCCAGCACTAGGGAGGCAGAGACAGGAGGATCTCTGTGAGTTCGAGGCCAGCCTGGTCTACAGAGCGAGATCCAAGAGGGGCACCAAAACTACACAGGGAAATTCTGTCTCAAACAAACAAACAAAAAAGATAGTGACAGACGTTTGGAACATAGCCAGGCCCACTTGCAGGAGGCACACGAACAGAAAGGTCTCGCTGTGTGAAGGAGCGCAGATGGGGATGGGGAGAAGGCTCAGCAGCCTGAAGGGCTGAGTTCAGATCCTTAGCACTGACAGAAACCCAGGCCAGGGCCTGGGGAGATGGCTCAGTTGTGAGGAACACACACTCCCAGAGAACCGAAGTTCAGTTCCCAGCACCCATGCCAGGTGCTCATAACTTCCTGTAACTCCAGCTCTAGAGGATATGATACCCTCTTCTGGTCTCCATGACACCTGTACACATACATAAATCTAAAAAAACTATTAAAAATCAGCAGAGCCTGTAGTCCTAGTACTGAGGAGACAGACAGAGGATCGAGGGCTTGCTGGCCAGTCTGGCAAGTTCCAGGTTCAGTGACAGACTTGTCTTAAAAAAAAAAAAAAAAAAAAAAAGATGAGGGGCGGGGCTGGAGAGATGGCTCATTAGTTAAGAGCACTGACTGCTCTGGCAGAGGACCTGGGTTCCATTCCCAGCACCCACATGGCAGCTCACAACTGTCTGTAACTCCAGTTTGTAGGGGATCTGCACCTTCCTCTGGCCTCTGCAGGCATTGCACACACATGGTACAGAGACATCCAAGAAGGCAAAACACCATTTACATAAATTAAAATAAGTAAGGCAGAGGGGCTGGAGAGATGGTGCAGCAGCTAACACTGGCTGCTCTTCCAGAGGTCCTGAGTTCAATTCCCAGCAACCACACGGTGGCTCACAACCATCTACAATGGGATCCGACGCCCTCTTCTGGCAGGCAGGCGTACATTCAGACAGAGCACTCATACCAAAAAGAAAAAAAAAGGTGGAGAGTGATCGAGAAAGACATCCCATCCAGGAATGCACCCCGCCCCAGGTGTGTGTGTGTGTGTGTGTGTGTGTGTGTGTGTGTGTGTGTGTGTGTGTTTGTGTGTCTGTCTGTCTGTCTGTCTGTGTATATACACAGAATAAACAGAGCTAGAGGAGTGGGAGGTGCCGTCACCCGAGTCAGCTTCAATACTGCACCTGAGCTAGTCACAAGGGGCATGTCCCAAGCTGCCCACAGAAGTCACCTCTCCCTCTGCCCCTCCACAGGCTGGGCGAGAGGAGACCATCTTGGGCAAAGCCAACCCATCACACAGTGGAACTACCCATTTCAGAGCCCCTTTTATGGCCTGAAATGGAAAAGGAAGAACCTGGACCCCAAGAGCAAACGCTGAGGGGAAACGGGAGGTGAGCTCCCCCTTGTCACAAGCTCCTGTAGTTAAGGTGATCTTTTTTCCCCTTTCAGATGAGGCCTTACTATAGATAAAACTCTGAAATATCTGTGGAATACTAAACTGTCTCAGAAACACTTTAATCTAGAGTCAGGGGCTGTGTGGGGAGAGCAGATTAGCCTCAGAACAGACACACACACACACACACACACACACACACACACACACACACACACACACACCCCGTCTGAGGGGAGGTCCCCAACCCCTTGTCAAAGCTTCTTCCTGCTTCTTTTCAGAAGGGCCCTTGAAGCCCTGGCCCCAGGTGCCTGACACCTAAGCCCTGTCACCGGACCCAAGAGGCTCAGGGCTGGAACAGGCTTCCAGTAGGTGTGGCCCTTGTTCCGGGCCTCACCCTGCACGTGGCCCTGGCTTCTCAAACAACAGCACCTGCCTGAAACAGGAAATGCCCCCAGCCTCCCACACCAGCTCCTGGCTCCTCACAGCTGCCTCCACCAGGACTCTGCCTCCACCAGGACTCCAAGCACCAGGTGAGCTGAGGATCAAATAAGGCACCATTTGTTTACTGAGAGCCCATAAAAATCACCAGGACCAGGGGACAGACCTGCCAAGGTCACACACGGCAGGAAGCCTGGAGCTGCGGTCCGCACAGGTGTAGGGCATCAGGCCAGCACTACCCCGCCTCCACAGAGCCCACAGGCTGGTGCACAGTGTCCTCATTTACTGTCCGGGGTGGTTTCCCTGAGACCCCCCCCCCTTCGGTCCCTCTAGGGTCCTGTTGCACAAGGCCCGAGTCAGGAAACACAAGGGACCCTGTGTGGGACAGATGCAGCCAGGAAGGGACGGCTGGGACAGAGGGCGACAGGAACCTCCTTTTTCTTTCTTTCTTTTTTTGTTTAACATCATTACATTTGTATTTATTTTGTCTGTATGTGGAGATGGGGTAGTTTGTAGAGGGCAATTTTGGGAAGTTAGTTCTCTCTTCCATCATGTAGGTCCTGAGACTTGAACTTAAGTCTTTCAACCAAACGAGACTTTAGCCATTCTGTCTGCTCTGAATAGTATCTCACTTAGTTCTCAAGTCCTGAGGCCAGTGACATCGCGTTCCCCATTCAGCAGATGGTCCCCCTAAAGCAGAGAGGATACACAACTTCCCTACAGTCACTCAGCTTAGGGAGAGCAGAGCTGTCTAGAAGTTTCTGGCAGGCTGCATTCAGTGCACTAATCACCCCGACATACATGCAGCCTGACATGGTACTTTTGATTCCTAGAGTCTGACTGACAATGCAGTGGAGGGTCTCTACCCCAAGAGGTCGGGGTAGTGGTGGTGCCCCCAGGACAGCCTGGGACACCCTCACCTTGTCTGCCCAGGGGAACTCAGCGGCTGGGGCAGCAGCAGGGGCCTGCCCTTTCTGACATCCGGCAGCCTGCCCTCCCCTCTTTCGGGGAGGCAGTGGGGTGGAGGTGCCCCCGGAGGCCAGAAGAGGGTGTTAGGTCCCCTGGAGCTGAAATTACAGGCAGTTGTGAGTCCGGACACGGAGGTTGGGAACCAAACTGGCGGGGCATCGAGCGGTCTTAACTACTGAGCCCTCTCTCCAGGCCCGCTTCTCCTCTTAACTTCAATCATTCACGGGAGTTTGCCAAGACCAACGGCAAAGCACCGGAGAGAGCCCCGTCTACCAGTCCCGTAGTGGCCTGGAGAGCAACCCTCTCCTCTGCTGCATGCATTGGCTGGTGCATCTGTGTGTGGCCCTCTACCTCGAGGAGGCGTTATAAAGGAGCACTGGTGGGTGCCTCCACCTCCAGGCCATGCAACCCTCAACAAAATATTGACCTCGAGGGGCTTTAGTTTTCTGTTAAAGGGCTGTTTCGTGGTTCAAAGAAAGTCATGTACCGCAAGTGTACATGCCTGCGTACAGTGAGGGCAACGCAGCCTACTGGTACTAGGGCTGCTTTGGATCAGCCCAGCCGAGCCCCGATGCAGGAGGAATGGCACCTCGTCCTTCTGTCCAGCGTTTTGCACAAAGTGCGACACACAGTGGGTGCTCTTCGTCTTGTGCCAGATCCCGAGAAGCAAACTCTGAACTGAGCATGCTTGGCTTTGTGATCTTGGGGGTGCTCCTGGGAAAATCTGGAAGGGAGAGGCCGTCAGGGTGCAGTTGCAGATCCCATGGCGACCTTAGGGTGTAAGCTATGTCTCAGGGCTGTCCCCACTCCAAGCAAGGGAGAAGGGACCTCAGGCGACTTCCTGCAGCCCAGCCTGGGAAGGATGCACTTCCAAGACTGCCCACTATGCGGCAGTAGCTGAGTAGTCTGAAGAGCTCTCGGGAGGAAGGCACAGGAGGAGAGTGGATAGAAACGGAAGGGAGGTTGGTGAGGTCTGCTGCCCTCCTAAATGTCAGCCCGATCTCTGAATGCAGACGCTCCCTGTGGCATCCCGCGTGCTCCTGGAAGAGGACGGGACCGCCAAGCAAAGAGGAGCTCCTCTAACTTAGGCTGCTGGACGCTTGCTGGTCAGAGCCAGGAGGCACGTGGCGTAGCAGGACCTCACAAGAGCTAGGGCCATTAAACTTGTCCTGGGAGCCCTGCTGTGTGTCCGATGTGATGCTAAATCCTTCCCACGATCTACTCATTTAAGTCTCCCACGGCCCTGTGTAGCACCAATTTAGAGAGGAGGAAACTGAGGCATGAGTGGGGGACCTGCTTTGCTTAAGGGCAAAGATGATGGAGGAGTAGTCCTCAGCAGATGCAAATTAAAACCACAGTGAGGGGGCTGGGCATGGTGACGCAAGCCTTTAATCCCAGGACTTGGGAGGCAAAGGCAAGTGGATCTTTGAGTTCAAGTCCTGTCTGGTCTACATATCGAGTTCCAGGCCAGCCAGGGCTAAAATGGTGAGACTCTTTCTCAAAAATAAATAAGTAAATAAATAAATATAAAATAAAGCTATGATGAGGGGCAAGAGAAATGGCCCAGTGGTTAAAAGTATGTACTGCTTCTTGCAAAGGACCAGATTTCTGACTCCCAGCACCTACATCAGTGGCTCACAACTGCCGGTAACTCCAGCTCTAAAGGATCTGACACCCTCTTCTGGCTTCCCAGGGCACCTGCACTCATGTGCATTTACCCACACACAGATACATAACTAAAAATAAAACAAATCTAAGTACACACACACAGAGTGAGATACCATTTCATAATGACTAGGATCGTTATAATAAAACTAAATTTAAGAAAATGGAGGCGGGTGTGGTGGTGTACACTTTTTTTTTTTAAAGATTTATTATGTATACAGTGTTCTGCCTGCATGCCGGAAGAGGGCGCCAGATCTCATTACAGATGGTTGGGAGCCACCATGTGGTTGCTGGGAATTGAACTCAGGACCTCTGGAAGAACAGCCAGTGCTCTTAACCACTGAGCCATCTCTCCAGCCCGGTGGTGCACACTTTTAATCCCAGAACTTGGGAGGCAGAGGCAGGTCTCTGTGAGTCCTAGTCCAGCCTCATCTACAAAAGGAGAAGAGGGGGGAGGAGAGAAGAAAGAAAAGGGGAGAGAGAGAGAGAGAGAGAGAGAGAGAGAGAGAGAGAGAGAGAGAGAGAGAGAGGGTCTGGACACAAAAAGCCATGTGCCTTCTGGTTCCCTTTACATGAAATCCCAGAAGAGGAAATCCACAGAGACAGAAGGGAGACTGGGGACTGCTGGGAGTGGAGCACTGGGGAGGGGGTGGAAACTGACTGCCTCGTGAGCCCTGGAACGGCGCGGAGGTGACGTTCACACTGGAACGGCGCAGCAGTGACATCCACAATGTACTAACTATGACTGGATTGTGCATTTTGAAAATAATTAAGGGACATGTTTTGTGTGAATTTTACAAGTGTTTTTAAAAATACATGTTTGTGTGTACGTGAGTGTTTTGCCTACATGTATGTGTGTGCACCTCGTGCCTAGCGCCGGAGGAGGCCAGAAGACGATGCTATAAGACTCCACTTTTGGTCCTCTGCAAAAGCAACCAGTGCTCTTCGCCTCTGAGCCATCTCTTCAGCTTCTACAGAGAGAGAGAGAGAAAGGCAGGGCCGCTTTCAGAGGTGGTCATGGCCCTTTACTCCTGAGGGCCCAGGAGCTCACACTCAGCCATCATTTGAGGGAAGCAGAATAAACCATAAACTAGTCTGCCAATGCCATGCTGTCAAGGAAACAGAGCTCACGTTGTTTTAAACATTCTTATTTTTATGCCCTGGCATCCTGGAGAAACAAAAGCATCGGCCTTGCCACCAGGCAGATCTAGAGATGAAATGCAGGTTCCTCCATGGCTGTGTGACCTCCAGCAAACCTCTGTGAGTTCCTGGGCCTGTTTTCTTACCTGTCAGGTGAAGGTGCTAAGAGTCCATCTTCTGTGTCGGAGACGTGAATGAATTAACTGATGAGAAAGCCACACAAAAAGTCTCTGATCCCAAGAAAGACTCTGACAGGGTGGGCTTCCTCTCTCCCGATCCCGTCCTCACCCCTGCTCCTGATGTTTAGAACAAGTGGAGTTCACCTGTGTGAGGCTCCACACGCCGCTGTGAGCACAAGCCGTACCGACCCTGCTTCTCTGAGGACCTGCCCACGGTAGAGTTCTTTATCACAGAGAAAACTGACTCGTGGAGACTTCAGGGTCCAGGGAAGTGCGAGACCTCCAGATCCAGGCAGGAAATACGCAGGATGAGCAGCACCCCAGCTCTAGCATCTCACCAGCTTCAGTGATATTTTCTTTTCTATTTGTGTGTGGTGTGCATGCCTGTGTGCGTATTCACTTGTCTGTGCATGTGTGTGCCCAAGGCTGATGTGAGAAGTTTTCCTCAATTGCTTCCCCCTTATTCACTGAGGCAGGGTCTCGAAACTAAACTCAGAGCTTAAAAATCTGGCTAGCTTAACTAGCCAGGTTGCTCCTGGGACTCCCTGGTTCTGCTTTTCAGGGCTGGAACTGTGGGAGCGACCTCCACACCTACTCAGCATTGATATGGTCCAGTCCTCATGGTTGGGGGCAAGTTCTTAGCTCACTGAGCCATCCAGCCATCTCCTGGCATTCTCCCCAGCCTGGCACCATTTTCTTCCCTACACGTGTGTGCACACAAATATCCAGGCACACACATCCAACCCCCCAGAGCTAGACTTCACCTTGTCCTCACCTGTCCAAAATGTTAGTGAAGAATGCTAGCAGGTCTTCCTAAGGATTATCTCATTATTTTATATATATATATATATATATATATATATATCATTAAATACATTGTTATTCAAATGGTCATAATTTTAGCCAGTAGCCTAAGTAGTAATTCCACTACTTAGGAAGCTAAAACAAGAAGATCATAAGTTCAAGGTCAGCCTGAAAACTTACCCAAGACCCTGTCTCAAAGTGAAAAGCAAAAAATGCCAGGTGTGGTGGTGCACACCTTTAGCCCTAGCACTCAGGAGGCAGAGGCAAGCAGATCTCTGTAAGTTTGACGCCAGCTTGGTCTACAGGACAGCCAGAGCTATGTAGAGACCCTGTCTCAAGATAGACAGACAGACAGACAGACAGACAGATAGATAGATAGATAGCAAAAAGGAGGCTGGGATATGGCGTGGTGATACAGGGCCTGCCTAGTATTTGAGGCCCTGGGTTTAATCCCAAGCACCACAAATACATGAATAAAATAATAAGTAGTCATGTGTGGTGTGTGTAGGTCAGAGGACAACTTACAGGAGTTGGTTTTCCCCTTCTACCATGTGAGATGATGAAACTCAGTTCAGGCTTGGCAGCTGGGGCCAAGTCCAACAGTCTTCTTTAGTAGGAAACTGATTTTTCAGTTTCCCTGAGGGCTGGGGAGTTGGCTCAGCACTGTGCAAGCACAAGAAGCCGATGTCCAATCCTGGCCCAGTGAAAAGCGGAGCAATTTCCTTCTGAGCACTCGAGGAGGCTTCACTAGATTGTGGATCCCACCCAGCCTGGCCTCGCACAGCTCGCTGCCCCAAGAAAGAGCTATGGCGATCACTGTGCCCTCCAGACCCTTTCTGTGTCTCTAGGGTTTAACCAGATTATTCCAGATCAGGAGATGCTGAGAGTGTGAACAAGGCTTCAGGGTCCACTTAAAATCCTGTCTTGCCGGGCGGTGGTGGCGCACGCCTTTAATCCCAGCACTCGGGAGGCAGAGCCAGGCGGATCTCTGTGAGTTCGAGGCCAGCCTGTTCTCCAAAGTGAGTTCCAGGAAAGACGCAAAGCTACACAGAGAAACCCAGTCTCGAAAAAACCAAAAAAAAAAAAAAAAAAAAATCCTGTCTTAGCGAAGCTGGAGGTAGGTGGCTCAGTGGTTGAAGCTTGCCACATAATCATGAGGGCCAGAGTTTGAATCTCCTGGAAACCCATGGAAATGCCAGATAGGCTTGGCAGCCTGTGTTGTAATTCCAGTCCTGGAAAGTGGAAGGAGGGAATTGATCCCTAGAGCTGGCTAGCAAGACTATCAGAGAGCTCTGGATTTGATTGAGAGAGCCTGCCTCAGTGGATAAAGTGGAAGGGTGATTGAGGATGACTCTCAACACCGACCTATGCACGGGTGCACAGAAGTACAAATGGGAGGGAGGCTTCAGGGCCACCGTTGGCTAGGCCCAGGCTTAGTGCCAAGAATATAAACAGGAGCTGGGAGACAGAAGCCCCTGCGTGATGGAGCTTAGAGAAGCAAGCCAACCCCGGGGAGAGGGAGAGGTCAGCCCTAACACCAAGTCCATTCGCCTCCCAAGAGCCCCTGCTTTCTAAGCAGCAACTGAGCTAAAAAAAGGTTGACCAGTTGCCATGAGGCTAAGTCCTAGAGGAAACGAAACAGAACAGGGGACCCAGCTGAGCTAGACCCACGGTTTAGAGTGGGCAGGTGGTCACAAAGTGACCCTGAAAGGAGCCGGAGGACCCCAAGTAGAACACAGCAGCATAAATGCCAAGAAGCCAGGGGATGTCAGGAAGCCGTGTGGCTGGAGCGCAGGATGGAGGGGTGGGGAGAGAGACTGGGCTGGCTCTGTAGACGCCATGGCAAGGATTCAGGGTGTGCAACATGGGCTTCATCCCATTTGGTGGGAAGAAGAACGAGCCTCAGCAAAGTCAACTACCATACAGCTATCAAGTGACCCAAGAGACCAAGCCAAAAATCTGCCAGGTCTATTGACAAGGACCTCGGGACAGGTTTTCATCACTCTACCTACGGACCAGGATCTGGGCTGGCTGCTCCAATATGAAATATACCAGTCAAGTTTCTGATGGCAATCACTTTATTTATTTTCGTATAGGTATTGGGAATGCATGCCGCAGCACACATGTAGAGGTCAGAGGGATCTTTTTTTTTAAAGGTGTATTTGTTTATTTTATACACACACACACACACACACACATATATGCACCAGATTTCATTACAGGTGGTTGTGAGCCACCATGTGGTTGCTGGGAATTGAACTCTTGACCTCTGAAAGAGCAGATGGTACTCTTAACCTCTAAGCCATCTCTCCAGCCCGCTCAGAGGGATCTTATGGGAATCAGTTCTTTCCTTCTACCAAGTGGGTCCTAGGGATCGAACTGAAGTCATCAGCCTTGGCACCTTACCCGCTGAGCCATCTCCCTGGCCCTGTTTGTTTACTTGGGGGCCTAACATCTTAAAGTATCTCAGTATGGCCTCAAACTTGCTAGATAGCCAAGGACGACCCTGAACTTGTAATCTTTCTGTCTCCACCTCCTGGGTGCTGGCATTCCAGGTGTGCACCACCACATCTGGTTTATGCGATGCTGAGGATGGAGCCAGAGCTTCACGCATGCTAGACAAGCACTCTGCTGATGACGCCACATCCTCCATCCCTAACAGCCCATACAATGACAGGAGCTGGGGGGGGTGCCACTTTTCAGGGAAGTCTCATTTGTATAGGAGCCAATAAGAACCAGGTGGAAAACTGGGGGAAAGGCATGGGAAGCAGGGGCCATCGCTTGTGAGCAAAGGTCAGGAGCCCAGAACATAGGGTCTGATGGGAGCCGGGGGATGAAGGGCTACTGAGAATAGATGTCTGTAAGACACAGGTTTAAGGAACTCTGGCCAGGGCTCTGCATGTCTGAATTACCTCTAGCAGCCGTAGGTAGTCAAGGGAGGTCCTACAGGCCAAGCCAGTTAGTCTTTAGAAAAAGAGTCAGAGCTAATGAGCTGGTTCAGTGGGTAAAAGCATTTGCTTCCAAACCTGATGACCTGGGTTCAACCCCAGGGACTCACACTGTGAAAGGAGAGAACTTCTACAAATTGTCCTCTGGCTACCATACTCATGCCTAGACAGACAGACAGACAGACAGACAGACACACACACACACACACACACACACACACACACAATGTAATCTTTTTATTTTATAAAGAAGACTCTGTTGCAAGAATCTAAGTGGTTGGGAACAAGAAAAGAAGGCTGTAATAGGTGAGGGGACAGAATTTAGACCAAAGGCATCTTACTTAAGATTACTACTGCTGTGATGAAACACCATGACCAAAAAGCAAATTGGAGAGAAAGAGGTTTATTGGCTTACACTTTCACACCACAGTCCATCACTGAAGGAAGTCAGGACAGGAACTCAAGCAGAGCAGGAACCTGGAGGCAGGAGCTGATGCACGGGCCATGGAGGGATGCTGCTTACTGGCTTACTCCTTCTGGCTTGCTACTTTCTTGTAGAACCCAAGACCACACCCTAAGAGTGGGGTGGACCTCACCCTTCTGCATTCCACCCACCTCCCAGCCTCACCTGGGTCTGTGGACAGAGTCCATTCCTAGCCAGCCATCCTCAACTCTTTGC
Source organism: Peromyscus eremicus (assembly GCF_949786415.1). Lineage (NCBI taxonomy): Eukaryota > Metazoa > Chordata > Mammalia > Rodentia > Cricetidae > Peromyscus > Peromyscus eremicus. Next base: position 59,215,407 of record NC_081432.1, on the reverse strand, counting down.
CCAAGTCTTTGCCAGGAACCCCAGCAGCCTACAACTTCCTGACCACAGCTCCTATAACCACTGTCCTCCCCAGCACCCACAGTCCCATCCTCTGGAGGAACAAAAGGGTGGTGACACTCACAGACTGGCAGCCCCACCCCCTACCCTCGTTTGTTCATTTTGTTTTTCAGGGGTTCTCTGTGTAGCCCTGGCTGTCCTGGAACTCACTCTGTAGACCAGGCTGGCTCTGAACTCAGAGATCTGCCTACCTCTGCCTCCCAAGAGCTGGGGATTAAAGGTGTGCATCTAGACAGCCTTCCCTCTCAAAGGGGCTTTCTTTTATTTTTCTAATATTCATTTTTTAAATTTTATGTTCATTGGTGTTTTGCCTGCATGTATGTCTGTGTGAAGGGAGGGTGTTGAATCCCTTGGAACTGGAGTTACAGACAGTTGTGAGCTGCCATATGGGTGCTGAGAACTGAACCCAGGGCCTCTGGAAGAGTAGCCAGTGCTCTTAACTGCTGAGCCAATTCTCCAGCCCCGATCTTTTATTTTTCTTAGTGTGGAATTCCTATGGCCCAGGCTGGCTTCAAACTCACTGCATAACCAAGGATGACTTTGAACCTCGGAATCTCCTGTCACTCCCCGAATGCTGAGATCCCAGGTATTCACCACTGTGCTGGGTTTATGTGGTGGTGGGGTCTAACCCAGGGCCTCATGCATGCTAGGATAGCACTCTGCCAGGTGTGCAGCATCAGAAGTTCATTACTTTGACAACATCCCTATGAGGTGCTCCTATGTTCCAAGGAGGGAAACTGAGGCATGACAGACTTGTCCACTGTCGGCCCTGATAGTCTGGTATCAGGATCCATGGTGTCCTCGGGGTTACATCCACACCCTGGTGCCTTCTTCCTTTTTTTCCCTTTCTCCTTCAAAGATCCAGATGTTTCGTTTCCTGACAGAATGGAGGGCTGCGTGTGGAGATGTGGAATCTGAGCTCCAGGTTCCGTCCCCTCGGAGCCTAGCTGCCCACTGTGGGGATCAGGCCAACCTGTGAAACCCTCCGTGACTCTGCACAAGAGGCAGCGGCAGTCCTGATGGCCAGGTCACCTCAGACTGCCCTGTTCCCAGCCGACCCCCAACCCTGCTCTGGCTACTGGGAAAACAGGGGTGGGGTGGGGCAGCCCACACAGCTGCTATGGGCAAAACAGGGGTGGGGTGGGGCGGCCCACACAGCCGCTTTTGGGCAGTCAAGGTGCCAAGGTCGCACTTGAGTTCCAAGACCTTGCTGGAAGCCCTCACATCCAACAGAGGGCGCGATGCGCACAGAAATGTGTCTACCGGCTCGACCTCCCCTCCTCTCCCTCCATGCACTCCACTGGTTCATTCTTTTCTCTTTTATCCCAGTTCCTCACCCTCACCTAACACAATCATCATATATGTTCCTGTAAGCCAAGTGCATGCATTTTTTTTTTTATTCTTAGTACTTTTTTGTTTGGTTGGTTGGTTTTTTGTTGTTTGGGGATTTTTTTGGTTTTTTGTTTGTTTCAAGACAGGATGTCTCTGTGTAGCCCTGGCTGTCCTGAAACTGCAAAACCCAGATGGCCCTTTCCTCTTCTACAGAGCTTACACCAGCTTTCTGAATTTCCCCACAGCTCTTCCCACCCCTTTTCAAGTGATCTGTGCTTCCCAGTTCTGCCTGGGAGTCCCAGGGTCTAACATTGAAGTAAGTAGCACCCTGTCCTGGCCTATGCCGACGGGGTCTCTGACTTACCCAGCCCAGCTTCCTTGCAGAAGTCCTTGGCTGGAACCAGACACAGTCTCAAGGCCCTTAACTCAACTGTCACTCAAAGAGAGCTCAGATATTTGGGGGGTAAAAGCTGAAAGAGCAACAATGGGTGTGATAAACACCCACTCTGTGCTAGACCTTTGCTCTGGCCTGCCATGTCACCAGGACCCTGGAGATCGTCATTGCCATCTCTATTTCAAAGCAAGTGGCTAGGGGCTCAGAGTTAAGGGACTTGCCTGAGGTTGTCGACAGATCATTGTCAAGGTCGGGTCTTGAACACAGGCTTGTGGGGGAGAAAAGCGGTCTTCCACTCCACACCATTCCCTTCAGAATCCTGCCCTCTTCCTTCTCTCAAGCCCCCGGTGAACATTGAGTTTTTAAAATTGGTTGTAAGGTCATAAATAATATAGGAATACATTCTCCTTCTTAAAAAATTAAAGTACTCAGGGGCCTGGGAGATGGCTCAGCAGTTAAGAGCACTTACTGCTCTTGCAGAGGACCCAAGTTCAATTCCCAGCATCCATATGGCAACTCAAAGCTGTCTATAGCTCCAATTCCAAGGAATCTGAGGCCTTCTTCAGGCCTCCAAGGGCACCAGACATGAACATGTTGCACAGACACGCATGTAGCATGTAGGCACTCACACATACACATTCAAATAAGAAATAACTTTTTTAAAATTAAAATACTGCCAGGTGTGGTGTCCCAGGCCTGTAATCCCAGCACTGTGGAGTCAGAGCAAAAGATCTCCTTTGAACCAGCCTAAGCTCCAAGTGAGATTCTGCCACAAAATCCAAGGTACCTGCTGCCAAGACCTGAGTTCAGTTCCGAGACCCACATGGTGACAGAGGAAATCAATTCCTCCAGACTGTCCTTTGACCTCCACCCACACACCATGGTCTATGCATCTTGGCCCCACACTAATGAATAAGTATAGTAATTTAAAAACAAAGCAGGGACTGGAGAGATGGCTCAGTGGTTAAGAGCAATGGCTGTTCTTCCAGAAGACTCGGGTTCAATTCCCACCCACATGGCAGCTCACAACTATCTGTAGTTCCAGTTCATGGGGATCTGATGCCTTCACACAGACATACATCCAGGCAAAACAACAGTGTGTGTGTGTGTGTGTGTGTGTGTGTGTGTGTGTGTGTGTGTGCGCGCCAATATATATATTGAGGGTTTTTTTGGGGGGGCAGTTCAAGACAGGGTTTCTCTGTGTACCCCTGGCTGTCCTGGAACTCACTCTGTAGACCAGGCTGGCCTCAAACTCAAAGAAATCTGACTGCCTCTGCCTCCTGAGTGCTGGGACTAAAGGTGTGTGCCACCACTGCATGGCACAAATAAATCAATTTTTTAAAACAAAAATAAAAAATGAGACAAGAGGCCAGACATGGAATTCTACAGTCAGGAAGCAGAGGCAGGTCTACACAGCTGTTCTAGAATAGCCAGAGCTACACAGTGAGACCCTGTCTCCAAAATAAAATAAAATAAATATACAAACAAACAAACAAACGAACCACAAGATTTAGTGGAACATGGTGGTGCACTCCCAGCACTCAGGAGGCAGATCTCTCTGTGTGAGCTGAAGGTCAGACTAGTCTACACAGTGAGTTCTAGGCCAGCCAGAGCTATATAGGGAGAGCTTGTTTTTAAAAATTAAAATTACATTAGAAAATAAAGACTTGGAAGTGGCAGAGAATTTGCCTAGACTGTGCAAGACCCTGTGTCCTGTCCCTAGATCCACACAAAGACATATAAAGATAGATACAGACAAAGTCCATAGGACTATCTTATCTAAGACCAGGCCCTCCTTTCCCTAAGGGATTCCTGCTACTCGAAGTTTGGGGGCCACAGTCCAGGGCTTTTTATATGCCTACATACAGCTTTCCTACAACTACAGGAATGAAGTAAGCCCTGTGCGGCTCGGCCCTGGTGGGTGGAAGACACCCACAGGCCCGTCTGGCACCTCGGAGTGGACACCAATACAGAGAGTGAATCTGTGGTGGAGAAATGGGAGAGCAGGAGAAGCTGGGCAGTTCGGGTGCCGTGGAGAGACATGGAACTGGAGAAGCCAAGGCGGGGAGGAACAGGTTGCCATGGGTGGCCTGCACTGTCACCGGGGACCATGGTGACATCTGGACTCAGGTAGCTGCCAAGGACCATGTCTGGGTCCATAGTCCCATAGCTACTGGTATCTGTGATGTCCATGGCCCATGTTGGCCACCAAAGGCCACACAGATGCCCGGGGTCTGGGCTATCATCTGTGGCTGTGTTGGTGTCTGAAGGCTGTGTGGCCACTGAGATCATGCAGATCTGGGTGGCCTGCTCTGCCACTTGGGGCCATGGTGTCTTCTGGGCCCAAGCTGTTGAGGGCTATGCCTGGGTCCATGGTCCTGCCAGGACTGGGGTCTGTGTTGGTGTCTGTGGCTCCTGTTACCACCGAAGGTCTTTCAGATGCCCAGGGACTGGACCACCACCTGGGGCCATGTTGCTGCCTGAGGGCTATGCTGATCTGAGTGGCCTGCTCTGCCACCAAGGGCCATGGTGACTTACAGGCCTGAGCTGCTGCTAAAGACCATGTCTGTATCCATGATCCTACCAGAGCCAGGGTCTGTGTTGATATCCATGGCCCACATCGCCACCAAAGGCCACAGAGATGCTCAGGCCTTAGCCATGTTGGTGTCGAGGGCCATTTGACCGTTGGGGCCACGTGACCATCACGGACCATGTGAACCATGCATGTTGAAATCCAAGGGCCATATGCTGAGCTCTGGCCCTGCTCCTCACTAGCTGCTGCAGCTGGAGACCTGGCCTCACCCTTCACCATGGGCATGGTTGAGCTGACCCCAAAGGCATGGGCATGGGAGAGCTGGCCCTGACCAACTCAGGTACCACCCAGGCCCACCTCTATGACCTGCTGGAACATAAAGGGTCTGGTCCTTTGGGACTGTAGCTGCAGGATCTCCAAGACTCAGGGCAATAGCAGGATATCCCAGAGGATTAGTGAGGGTCCAGTGACGATGGTGTACCAGAAGCCAGAGGCCTTGAACCAGTCCAACAACTCATTACACAATGAACATTTGCAAGTAAAGCTGTTTGAACAAAAGGGTCTCCTGCGTGACACACAGCAGCTCCCAATGTCACTAAGACAAATGAAGAGGTGATGGAGAGGCAGGAAAGACAGAGGAGCGAGGAAGTGGTTTTTGTTTTGTTAATTTTTTTCTTTTGGGGGATGCTGCAAGGGTGAAAGGTGGATATGGAGAGACTGGGAAGAGTCGGGTTGGAGTGCATGATATGAAATTCCCGAAGAATCAATAAAAAAAATTATGTTAAAAAAAAGGAATTAAGTAAGTTGGGCAATGGTGGCCCACACCTTTAATCCCTGCACTTCAGAGGCAGAGGCAGGTGGATCTCTGTGAGTTTGAGGCCAGCCTGGTCTACAGAGTGAGATCCAGGACAGCCAGGGCTATATAGAGAAACCCTGTCTTAAAAAAGAAAAAAAAAAAAGTGCCGGGGGAGCTGATAGAGAAAGAACATGAAGTTGGGTGGGTAGGGAGGAGGTAGAGAGAATCTGGGAGGAGTTGGGGAAGGAAAGAAATACTATCAAAATATATTTGATGAAAAAAAAAATTGAATAAAATAAGTAACTTGCTGGGTGGTGGTGCACGCCTTTAATCCCAGCACTTGAGAGACAGAGGCAGGCAGATCTCTGATTTGGAGGCCAGCCTGGGCTACAGAGTGAGTTCCAGGACAGCCATGGCTACATAGAGAAACCCTGTCTCAAAAAACCTAAATAAATAAATAAATAACCTGTTTTAAATGGGGCTGCTGAAGCGGGGTCTGGGGTGCACCCTTGTAATCCCAACGCTCATATAGTGGAGGCAGGAGAATAATGGGTAGAGGCACACACACACACACACACACACACACACACACACACACACACACACGCAGGCCCGTGCACTGAGATGTGTGTTACCACCATCTCCCATCGCCTGTCACGCTAACAGACATCTCTCACGGTTGTTTTCCTTGGGAGCCTCTGGAGGCCTGGAGGTTGGAAGGTTCCTAGCCCCTGACATCACACCTAAAGTTACCTTTGTGTGCTCTGCAAGTATGAACTATGCTGGGGGGCGGGATACCCACAACCATCCCAGGTTTCAAGCTCTTGGTGGCCTCGTTGGAGCCAAGAGACAGGCCCCGTGTTCCAGCTGGACTGTGGCACACGCTCCAGGAGACCGGGAAAGCATGACACTCCTGTCTCCAGCTCTGCAATGCGGTCTGGAAAGGACCCAGGGGGCTCTGTCTTCTGGGGAGGCGCTGCTCTTCCAGGGAAACCTTTGGGTGACTAACACTGGAGCCTTGGTTTCCATGAAATGACATGGAGCCGTCCTGGAGTGCTGTCAAACTTGGTGATGATTCCAGCATGCACTGTCTGCGTTACCTTACCTCAGACAAAGGTAGGCAACTGTTTTAAGGGCAGTCTGGGCCAAAATCTGTCATGGACTAATTAGGAGCAGTGAAGCCAAGAATTGGTGACTGGTGACACACATCTATAACTCCAGCACTTTGGAAGGTGAGGCAGGAGGATTAGGAGTTCAAGGTGAGGTGGGGCTGTAGCTCAGCTGGTAGAGCACTTAAGAGCACACAGGAAGCCCGGGTTTGCTCCCCAGCACTGTGTAACTCCAGAGCAGTTGTGCACATCTGTAGCCCTGGCATCCAGGAGAAGGAAGCAGGAATATCAAGTCATCTTTGGCTGTATAATGAGTCCTTTTTTTTTTTTTTTAAGATTTTATTATTTATTTATGTAGATGAATGTTCTATCTGCATGTACAACTTTATGCCAGAAGAGGGCATCAGATTCCACTAGGATTAGTTGTGAGCCACCATGTGGTTGCTGGGAGTTGAACTCAGGTCCTCCGCAAGAGCAGGCGGTGCTCTTAACCACTGAGCTATCTCTCCAGCCCCTGTAATGAGTTCTTTAGACACTGTCTAAGGAAGAAAGGGAGAGAGAGATCAGACAAAAAAAAAAGACCTAGGACCAATGACACCAGGCAAACTACTGAGCTGACTCTGGTTGTACTACACACTGTGGCTGCAGAGCCCACCCTGGGCCTGGAAAGGCTTTCAGGAACAGCTCTGACCGGAGCAGTGCGTGTGGGTACCTTGTGTTCGCACCAGTGGATGGTCATAGTCTGCACTGTAATTGTGTGTGTGTGTGTGTGTGTGTGTGTGTGTGTGTGTGTGTATACCAAAGAGGGCAGAGTAGCCAGAGAAGCAGCAATGCCCCCCAGGGAGCATTTCCAGGCTGGTAGGCACTGTTGGGTCAGTGCTGCATGCCCACTCTGCCAGCCCTAGAGGAGCTCACCAGGAACAAAAATAAGACAGCTGCATTCAAGAAGGCCAGGCAAGCACTGGCATTCGTGGTAAGTGCCACAGACACCAAACGACAGCTTCCTGCCCTTTTGAGTCAGGCATGCAGTTTGGTGTAACCCCGTGTGTGGCACCCAGGGACAGAAAACCCTGGCTGGAGATGTAGTTCAGGCGGCAGAGTGCTTGTTCAGCACGCATAAAACCCCGGGTTAGAGTTCCAGCATCGCAAAAACCAAACATAGTGTGAACACCACCACAAGAGAGGCAGGGACAGGGGGACCAGTTTAAGACCATCCTCCTCCATAGCAGTGAGTTCAAGGCCAACCCAGGCACCACTCTGTCCTGGCCATCGAACTCTGAGAGATGAAACATGACTTCTGCCTTGCAGTTCACACTCAGGATGCTCCTGGCTGCTTGTTCTGTTCCATATATGGTCACAGAGCCCACTTCTCCTCTCCCTTCTGGCAGCTGGTCCTCATCTCTTCCATCACCCCTTCCACTTCTACAGCACCCCGAACCCTTCCCACACGCATTATCTCTGTTCTAAACATGTATGGGTGTTTCATCTGCATGTTTCATCTGTGGACCACTTGCATTCCTGACGCCTGTGGCGGCCAGAAGGAGGCCATTGTATTCCCCCGGAACTGGTGTTACGGATGGTTGTGAGCCACTGTATGAGAGCTGAGAATCAAACCAGGTCCTCTGGAAGAGCAGCCAGTGCTCTTAACCACTGAGCCAGCTCTCCAGCTCGGTTTGTTGTGTTTTGTTTGGTTTTTGTTTTGAGACAGGGTCTTGCTACACAGCCCAGGCTAGTCTTGAGTTTACAGTGTAGTCCAGGCTGGCTTCAAATTTTATTTCAATCCTCCTGCCTCAGCCTCCCGTGTTCTGGGATTACAGACATACCTAGCAAACATGCTTACCTCCCTGACTCCCCTGTCAGTCCTCCTGGCTCCCCAGCTCAGGGCATAGAGCACCTTCCACTTTCTCATGTTCCCTGAGTCTCCCCCATTGCTGGGTCTTCCTCCACCAATCTCCAGCATCTCCATCATCTCCATCATCTCCTTTCCTCCAGCTTCCTCCTTCCACTTCAGGACGGCCACACTGCAGAGTGCTTAAGCAGTCCAGCCCCACCAAGTCTCAGCCTGGCATCTTACACGTTATCTCATGTCCAGAACTTCGACTCTGATGTCTGCAGCACATAGGCAAAACCCAGTGGTGTGGACAGAACCTGCCTTGGTAAGCCCCGGGGAAAAATGAAGGATGCGGAGTACATGTTTAAGGGGACCACATGAAGGGACATCCACCAAACATGCCAGTGCTGCTACGGACTGTGGCACTAGAGTCTCAAAGGCCACAGAACCACCAGGGAAGAGAGAGAACCAGTGATGCGGAGTCACGGGCGGCATCAGACAGTGTCATGGTCCCCACCAAAGCATCCTCCTGGGCTGACAAAGTGGCTCAGCCAGTAAAAGGACTTGCCATGCAAGCCTCATGGCTTGAGTGTGATCACCAGAACCCACAGCGAGAGGGGAGAACGAAATCTCAAAAGTTGTTCTCTGACCTCTCCACTCATGCATCACAGCACACACACACACACACACACACACACACACACACACACACACACACGATGATGATGATGGTGATGATGATGATTTTTGTTTTGTTTTGTTTTTCAAGACAGGGCTTCCCTGTGTAGCCCTGGTGATGATGATGATGATGATGATGATGATGATGATGTGATGATGATGATGATGATTTTTGTTTTGTTTTGTTTTTCAAGACAGGGCTTCCCTGTGTAGCCCTGGCTGTCCTGGAACTCACTTTGTAGACCAGGCTGGCCTTGAACTCACAGAGATCCACCTGCCTCTGCTTCCTGAATGCTGGGATTAATGGTGTGCACCACCACCACCCAGCAATAATAAATATTTCTAAAGCATCCCTCAGTCTACGTCAGACAAGCTCTTGATTCTGCCCCTCCCGGGGTCTCCATCACTCCAACCCCACCCAGCACCTTGGCTCTCCATCAGGCAGTTTGTTCTACTTCCTCCCAGGGGGTCAGTTTCACCAAGTGGAGATTTCACCCAAAAGTAATAGGACTGTGCGGGGGTGGGGGGTGGGGGTGGGGATGGGGCATGCCTTTGATCTCAGCACTCAGGAAGCAGAGGCAGGTGGATCTCTGTAAGGCCAGCCTGGTCTACAGAGTGAGTTCCAGGACAGCCAGGACTACACAGAGAAACTCTGTCTTGAAAAATCAAGCCAAAAAAAAAAAAAAAAAAAGCATTGGGAATGAAACACAGACTACACTGGGACTTCCCTGACTAAACATGCAGACTTCTAGCACTTCCTGTGTTTAATCTCTTACCATGTGACCCTCAGGAGGTCGGTCTGTCTGTCTCTCTCTCTCTGCGTGTGTGTCTGTGTGGTATGTGGTGTGTGTGTGTCTGTGTGTGCGTGATACTTAGAAGGGGACCAGAGGTTTAACATCTGGTGTCATTTTCAAGATGACATTTATCCACTGTGTTTTTTTGTTTTATCTTGGTTTTTTTGTTTTTCAAGACAGGATTTCTCTGTCTTGTAGCCCTGGCTGTCCTGGAACTAACTCTGTAGACCAGGCTGGCCTCGAACTCACGGAGATCCACTTGCCTCTGCCTCCCAGAGTGCTGGGATTAAAGGCATGTGCCACCACAGCCTGGCTCACCTTGGCGGGTTTTTTTTTTTTCTTTCTTTCTTTCTTTTTTTCTTTTTTTTTTTTTTCTTCGAGACAGGGTTTCTCTGTGTAGCTTTGTGCCTTTCCTGGAACTCGCTTTGGAGACCAGGCTGGCCTCAAACTCAAAGAGATCTGCCTGGCTCTGCCTCCCGAGTGCTGGGATTAAAGGCATGCGCCACCACCGCCCGGCCTTGTTTTTGTTTTTTGAGACAAGGTTTCTCACTGGTACCTGGAACTCAATGACAGGGCTAGACTGTGGCCAGTGAGCCCCAGGGATTCCCCCCTCTGATTCTCCAGCTGTGATGACAAGCACGTGCCATCAGGCCAGGCTTTTTAACATGGGTGCTGGAGATCAAATTCAGATCCATACTTAAAAGGCAAGTACTTTACAAAGTGAGCTACCCCCAGCACCCCCTCATGAGAGGCCGCCCATCCACAGGAATTTCATGTTTCCCCAACTCTTCTACTGACTTCTCCATACAGCCCATCTTTCCTGCCCTTTTCAGCCGAGCTCCTTAGACGATCTCAAACAGCTGTGGAGACCATCCCTGACCCCACCCCCTTCCCACACTACCGCTGGCTGCCCTGACACCAACACTCTCACCAGTGACAACCCTTCTCTGTCCCTCTGCAGGCTTCACTGTGTCCGATGCGGTTGCCCACTTCCTCTCTTTTTTTTTCTTAATGATTCATTTATTTTTATTATGTGCACTTATTGGTGTTTTTTTCTGCATGCATATTTTTGTGAGGGTGACGGATCCCCTGGAACTGGAGTCATGGACAGTTGTGAGCTGCCATGTGGGTGCAGGGAATTGAACCCGGGTCCTCTGGAAGAGCAGTTAATGCCCTTAGCCACTGAGCCATCTCTCCAGCTCCAGCCCACTTCCTCTCAAGGCTTCACCTCCTTGCAGCCAGGACTCCACTCCCTCAGCCCCTCCTCCTTCCAGACTGGTCCGGACTGGTCCTTCCCGGTCTCACCCGGCTTCCTTGTTTCACTCACCTCTGCCCTTGGCGCACTCCTCTCTCTCCCTTCTCCTTAGGTTCTCCCTTGAAGTACCACCTACGTCCCGACGCCTCGGGGATCTCTCTCAGATCTCTCAGGCCTTGGGTTAAGTAGACCTCACTGCCTGTGAACATCTCAACCCAGTATCAAATATGAGTCCCTTCCTCCATCTCTGCACTCCCAGGAGCCTGGACTCCATGGGGAGTCTGTCCCTAACCCCAAGCAGGACCTGGAGCGGACCATCACCAACTTCTACCCCAGCCATTCTTTAAATAGTTTTAAAATTTAGATTTATATATTTCACTTATGTGAGAATATTTTGCTTGCATGTATGTCTGCACATCATGTGCATACTTGATGTCCAAGGAGGCCAGAAAAGGGCATCAGATCCCCTGGAACTGGAGTTACAGATGGTTGTGAGCCACCATGTGGGTGCTGGGAATCAAACCTGGGTCCTCTGGAAGAGCAGTCAGTGCTCTTAACCACTGAGCCATCTCTCCGGCCCCATTTTTTTTGTTATTTGTTTGTTTGTTTTAAAAGATTTATTTATTCATTCATTCGTTTGTTTATTGTGTATACAATTTCCTGCCTGCATGTATTCCTGCAGGCCAGAAGAGGGCACCAGATCTCATTACAGATGGTTGTGAGCCACCATGTGGTTGCTGGGAATTGAACTCAGGACCTCTGGCAGAGCAGCCAATGCTCTTAACCGCTGAGCCATCTCTCCAGCCCCGGCTTTTGTTTTGAGATACGGTCCAGGCTGGCCTCAAGTTTATTTCAATCCTCCTGCCTCAGCCTCCTGTGTTCTGGGATTACAGACATACCCAGCTGTCTCCACGGCCCACCTCCTACTATTCTTGAAGGCCCGCCCATTCAACCTCGGGGACACAGACAGCCCTGGGTTGAAGCCTGCAGTACGGGCAGGCACATGGGGTGCTTGATTTAGAGGCCACAGCCTGAAGGGGGGGTGCTTCTCAGTGGCGGGGTCCCAGCAGGCAGCCTGCTCCGTGGCCCAGGTCACACAGCAGGCAGACCAGACCTCTCCATGGACTACAGAGCAGCAGAGGCAACCTGTCCACTCCCCCAGTCACTCACTGAGCTGGCCACACTTCCCCAGTAGGCCCGTCCTGTCCCAGCTCCACTCCTGGGCCGTCCCTCGAATTCTCCTGACGTACTGAGTGCCTCCCGACACACACTCGGGTCTCCACTAGCTTCTGCTGCCTTCAGCGTTTGGCTGCCTGGCAGACTCCACAATGACAAGTATCCTCAAACTGCTAAATACCTATCACCACCCCAATTCCCCCCCTTGGCGTTTCCAGACAGTGTTTCTCTATGTAGCCCCTTGCTCTGGTAGATCAGGCTGGCCTTGAACTCAGAGGCCATCTGAGTTTTACCTCCCATGCTGGGATTAAAGGCGTGTGCCACCACCGCCCAGCCCATCTTATTTTCTTCGGGACAAGGTCTCTTGTGGTCCAGGCTGTCCTTGAATATCCTATGTGACCGAGGATGACCTTGAACTCCAGGTCTTCCTGCCTCCACCTCTGGTGTGCTGGGACCCACAGGTGTGTGCCAGCCATGAGCATAAAGCCAGACGACAATGGTCAGAGCTACAGCCCTCATGCAGCCCACAGGCCCGCCTCTGCCAGCTCACCATCACCACTATGAACCACAAACTACAGGCAGGTCTCAGTACAGCCCACTCACGGTCACATCTGTGGCTCTGGCTGGGATTGAGGGTTATTGCCAGTCAACACTGTCACTTGACTAACTCTGACTAGTCTCCTCCACCCTGGCCATCCTCTCTGGAAGTCCTCCTTGTTCTTCCAGGTTGAAGGCTGCTGTATGTACCGATTGATGCCTTAACACCATCACAGAATGTAATGTCCGTGCAGGCAGGGAAGCCCCTCCCAGGAGCTCCTTTAGAGGCAGAGCTCTATCTTGCCCACTGGACGCATATAATGTTCGAATCAGGCAAGAGCGGAGCAGGCAACAGGTGGGCCCCTCTGGGACAAACTTGGAATATCTGTGGGCAGCTTAACAAACGGGGTGTTTTCAGAGGTGTGCACCAGTATGGACACTGCATGGCCCTGCGGTCCAGCCCCTGGGCAACGTAGGCACTTGTCTGTAGAGTACTGTGATATGATGAGGACTGCGGCCAGCCCTGAAGGGGGAAAGAAGCCGGTGGCAAATGTAGCCCTTCTCTCTTGTCCTCCAAGCTGCTGCTCAGCATCCCCATTACAGAGCAGCATGGACAGGGTCCTGAGGGGCTATTTAAGACACTCAGCCTGGACTTCAAGTGTCTGTTGAACAGAACTTCATTGATGAGAAACCTGAGCAGGATTCTGTAGGATGATCGGTCACCTCCCCAGACAGGAAGGGACACAGTGCCACCTGTGAGCTCATACTGGGCATATGCGGGGAATTAAAGGCAGAAATCCTAGGGATGGAGCAGGAGAAAGGAGGATCCAACAAGAGGTCCCCAAGTAGGGCTAAACTCCACTCAGTACTGCAGGGACCACTGAACAGAACCACTCACCCAGCACCTAACTGGCTTCTGTGGCCTGGGGTTTACGGAGAGGAGGAATGGGTTTCGGGGAGACAGAGCTAACCTATCCCTGGTATGGGAGAAGGCTCACAATCTTCATTCGGTTATTTATTCAACAAACATGGAGACCCATTTCCTTGCTGGGTCCTGAGAGCCTGGTGGTGAACAGACACAGGGCACAGGCCCCAGGAAGGCAGAGGGCCCATTTCCTCGGCCACAGTGGATGGCCAAATGAGAGATGACAGGAAGCAGAGCCGGGAGGCCACCCCATGGGGAAGCGTGGCCTTCAGAGCTTAGACTAGAAGATAATCTAAGAGGCAACCGGAAGCAACTGCAAGTCTCTTGGTGGTCATCCAAAGGATACTTCCACAAAACAATTTCAATTGCTGGGGAGGGAAACTTACCAAGAAACACTTCAACCCGGGGCAGTGCAGTTGAAAGGGCAGGAGCTATGAGGTCAGATGGTCCTGATTTGGAACCCGGCCTGCCATTACCCAGGAGTCCCTGAGCTCTGGCCAGCCTGGGGTTCTCTCCTAACGTCAGGCATACAACAATCAGAGCACCAATTCGAGGATTACTTGGATGATGTAAAATGCCAAAACGGCACCCCACCTCCATCCAACAGACTGCTCTCTCCTCTCTGCTCCTGCTCAATATATGCTAAGTATGTATGCGTAGTATATGCTACAGATTCAGGGTGAGAGAGGCGTGGCTTGTTCCCGAGAACTGGTGGTACAGCATGCTGCTCGGTTCTTATAAACACTCTTACAGCATGCAGAGATGGGAGCCCTAGGATGGAGGAACAGGGGTGTGGAGTTGTAGGAGCTCCTTCTATAGAAGGGCAGAATGTGGGGTTGAAGTTGGTTCTCAGTGTGCTTGCCTGGTATGTATGACCCTGGGTTCTATCCCCAGTACCTCAGAAACCAGGCATGGGGTGCACACCTGTAATCCCAGCACTTATGAGGTAGAGACGGGGTGATCAGAAGGTGAAGGTTATTATGAGCTACACAGCCAAGCTGAAGGCCAGCCTGGTACACATGAAACCCTGTCTCAATTTTATTTGTTTTGTTTTGAGTCAGGGTCTCACTGTGTAGCCCTGGCTGTCCCAGAACTCACTTTGTGGACCAGGCTGGCTTCAAACTCAGAAATCTGACCGCCTCTGCCTCCAGAGTGCTGGGATTAGAGACACATGCCACCACCGGCTGATAAGTATTTTTTAAAAGATGAAAACACCAACTTTAGACTGTCAATAAACTTGTTTATGGGGGCTAGAGACATGGCTCAGTGGTTAAGAGCACTGGCTGCTCTTCCAGAGGCCCCAGGTTCAATTCCCAGCCCCCCCCAATATGGCAGCTCACAACTGTCTGAAACTCCAGTTCCAGGGGGTCTGACACCCTCACACAGACATACATGGAGGAAAACACCAATGCACATAAAAAAAAAAAAGTGTTTATTCCACAGCCTTCTGGGTGGAGATAAGGGGGAAAACAAGCTGGAGGAGGAAGGTGAGAATCCTTGTCCACATGCAACATCCTACAGCCAGGTATCACGGCACAGGACTGTCCCAGCACCAGGGTAGCTGAGGCAGGAAGACTACAGCCATTTCAAGGCCAGTTTGCTCTACATAGAGCCCCTGGCCAGCCAGAGCTATTTATGAAGACTCTGTCACCAGTGAAAATGTACATACATACGTACATACATACATATACATACATATATACATCTTCCTGGAATGGAAGAACACTGAATCCAGTTTGTGGTAGCATGACGTCATTTCCCTTTGGTGTAACTCCCCTTCATTTTGGTTTCCTGTATGGCCCCTGCCTGAGGGGCACTGCTGATTAACTTCCAAGACCATATAAACAGTCAGTTTATGTGCCCACCCCTCCTCCTACCCACTTGACACACAGACCCTCACCCAGCGTGAGGTGATGGCTGCCCTCACCATTCTCCCTGAAGCAGGTGCCCCATGGGCCACCTCGTAACCCTCTTTCCCCTCACTGTGAACACTTGGTCATAGTAACTTCCATGGAATTAGAAGCAGTGGAAGCCAGGAAACAGTATTTAAATTTGGAGAAGGAAGTAACCAGTTACAGTAGGGCGCAGTGGTGCACCCCTGTGATCCAGCACTTAGAAGGTAGATGCTGAGGATCAGGAGTTCAAGGTCATTACTGGCTACATAACAAGTTTGCTGGCATGGGCTCCATGAAACCCTGTCTCAAAAGACCAAGGCAGGGCCAGAAAGATGACTCCTGGAGTGCAGGCCCTTGTCTCAGAGCCTGATGACTTACATTCAATCCCTGGGATATACATGGTGAACGGAGAGAACCAACTCCTAAAACCTGTCCACATGTGTGGTGGGATGCACTGGCACACACAGACACAATTATTTTTTTAAGACAGTATAAATTGGTGGTGCACACGCCTTTAATCCCAGGACTCAGGATGCAGAATCAGGCAGATCTCTGTGAGTTCCACGCCAGCCTGGTCTACTAAATGAGTTCCAGACCAGCTGGGGCCACAGAGTAAGACCCTACCTCAAAAGAGAGAAAGGAGTGCGAGGTGTAGCTTTCAGTTAATGCTCCTTTTTCATACCTCGTCCTGGAACAGACATCAAAGTTAAAGCCAAAATGTCACATTATCAAAGGTTCTCTCCAAGAAACACATCGATTCTCTGCATATAAATGCAGACTCCGGTTTAACCGAGTTATCAATCTAGACTTGGCACAGGAAATCGCCCCGTGAGTAGGAAGCCCGAGGCACTCAGCCAGTGAGGGCAGTCTGTGGAGGTAAGGATCTATCTGGAAATGGGCAGCCCTGCCCAGCACAGGTACTTGTTAGCACTGTGAATGTCTGAATGTCAACCCCATGCTAGACCAATGTTTGAAGACTCTTAAATTGGGAGTCCAAGAGCCAGTTAACACAAACCTCTAGTCCCAGCCTTTGGAAACTGGAAACAAGAGGATCAGAAGTTCAAGGACATCCTGGCCTGCCCAGGTTGTTTGGGGCCAGCCTGCGCTGTACAAGACAATGTCCCAAAACAAACAAATAAATGAAATATATAAACAAATTGAGAGTCCTAATCTTCTCTCTTTTTAAAAGACTGAGCACAGGCCGGGCAGTGGTGGCGCACACCTTAATCCCAGCACTCAGGAGGCAGAGACAGGCGGATCTCTGTGAGTCTGAGGCCAGCCTGATCTACAGAGTGAGATCTAGGACAGGCTCCAAGACTACACAGAGAAACTCTGTCTCGAACCCCCCCCCCCAAAAAAAAAAACTGAGCACTTTGTTTGCACGTATGCATACCACACACATTCCTGGTGCTCTCAGAGTTTAGAAGAGGGTATTGATTGGATCCCCTGGAACTGGGGTTACCAGCAGTTGTAAGCCACCACGTAAGTGTTAGGAACCGAAACCACGTCTTTTACAAGAGCAGCAAATGCTCTTAGACACTGGGCCATCTGTCCAGCCTGAGAGATATGGTGTTGTAGAATATTATTTTAAGGTGTATTAATTTGTTTATACTGTGGAACATTTGTTTTAATGATGCAAAGATGTGTTGCATTATTTTATGTTGCATTTGTTTAACTCTGTGAGGCTCTGTTACTTTGCCTGTCTAAAACACCTGATGGTCTAATAAAGAGCTGAATGGCCAATAGTGATGCAGGAGAAGGGATAGGTGGGGCTGGCAGGCAGAGAGAATAGATAGAAGGAGAAATCTGGGAGGAAAAGAAGAATGAGCAAGAGAATAAGAAGAGGATGCCAGAGGCCAGCTACCCAGCCAGTCAGCCACCCAGCCACCCAGCCACCCAGCCACGGAGTAAGAGTGAAAGTGAGATATACAGAAGTAAGAAAAGGAAAAAGCCCAGAGGTAAAAGGTAGATGGGATAATTTAAGAAAAGCTGGCTAGAAACAAGCCAAGCTAAAGGCTGGGCATTTATAACCAAGAATAAGCCTCTGTGTGTGATTTATTTGGGAGCTGGGTGGCAGACCCCTAAAAGAGTAAAAGATCAAAGACCAAAAGAGTGAAAAACAACCGACAATATGGAGCCGTAATCTTAACGTGGAGCTCTTGGGGCTTTTGAATATCTGACAGAGCAGTAGTGAACAGGACAAAAACTGAGCTTGTAGCCAGGGGGCTCGCCAAACTCCAAGGGGTATAGGAAGCACCATGAAGTAGGGCAAGGGGACCGCAGGGTCTTTGGGAGCCGGAGATATAGGTGATTGTGAGCCACACAACCTGGGTGCTGGGACCTGAACTCAGGTCCTCTGGGAAGCAAAGAGCTCTTAACTGAGAGCCATCTCTCTAGCCCTCATTAATGTTCTTCTACATTCATGTATCCATGTGGTGTGTGCATGTTTGTATGCAGGTCAAAGGACGACTTGCAGGATTCTCCTCTTCTTCCATGTGGCTCCCGGGGATCCCGGTCAGGTTGTCAGGTTCATGGCCAGCGCCTTTACCCACCGAGCCATCTCACTGGCCATTTTCTGTCTTTAAAATCGGGGCTTCAGCCAGGCATGGTGCCACACACCTTTAATCTCAGCACTCAAGAGGCAGAGGCAGGCAGATCTCTGAGTTTGAGAACAACCTGGTCTACAGAGAGAGTTCCAGGACAGCCAGGACTACACAAAGAAACCCTGTCTCAAAAAAGAAAAGAAAAGAGAGAAAGAGAAAGAAAGAAAAAGAGAAAGAAAGAAAAAGAAAGAGAAAGAGAAAGAGAGAAAGAGAAAGACAGAGAAAGAGAAAGAAAAAGACAGAGAAAGAAGAGAAAGAGAAAGAGAAAGAAAGAAAAGGAAAGAGAAAGAAAGAAAGAAAGAAAAAGAAAGAGAAAGAAAAAGAGAGAAAGAAAGAAAGAGAATGATGAACGCTTATGCTCACACGCTCAGCAAACTTCTCTCTACAGTCTAGGTTCCCAGCCCAGAAACGGTTTCACCCACAGTGGCCAGGCTTCTCAGTTCAACTAACCTAATCGAAATAATCTCCTACGAAATAATCTCCTACTGCAGGCCTGCCCAGCCACCCGTCTCCCAGGTGAGTCTAGATCTCAACAAGTTGACATGTGAGATTAACCATTACAACCCCCTAGACAAAAGCCCTGTGGGATACGAGCAGTGCAAGGCAGGACCTGCAATTGTGTTGTTCAGAAGCCAGGGGGTCCAGATGAGGAAGGACTTAGGACTAGGTGGGAGAGAAAGCCTCGAGGGGGCCCTCCTGTGCTGTCCCAGGCTGTGGGGAACAACGGGCTCAGAGAGGAGGTCTCCACAAGCATCCCAAACCCCTTGCTGCCTCCTGCCTGTCCATCACTGCACACTCGGCCCTGCCTCACTGTGCCCCAGATAATAGTTCTTGAATACCAGGCTCTCACCTCCTCATAAGCAGCCTTGGTTTGTTTTTTAACCAGTTCAGCTTCTTAGGCTAGTCCTATCCTCAGGGCTTTGTTACTTGTTTTGGGACTTTTTGTTGTCTTGAGACTTCAGCTCTGGTCTGAAATAAACTGTCCTCAAGCCATAGGTCAGATGACTTTGATAAAACCTGGGCCTTGAGAAAGGCCCCCCCTCTGCATCTAAGCACTGGGTTTAAAGGGGGGAAAAATTTAAGATAGGGTCTCATGTAGCCCAAGCCGGCTTCAGACTCACGGTGTGGCTAAGAATGACCTTAAACTCCTGATCTCTCGCCTCCTCCTCCTCCTGAGAGCCAGGATCACAGACAAGCACCACCACACTTGGTTTACGGTGCTGGAGACCAAGCCCAGGACTTCACACATGCTAGGCAAGCACTCTGCCAACTGAGCTCCATCCCAGGCCCTGAGCGTGAACTCTTGAAATGGAAAACTCCAAATCCTCGCAGACTAAGATCTCAAATGTCCCCATAGGCTCCTGTGTGGAAGCCTGGTCCCCAGCTCCGGCATTGTTTGGGAGGGCCTGGTGTAAGGAAGTGAAGTCACATGGGAGGTGTGTGCTTGCAGGCGACATCGGGAGCTCACCCTTTACTCTCTGCAGCCACTGAGGTTAGCGGCCTCTTCCATGCACTCCTGCCGTGCCTCGTCATAGGCCGCGAGCAGTGGAGCATCTGACCACGACCCGAGACCACGAGCCACGAGGTCTCTCCTCCCTTCAACTGCTTCTCTTGGGTATTTTGTCAGCGAAGGGAATCTCATAAAGGACTCGAGTTCAGTTCCTGGCACCCATGGCTTACAACCACCTGTAACTCCAGCTCCAGGGGATCAGATACCACTTCTGGACTCCAATAAACATAAAGTAAAAATAAATATTTTTAAAAACACAAAACATACAACCCTATGAAGAGAACAAAAATTAATTTTTATGCATAACAAAATAAATACATGCACACACAAACTCTGCAAACAAATTAAATACAAAGGATGCCTGTTGGCTGGGAAGTCTGCAGCAAAGAGTGTTCGGGATAATTGAGGAACCACAAGACTATAATTACAGGGATCTGTCCTGGAGAAAGAGGTTCTACAAAGAACCCTAAAACCTTCACTTAAGCATCCTTCTTTCCCCACACCCCTGAACAGAGCTGGTGGCAAACTCAGTTATTGTTTGTTACGAACGGAACACTGGTGTGGTTACGCACTGCTCCCTGGCTCCGATGTGCCCACCCCTTTCTGGACATGAGCTGTGGCTAGCCAGGAAGGTGCTGGGTTAACCCCGAAAGGGCAGTACAGTCCACTTCCAGGCTGCAAATCCCCTGGAGGCCAGGTGTGGTAGCCAGTGCCAAGGTTAGCATGGGAGAGATACCCCCTCCTTCTCCCAGGCAGCTCTGGGGAAGCATGGTGAAATCAACAGGAAGCCTGCAGCAGGACTGGGGGGACACAAGGGACAAATGGCCAGCTGAACCCTCCATCCTGGGTGAGCAAGGGTTGCTTCTATTTGGTTTGTAAACATTGGGCCTCCATCACTCACCCACTCCAGGTTTCATAATACCCAAGGGTATCCCAATTATGCAAGGGCTCTTGTGAAATTCTCAAAATCAGTTTTCCATTTTCAGCAAGCCTGTAGTGTGTCCAAGGAGACAGATGGCCTGTCAGACTGTCAAGCAAATGGCAAGGGGTCATCACTACCCTGAATGTGTTAAAGCAAACCCATGATCCCTTTCATCCCAGGAAGACCAGATACACTGGAAATGAGTCATATTTGATAAAATAGTTTGGCAAAAATGTTTCCAAGGCTGAGAACAAAATAGTGGTCCACAGCCAAACAGGTGGGAAAAAATAAAACAAAAGGCCAGTTTTCTTTCTTTCCTGAAGACTGAATTACAAATTTCAGCTACGAGTACAATTTCAGCTACGCATTTGACCCCAATATAGTGCAATCTCCACCAAAAACTGTTCTCAGCCTGAGCTGGGCGTAACACCACACATCCGTAATCTCGGCACATGGGATGCTGAGGCAGGTGGACTACCATGAGATCAAGCCTGGTCTACATAGGGAGCTCCAGGCCAGTCTGTGCTACAGTGAGAGACATTCTAAGTTCTCTAACCAAGGACCATGAGGGAACATGAAAAAGCCAAGAGAGGCTAAGTGGGAAGCAGAGGCCATGCAGGAGGCAGAGTTGGTGGCATTGGGGGTGTCGGGATGGACCACCTGACACTCCCGCCAGAGACAGGTGACTTCTAGAGTGTCAGGGAAAGGCAGCCTCTGCACACGCTTTGGCCCGGTCCCGATCTGTAGCCATGGGCACATCCTTCAAGGTGGCCGGGGTGAGGGCTTACGGTGTCGGGCTGGATCTGTGAAATGTAGCAATCATCCAGGCCTCCTGAGCACCAAGCCATCAAAGGATAAGCCGCATCTCCCCTCCAGCCCGAGCCTGTGCTCAGACACAGAGCTAGCTGGGGACAGGTTTCCAACCGCAGATGCCTTTCCCACCACAGTCCTTCTGTAGCAGAGTCACACTGTGGGTGGGCAGGACACCAGCAAAGACACTGCAGTGAAGCCCACGGTGACCCTGGAAGGCTGAGTGAGGCTGCAAACCGGACATGCGGCTTCTTAGGGGCCCAGAAGGGGAATAAACAAAAGCAAGCTTACACTCCCGCGGAAACATAATCTGTGATTATAAATATTTCATGGGCAAAGAAAGTGCTGGCTGTGGGCACTGGGGGTGGGGTGGGGGGAGGCAGCCAATTAGATCTCCCTTCGCAAAGTGATAGGAGAGCTGGAAGGGCGGCAAGGCCGGGCTATTCTGGGCAGTGTGCTACACGGGCCTGCGTCACAGGCCCCGGCCACTCGGCTGTGTTGAAACCACAGGCTCCCAGTGGGCAGCACTGTACACCTTGGGAGTGCGCTTAAGTCCATAAGAGACCAGAGGGGACAGCAAGGATAGAGCCACTCAGAGGACACCGGTGAGCCTCAACAGCCAGGACGCAGGTGAGGGGGCGCAGCAGAGCAGCCAGCACCCTGAAAACACATGACAGGGCAGAGGGAGGGACCAACTCCGGCTAAGCAAATGGCCAGAGCAGCTGTAAGGTAGCTCAGGCCAAGCTGTCCTGTCAAGAGCAAAGGTCCAGGCAAAAGCAGGTTATGTCAGGCTGAGGACAATCACTGCTTTCCTTTGCCCCAAGACAGAGGCTTCATCCACCCCACCCCCACCAGTCCACCTTCCAAGCTGCAGAGACAGCAGGGAATTAAGAGCCCACTAAGTCCCAGCTGCCAGGCTGCAAACACACCAGCAAAACAGCAAGGTGTTGGCGGGTGCTCCGCCACAGTTGGCCCACTCCTACAGCTCGCTAGAGCAGCCCTACGGCACCAGTCCGGGCACACGGGCAGGAGGGACGGGCAGGTTCCCCAAATACCCAGGATCCCGTGAAGCAAACTTAGCCAGAGGAGCCCTGTGAGCAGGAGACACAGGAGGCACCGTGGCTAGAAGACACAAGCTGAGTGTCTGCTGTTTGTATTCAGGCAGACAGTGCCCACCACCACCACCACCACCACCACCACCACCACCACGGTCTGCCCTGAGGTATGCAGGAGAATCAAAATGGCAGCCTGCAGGATCACAGCTGGTGGGAGTCAAGACAGAGAGACCTCAGCAACAGTAAAAATAGTCGGGGCTGTTAGGGGAAGACTCTGAACGGGAAGTCATAGACCTGGCCTCTGAAACTGTCCTCACCTGCAATGGGGCCAATGCTTGCAAACCCAAGGGCTGCGAGAAGCACTGGAATATTGCATCCCTGGATGTCTCACAGTGCACTAGTGTATAACTTAAGACTATACTCAGCTACCTGCTCGGTGCCTCAGAGGCATAGTTAACTACCTACCCACTACCACTTCCCTCTCGGACCCTCAGGCCTCTCCAGCAGCCCCCTAGCTCAGTGTTCCTCATGAGTGGAATCCAGAAACCCCAGTTCACCTTTGGTCGTCACCGTCTCAGCCCACTGCCAGTTCATGGTAGCATCTTACAGGACTACTGCAGTCTATCCTCTTCCAACTCTCCTTCCCTCCTCTTCCCTGAATACCCACCACATGCATCTTAATATATCTGGATAAGAAAAGTCTCCTTCCCACGGCCATGGGGCCCTGAGTAAATGGAGGTCCACTCCTCTCCTGACTTGCTATAGCCAGATGTGAAGTGGCCCCAAAGGCTCACATGTTAAAGGCCCTGGTACTTACCCCAGGGCCTGTGCACAGGCCCCTTTCTCCCTAGCAAATCCCTACTCCTTTAAAAGGACATGAGTGGGGGTTGGGGATTTAGCTCAGTGGTAGAGCGCTTGCCTAGAAAGCGCAAGGCCCTAGGTTCGGTCCTCAGCTCCAAAAAAAAAAAAAAAAGACATGAGCGCACAGCTCATTAATTATTCACAGATATAAACACTCATCAACTGCGAAGTCTAACACATTCCCAATGCCCAGAGGCTCCCTCTTGCTCCTTCCCAATCCACACCACCCCCAGCCCCTCAAGTAACCCTCACTTGGGCTTCTATCACAATGCCAATTTAGAAGCAGCAGAGGCCGGCAACCCTTTCTCTAGGACAGCACCAACCTTACTGAAGGCCTAACCCTTCGTGATAAGTCCCTGCTACACTTGGGCACTGCGTGTGTTAGAGGAATTACTGAGTTTCTGTGGACTCCCTTTGTAATAAATACTCTGAGTGCCAGGAGGACAAGAACCACACCTGCTTTCACTCACCTTTGTTCTCTTGGAACTGGCACATGCAGTCACGATACAGGAAAGAGCCAGGGATCGCTCTGAGCAACCACGGGCACTGGCCCTTTCCATCTTCGTATCAATGGCATCGTGTGGGCACCACTGTCATGCATACTGTGAGGACACGGAGGCTCAGAAAAATAAACCAACTTGTCCAACGTTATGAGGTGGCAAGGGGTGGAGCTGTGACTCAAATCCAGGCAGTCTGAACCCAGAGCCTGTGAATCCCCATCATCGGCCCTCAGACACCAAGAAGATACTTTCGTAAGTCGCTATAGTATCTTTTAATTTATTTATTTTTTTAAATTTCATGTGCAGGAGTGTTCTGCCAGCATGCATGTCTGTGTACCACATGTACCCACTGAGGCCAGAAGCGGGGGGCATCAAATCCACCGGAACTGTAGTTCCAGAAGGTTGCGAGCCTCCATTTGGGTGCTGGGAATAGAACCTGGCCTCTAGAAGAGCAGCCATCTCTCCAACCCCACAGTATCTTAAACAAAACACTCTGTGAGTTGATAAGGTTCTTTTAAAGAAACTAAGAGTCCTTACTCCCCACAAGGAGATCGACAGGTGAAGAGAAGAGAAACAGGCACTGAATCACCGCATGGACGCAAGGCTGTAAAGCAAGCCCAGAGCATCCCTGGGGTCTAGGGAGGAGACCAGCGTTCGACTGCTCTGTTACCCACCTCACGACCACAGCTCAGACAGCATAGGAAGAAAACACACATTAAAACATTTATTCTGTTCCAGGACATGTCACCAGTGTGAAGGGACGCCTGCGTGGCTCAGAGCCACTCTGCTCACACAAAGTTCTGAGCTATGGCCAACACCTTGGAATACTCGCCTTCCCTCTTGCGAAGGCTGGATGGGATAGGTGTTTTAATTCGAGTCCCCACAGGGTTCCCATTGTCCTCGATGAGGACCACGTTGTTGGAGTCGAACCTTGGAGTCATCCGGGAGCCAGGCATGCGATGCCCCACAATGAGTGCTCTCTTCTTCTGCCCCCTGATGGCCAGTAAAATCTGATCGCCTACCTTGCCCACCCCACTCTTGTTATAGATGTGGATGCATCGAGGCGGCCGATGGTATGGGGTGTTTCCCAGGGCACTGTTGTCCACTACACGCACCCGAGTCATCTTCTGGATGGCACCGAGGCTCCCAGAGGTGCTAGAGGGAGAGAAAAAGAATCTGTGACACAGACCTCTCTGGGCCACAGGACACAGGTCTCAGAGAGCTGGAAGGTGCACGTTAGCCACATGCATAGACACGCATGTGCATGCTGAGCACGGATGACCCAGGACCCAAAATAAAGTCAGGGGTTTGTGAAGCCTTAACTACTGACTTCCTTATAACTGAGAACATCTCAGACAGTGTGCTGGCATACACCTGCAATCCCAGCACTTGAGAAGCTGAGGCAGGAGGATCACAGGCTTGAGGCCAGCCTGTTTTCCTCAGTGAGACCCGCTTTCATAAACTAAGAGCTTCTACTGGGTGTCAAGACTCCTATTTTTCTCCAACAACAAACTTCATGGACTACTTCACCTGCAGCCTTTGCTTTCTGCAAGGCGAGGAGAGCTAAAGGAATCTCTACAGGCAGCCTCACCCCTGCCAATCCTGCAGAACCTGCTTTCCAGGTGCAGCCCTACCCTGCTCTCATGGAGTCTGGAACCCGGAGACTCTGGTTGAGAGATCCCTGACACAACACGGCAGAAACTAGACACTGTCCAGGCAACAACTTCGTAACGCTAGCAAAGGGGCTTGGCTTTGCCTTTGGAGATGGGTCTTCTAGGTTGCCCAAACTCCTGACAGCAAGTGATCCTCCTGCCTTAGCCTCCAAAGTGGGAAGACAGAGCTACGGCTTGCAGCACACTACCCCCCAGACCCGTTCCTTTTCAGAAACAGAAGGCTATTTCTAGCAGATCCAGTCTGGCCACTGGGATTTCCATCTCCTGATGTTCACCCTAAGTGGGGTTTTCTCCAGCACGATCCCCCGGTCTCTGACCCTTTCTCTACTCGCCTCGCCCCATGGTTCCAGCTAAGTGATTCCACCTCTGGGCCAGGTCGCTCCTTTGTTTAGCCTCCACTTAGCCTGCAGAGATCTCTCCAATGTGCGCCTACACACCGCAAACTCAGGTCCCGAGTTCGCGGTCCTCACAAACTCCCTTCTAGGTGCCTTTACCTCCTTCCTTGACAGTTCTCCTCAGACCTGACAAGCACTCACCTAACCGCTCACCGCTCTACGATTATACTCATCATGTTCGTTTTAAAAACTCCTTTTCTTTACTTTGTGTGTGCACAGGCACACACGTGTGGAGGTCCGAGGACAACTTACAGGGGCTGGTACTCTCCTTCCGCCACGTGGGTCCTAGGGACGGAACTCACGCAGGTCACCAGGCCTGTGGCAGCCACCATTACCGCTGAGTCACCTGCCCGTTCTCAGAGTCAGCGGTTCACAGTCCGTTCTGAGGCCTGCCTTGGGAACTGTTCTGCACTGGGAGCTATTCTCACTCATCTCTGAGGATGCAGTAAAGACGGGTAGCACGGGATCTCAAAGGGGAAGGCGCTGTGGCTGCGGTGGGGCCGTCTTGGCTTGGTACAGAAGCATGTGCGGACAAGAACGGTGCAATTTTGTGATTAAAGAATAATTTTGCCGTGTTTTGTGATGCAAGACTACAATCCTGCCAGAGACTGGGCAGGAAGATGGCAAGTTCAAAGTCAATGTGGGCCACAGAGTTCAAGGCCAGCTTGGGAAACTTAGTGAGATCGTGTCTCAAAATCAAAGAGTAAAGCGGACGGCTGGCAGCCCACACTTGTAACCCTAGTGCTCAGGAAGCAGAAGAGGGAAGACGGCCAGCCTGGTCTACATGGACATATCCAGGCCTGCTACAGCTCTGTAGTGAAACTCTATAAATAAAGCACATGAAAACAACGAAAATCAAAATAAACGTAAAGGAGGGTTGGCTGAAAACCCAAGATTCAATCCATAGTCCTGAACTTAAAAAAGTTTGGGGGCTGGAGAGATGGCTCAGTGGTTAAGAACACTGACTGCTCTTCCAGAGGTCCCGAGTTCAATTCCCAGCAACCACATGGTGGCTCACAACCACTTGTAATGAGATCTGGTGCCCTCTTCTGGCCTGCAGGAATACGTGCAGGCAAAATAAATAAATCTTAAAAAAAAAAAAAAAAAAAAAAAAAAAAAAAAAAAGTTTGGGGTGGTACAAACCTTTAATCCCAGCACTTGGGAGGCAGGCGGATCTCTGTGAGTTCAAGGCCAGCCTGGTCTACAGAGCTAGTTCTAGGAGGGCCATGGCTCCACAAAGAAATCCTGTCTCCAAAAAAGGAAGGAAGAAAAGTAAAGTTTGGGGTCAGGAAGCTGGCTCAGCAGGCAAAGGTACTTGCCACCAAGCCCAATGACCTGAGTTGGATCCCTAAGAGCCACACTGTGGAGAGAAGCAACTTCTGCAAGCTGTCCTCTGACTTCCAAATGTGTACCGTGATATCTGCATGCCCAAATACCTACCTACCTCTCCCTCTCTCTCTCCCTTCGTGTGTGTGTGTGTGTGTGTGTGTGTGTGTGTGTGTGTGTGTGTGTGTCTGTCTGTCACACACACACACACACACACACACACACAGTGATATTTTTGTTTTTTAATGTAAGGTGTTCTAAAGCCCTGGAAATGACAGACAGGATCAAGAGCTGTGACTCTAAGGAACTGGCAGGGACTGAAGACAGCTTCCATCACAGGCCATGCTTTCCTGCACCCAAGTTAGAATCTGCATGTCCTAGCCCTTCCCCGTGCTGACCAAATCCCAGCTCCGACTGGCCCATGACACCTCCCTGAGTCTCCTCTCCCATTCTAGTCACCACAGGATCCAGTCAGGGCAGCAGGCTCACCTAGGGACACTTCTTAAGAACAAGACGTCAAGCATTACCTGAAGCAGTGGTGGCCGATTGCTCTGCTGGCGTGGGCAAGGGGGCCCCAGAGCGCAGTAAGGACAGCCATGGGATCCCCAGACGGCAAACCTGCAGGAGAGGGACAGAGCCTGTTTACATGGGGACCTGTGTGGGAGAGGACACGGAAGCACAGGTTCATTAGTCACTAACTACGAATCTTAGTGTTTGAATGCTACATGATGATTAGACAACTCCAGCTCCCAATTCTGCTGAGTCACATTCCCACGGGGGTCAGCTGGGCTGGCCCTCAACAGTTCTACTGTAACAGACCAGCAGACAGAATGCTGACAGCCCTACAGGAGTCCTTCAGCACACCTGAGCTAGCTACAACTTCCCAAGAGGGCCCCCAAACTGAACACCTTGACACCTTCGTGCCCTCCGAAACCCACTTCAGCACTCTGGGAGAAAAGCACATTAACCAGGCCTGCAATCTCAGTTAGTCTGGGTAGGAGGACCACATTCCACACCTGGCCAGACTACAGAGAGAGTTCTAGGTTGGCCAGGTAATTTACCAAGATCCTGTATTAAAAACTGTTAAGCCAGGTATGGTGGCTCACACCGGTAATCCCAGCACACTGAAGCTGGAGGATGAAAAGTTCAAGACCTGTGCTATGTAGTGAGCTCTGGGCCAGCCTGGGCTACATGAGACCCTGTCTCAAAGAAATTAAGAGACAAAACAAGCCAGGCGGCGGTGGTGCACACCTTTAATCCCAATGAGAGGCAGAGGCAGGCGGATCTCTATGAGTTCGAGGTCAGCCTAGTCTACAGAGAGAGTTCCAAGACAGCCAGCTACATAATGAGACCCTGTCTGGAAAAACAAAACCAAAAAAAGATAAAACAAAAATTTGGAGCTGGAGAGATGGCTCAGTAGTTAAGAGCACTAGCTGCTCTTGCAGAGGACCTGGGTTCGGGTTCCAGCACCCACACGGTGGCTCCCAACTGTCTGTAACCCCGTTCCAGGGGTCAGGCATCCCTCTGGCCTCTTTGGGAACCAGGCACACATGTTGTGATCTACATATATGTAGGCAAACACTGGTACACATGAAATAAAATAAATTTTTAGAAGGGTTGAGAATATAGCTCAGTGGTAGTGTGCTTACACACACCTTGCGTCCAATCCATAGTGCTGAGAGGGGGGTACAATGTCAATGATCTAAGTAGCTTCCAAAGTCACCTGTCACATATCACTCTTCCCCCAAATATGAATGCCAGGACACCTGTAGAGCCCAAGGTCGGCAAAGTAGAGCCAAAGCCCGCCCTTGCCAAGGCACTGACCAGTCTATATTTGGGTGAGTCTCCCCCACAGCACTGTGGCATGGAAAAACTTCCACAGACAGGAGACAGAGCTACAGCACCTCGGAGTCAGGAGTCCAGTTCACAGAACTTGGTCACACAGAAGTCAACAGGTCCCGTAGGGCACGAGCATCGCTGCGTCATGGCAAGGAAAACCCTGCCACCAACCGACGGGGATCCCAGCTGTAAGCAGGCCGGCTCTTCCACCCAGACACTTGGCCGCAGAGGGCACCACTGAAGAGCCCCAGAGCTGTGCCTATGCACTGGAGTATTTACACACAGCTCTGCCTAGGGAGGCTTCCACATGCCTGCCTCAGATAAGACTATTTAATAAAGGTGAGAGAGAATTCACCAGTCACTTCCACAGAAATACCTGGGCATTCCACAAACGCCTGTCACTTAGCGCCTAGCCTCAAATCCCATCACCCAGTGTTCTCCTTGGGACGTCTGTGAAGTGCTGGCCCACTCCATGATCAGAAAACGTGCAGCAGTTGGCAGCTAACCTAGGCAACCCTGAGCACCGGACACACAGAGACCAACGGAAGAGGCCAGCTTTACTAACGCGAAGATCCTGGGCAAGTGAGCTATGCAGAGTACCCAGCACAGGCTGGACGCCTCATGCCTATCGGCTCTCTTCCTCTTCCCATCTCATCGGATAGATGAGGAAACTGAGGGACACGGAGCACTAGACAGAGCCCCACAACCAGTCAAGGGCAGAACCAGAACCATACCAGCCACGGCCTCAGGACCTCCCTCAGCACCCCTCAGGCTTTGAGTTGTTGGGTCCCTGTTTTCTTGATGAACCTTTGCTGTGGCGGTTACAGCTAAAGTCATCTCACTGAAACATCACTGTGCAGTGCACACCTTTACTGACCTCATTGTCTTACACACATGCGCGCGCGCGCGCGCGCGCGCACGCGCGCACACACACACACACACACACACACACACACACACACACACACAAATGAGGCCAGAGAAGTAACTTGACCAAGGCGACAGTGAGGAGTAACAAGGCTGAAATCTGAACCACACTAGTCCGCTATGGCAACCTCAAGTATTTCTCCAACTGTTCACACGCTCTACTTCCATCGAGAATACTGACATCTGCCTGGTGTGCTGGTACATGCCTCCATCCCAGCACTCAGGAGGCAGAGGCAGGGGTTGAGACCAGCCTGGTCTCATAGCAAGTTCCAGGATAGCCAGGGTGATATAGATAGACCTCCATCTCAAAAACTTAAAAACAAACAAACAAAAAACGGCATTACATGTCTACTTGATCCACGGGCACCTCCCTGCCTGCTGAATGACTTGAAATACCAGGTGAAGCGGATTCTCTTCAATCCGACCCAAAGTTTGGCTGTGTTCAGTGGTGCTGGGATTGCACACAGCACCTTGAGCCTGTCAAGCGCTGCACAGCTGAGTGACATCGCAGGCCCCATCTAAGTTCTGAAGACAATCTGTAGTGTAGGCAGCAAGAAGGGCTCATGCTCTAATCACAACTAAAAATGGGTACAAAACCACCACAGCTCTGAAGGGCAGCCAGCCTGCACTTTCAACCCCAACCACGCTGTGCCATCTGATGCCAGCAGGCCTTCAGGCTCGCTCCCAGAGGAAAGGGACTCCTTCGACATTCAAAATGAATCGAATGCAGCCCACACAGTTGATCCTTCTAACTACTAAACAACGGGCCCAGGCTTCCACTTAGCACCTGCTTTCAGCTGGCCCTGTGACCCATGCCCCTCTCTGCCTACTGAGTCTGACCTGGTCCCAAGCCATTTTTTCCAAGTGAGCTGCAGCCCCATCTACACAGGGACACCCCTGTATCCCGTGCTGATGGAAATGTCACTGAGATAATGTTCAGTATGTGAGGGGATCGACCCTCGCATATGCTAGGACAGTGACCTACCACTGAGCCACATCTCAGCCCAAGACTGATCCTGCCAAGCCAGAAATTGAACCTAGGGCCTCAAAAATGCTAGGCAAGCCTTCTACCACAGAGATACAGCCTCATTTAACTGCCCAGACATGCCTTGAATTTGGCATCCTTCAGTCTCAGCTTCTGAGGTCACTGGGATCACAGGCCTATGGACATCAGGCCATTAGGTCTGGTTGTTGGGTAATTCTGGATGTCCCTTCACATTCTACTCCTTGCCACTTACTACCCCAAATTCAGGAACTTAGAAGGACATCTCAAATGACCACAGGAAATGGGAAGGCAGGGACTCTGTACTCAAGCACAGGGGTCATGCCTCCAGGAAAGACTTTGACTTTCTGAAGGCCCATGGTTACTCTCACTCTTACAGTGACTATAACCTCTGACCTCAACCCCAGTTGACTTAGCAGTTTCCTGTGGCCCTAAGGCAGTCACAGACCTCATCTATATGCCTTATTCCTCAAAAGACAACTGCTCCTCCCATACTGGGAAAAGATCTTAAGTCCCAAAGAACAGGAGTGCAATGAATGAATTAGTTGTTCACCACCACCACCACCCCACCCCCCTCCATGAGACATGGGAACCCCACAGGCAACCCCTCTAGGAGTTCCCTGCTGACAATGTGGTGCTAGTGGTGGGGGAAGTCCACGCTTTGTCTGCAGACCCCTGAAGCATCTCCCGGTCTAGTAGGGACAATGTCCACATCACTCAATAAGCGCTCCGGAGCTACGAGACAGCAATGGACGTCAAAGAAACTCTTGAGAAGCTTTTACATTCTCTGCTAGCATGAGTCCACCCTGCAGACCCAGGACCGGAGGCTCGGCAGACCTGGGCACACAGAATGCTGGGTCTCTTCCTTAGCCTTGTGTTTGCCCGGCAGTCCTCAGTATTTCTTCCTTTACAACACTCAATTCAGATGGAATCGGGTTTTTTGGAAGATTCCAGGGCCAGAGGCAGCCTTTCATGTGATTTCCTGGTCAACTCCGATCACTATCCTCCCATTTCAGAGTGTGAATCACAACCTCTCCTTCACAGGGCAGGGTGGAGATGATTTAATAGGTCTGAGAGGCATGCCCCTTTCCCATCGAGACTCAACTAACTCTCCACTGTGCTGCAGAGACACATTGGTGAGGTGTCCACTAGCCTTATCACATGCACGTCCCACTGGAATGCATGCTTCATGGAGGCAGGCCCAATACCTGCCCTGCTTAGTACTCTAGGGTAGAGAGCCACTGACACATGACTACCGCTCAGGAATCATCAAGTGGACAGACTGACTTGCAGTTCAATGTGGAGCCCAGTTTCCACGTTCTGTGAGCTTGTGTGTTTTGACTTTTTTCATGCACCCAGATGGCGGATGTTTAAGAGCAGTGGTTCTCAATCAGACTGCAACCCACAGACAGAATCAGGGAGGCTACATAGCAGGGGGGACCCTAGCATGACTGTGGCTTATAATAAGTTTTGGTTTTACTCCATCACTGGGCAAGCTTCAGTGAAACATTTCACTATTAGGATAAGAATTTGTACTGTATCAAGCTGCTAATAGAAAAATAAAAATTTTATGGTTGGGGGTCACCACAAAAAAAAAAAAAGCAGTGGTTCTCAACCTATGGGTCTCGACCCCTGGTGGATGAAATGGCATTTTCATAGGGGTCACCTAAGATCACTGGAAAAACACAGATATTTACCATTTATAACAGTACCAACATTACAGTTATGAAGTAGTAACAAATAATTTTATGGTTGGGGGTCAGCACCGTATTAAAGGATTGCAGTATTAGGAATGTTGAGAACCACTGATTTAGGGGATTCATCTTTAGCTAGCTTTCTTTTCTATTTTTAGGGGGGTAGGTAGTTTTCATACTAGGGACTAGAAGAGCAATTAAGGAAGCATCTGCGCTTGGTATGCTTTGTGAGAAAAGAAAACACCAGTATTTGAGGGTATTTATCTGTTATTATGAGTGCCATGGTGCACATGCAGAGGGCAACTATGGGGTCAGATCCCTCCTTCCACCTTTACATGGGTGCTGGGTAGCAGACTTAGTTGCTCAGACTTGCGCTTAAGCATGTTGCCGCCTTGCTCAGCCATCTTTTTCCAGGTATTACTAGGGTGCTGAACTGTACAAAGTAACCAGCAGAGCAGCCCTCTACACAAGTATGCCGCCATATACTGAGTATCACAGACCCATACATTGTTTCCAAGCCAGGCCTGGTGGCACACACCTTCAATCCCAGCACTCTGAAGGCAGAGGCACTTGTCTGGCCTGCATTGATGTCCCGGGTTCAATCTCTAGTACCAGGGGCAGGAGGACCGAGAAACCGAGAGTCACTTTTAGTTCAAGGCCAGCCTGGGAATTCCAGGCCAGCTTCACCTACAGAGACCCTGTCTCCAAAAATAAAACAAATCAAATGAATAGCAGGAAAAAAGCAAAGGCCTGGGCACTTTGAAGAATCAGAAAAAGACCCTTCCCATCATTCTAGACCAATAAATACTTGTATTTGTTGCTTAAACACTTGTTACTGTTTCCCTACCTGCGGATTCTCATTCTCTTTCAGGAAGTTTACTTTGTGTATACAGTTTAACCTCACACAAGTCTAATATGTTGCAATTCTCAAAGTATCCACACCAGAGTGCTTTCTTTGATGATTTCATTCCTAGGCACCCAAAGGAAACAGAAAAACAAATAAGAACAGGCAAGTGTAAGAGGCTGGACCAGCTGAGGACTTGCACCATCTTGCAGGAGGAGGAACCAAGTCAGAAATGGTACTACTGCTTGTCACCCCTCCCAGGTAAGAAGGCAACCAAGTCCAGACCAGAGCTCAGACTTCCTACCCATACGCCCTGTAGGACAGGAGTATGGCTCAGATACAGTCTACCCACTAAAAAACTTCACCAAAAACAAACACAACACACACATTTATGTATAAAGGCTGGCACACGTTTTTTAAAAACTCAAGAAATAAAAACCTGCCTTTGTTGTGGTGGTGCACACCTGTGATCCCAATACCGGGGAGGCAGGGCAGGAAGATAAAGAGTTCAAGGTCAACATCAAGAGTTCAAGTCCAACATCAGCTACGTAGAGGTTCAAGGCCAGCCTGAGTTAAATTAGACTGTCTCCAAAAGAAAACAAATAAGACAACTAAGGCCAGGCTTGGTGGTGCATGCCTGTAATCCCAGCACTTGGGAGCAGAGACAAGCGGATCTCTGTGAGTTCAAGACCAGCCCGGTCTATACATACTGAATTCCAAGCTAGCCAGGAATACATAGTAAAATCCTATCAATAATAATAACAATAACAACAATAGTAATAACCACACCCAGCACAGCCCAGGGCAAACAGAAGCCGATTTGACTCTACCCAGGTGTGAGTTTTCACAGCACCACTACCAAGAAGCACAGCTCCCTTCAACAATATGAAGATCTATTTCTTCTACAGCTGCCACTGAACAACTCATTTATCAGCTTGGTCCACAGTTTTTAATCTTAGGCTTAACTTTCTATGAAGACTTAACTGAGTCAGTGGCAAGAAGCCAGGGAGAAGAAGTCAGGTAGCCAGAGGAATGTGGGCTAGCAAGGTTAGAACTAAAGAGGAAATGCTCCCGGCAGAACTCATCTGTCAGACATGTCAGTGACCTTTAAGCCACTTCTCCAGGTCTCAATGACTTGTGGACAAGTGGGGTCGTTGGGTAGAGCAGAGCTGCCCGGGTGAGGGACCACCTGGGAATCCTTCTGGTCCAGAGAAGGCAGCTTGTTTCCTGGCTCACTCCTCCTTCACAAGGCAGCAGTACCAATTCCTTCATCTCAAATCCTCAAAGTGCTTCTCAGCTTAGAGGAGACACAGGAAAGTATTTCCTGTCTTTGCAAGGGCAGACATGATTTTTAAGAGTTTTTTGATGGGGGGCCTTCCACCCTGATTCCCTAGTGAATAATAAGCTACTGACCTCTCCTTCTGGGTCAGCACATTTCGTGACTCAGAACAATACCATGAGCCCTGAATCACAATCCTTTCTTGAACACTGACTATCATTGTTAACATACCTGTAAAATTATATCAGATAAACCTTCAACCTCTAAATGGAAGAATGGAGTCGGGTATGGAGGTGCACCCATTTAATCCCAGCACTTTGGAGGCAGAGGCAGAAGGATCATGAGTCTGAGGCCAGTCTGGGCTACGTGAGCCAAGGTCTCACATAAACAAACAAACAAATACAGGTTAAACTATAATCTGACTTCTTGAGGCCTTCCCAAGTTCCCACAGAACCAAGTCACGAACAACTTGAAAACACATTTGGGCAGATCCACCTGTGACAGTCAAACACAGGAGCAGACCAAGGTAATCTTCACAGGACTTTTGCTTTAATCCCAGCACTCGGGAGGCAGAGGCAGGCGGATCTCTGAGTTCAAGGCCAGCCTGGTCTACAGAGTGAGTTCTGGACAGACAGGGCTGCACAGAAAATCCCTGTATGGGGGTGAGGGAGGATTTTTGCATCATCTAAGATTCTAGGCACCGTGTTCAGACAACAGCCAACTTAAAAATGGCCTGACGAACCCAGAGGTTGGTTGGAGCCTAGGTTTCCTAGTGGCTGTACCCAGCAAGACTGCATGGGAGGGTGACTGGACCACGGGCCTGGCTAGCAGGTGTTTGTAAGGGTCTAACTAGCAAGGAGGAGGACTTTTACTCCACCCCTTGGCATTGTTATAAACAGACCTTTGGAATACAGTTCTGGGCCGGTGGATAAGGATCCAGGCTCACTCCAGTCTATCCTGTGTTTCCTCTCTCCCTCTATTTCTAACTAAGTCTCTCATCCCTCATCCCTCAAGAGTCCTTGGGGTAAATAAGTGTAGGGGCTGGTCTCCCACAGAGGTTCAGATTCACACTTGTATTATTTTTTAAAATAGTCAAATTCTAGAAACATCTTCCAGTGATCCCTAGAAGTCCCCAAACTAAGTTAGCATGGCCTCCATTTCCATTTTCCAGATACCCACTGTCAGTGAATTTTGTTGTTCTAGGAACATCCAAACCAAGATGGTGTGTACTTTTTACACATCCAAGAACCCCTGTGGGTAAAATGGGTAACGCCAAAACATAACAGATCCTTTTTCACCAAGAACTGTTTACTCCAACACAACTTCTCAGAACCCAGACCTACAGACTTCTGCCACTAAGCTGTCTACAGTGACAACCTCACCTCCATCTTCTTTCCCTTACCTCCAACAAAATTCTCACAGTTTGGGAAGGGTTTGGATTTTTGTATGTTGGTTTGGTTTTGTTGAGACAGGGTCTCAGGCAATCTCAAGCCGGCCTTAAACTCCCAAAGCAGCTGAGGATGGCCTTGAACACCTGCCTACGTCTAGACAGGCAAGCCCCACTGCTAGCCACTCACCAACTGCAACTTCAGAAGATTTAAACTGACTGAAAGCTCAAGCCAAGAAAATCGAGAGGCATACAAAGATCAATGCTTTTCCAAACTTCTCTGACACAAACAGTATAAGACACCTAATACAGTGTGCCCTTGTCCCAACACACAATACCTACTCTAAGTGCAACACACACACACACATATGATGGCCATGATCTACTAAAATGATTTTCAAGTCACTCATGGGAGTGTTTGAAAGACACTTCAACAGAACGAACCTTACAGCTACAAACAGGCAGCTGAATATCCAAATACAGCAGACACACTGACCAGGATAGGCAGTGTCCAGCCGTGACTGCAAGGCCCTGGGTGCCAGCATTTCCCAAGCAACCCAAGGTGACTCCGTCTCAGCTCTTGTGACCGCTACACAATCTGTCCCTTAACGTCTCAGCGTGGCAAAGCTCACTTACTACGCACAGTGGAAAGCAGTATTTCCCTCTGTTCCCTTTAAGAACCCGCAATTAAACAGGTGGTGTTTGTCCTGTCTTTGTGATCGTGATTTGTGGGGTGACATACAGAAAAGAGGCAGTCCACCTCTCCATCGTCCCAGTCTTAACCCCTGCTAGGTGAGGTCTTGGGTGAACCGAGAAAGCAGGGAATCCCCTGGACCTGAGGAGTAATTCTGCCTGCCCCAAGCGAAAGCAAGGACTCCCTCTTTACACTGAGGAAGCTTCCAGCAAACTCATCTCCAGACCCAGTGGGAGAAGGAGGCGCAGATAAACTGCAGGAGACACGCCAGAGCAACCGACCTAACTTACTTGGCCCAGGCTAGACCGCAGCTCCCATTCCCCGAGGCTCCACCTCCCTGACCGGGGTAAGCAGGTGAGCGCATCGAGGGGGCGTGGGAGGAAGCGGCGTGCACCATGCAGCCCTGGGCAAATAGGAGGTTAGAGGGTCCAGCTCTGAGGCCTCGCGAAGCGGGGGACCCCTCTCACTTGACCCTGGGCCCAGTATGGCTTGTCCTCACCCCTCCCCGAGAGCGCCTCCCCTACTGCAGAGAAGAAAGGGGAAGGAGAAGCTGCGCGAGGGGAACAAGGTGGCCCCTGAGCCCCCATCATACCGCGTTGGCTGCCAGGGAATCTCCCGCCACGAACCCTGCAGGTCAAGCCCCACCCCGCACCCTGCGCCTGCGCGCCGGTGGCGCTCCGTGAGTGCGCGCGCACTTTCTACGTGTGCGGCGTGGGGGGCGGGCCCGTCGGGAGCCCCGCCCCCGGGCTCCCCTCCCTCCTCTGCTCCCCCTCCCCCACGCGCTGCCGCGGCCGCCGCAGGAGCCCTGAGCTCAAGCCGCCCGGCGACTCCCCCTCCCCCTCCCCAGCCCCGCCCCGCCCGGAGCCGGGGCTCCCGAGTCGGAGCCGAGTCTGCGCCTGGGGGTGAGTACGCGGACCCCTCCCCAGCACCCCTTACTTGGAGCACAGGATCCCACTACCACCCCAAGGAAGGAAAAAACAAAAAACAAAAAAAAAACACCCGGACTCAGCTGCGCGTCCCCTCCTTTCCACCTCCTGCGGGACCCAGAGGTGCCCAGGCCCCGCGGGACCCAAGGGAGGCACGCTTTGTCCCCAAACCCGCACCGTCCCTGGCCAGATGTGAGTCCTTCCAGCCTTGTCGGGGCTCCAGATGTGCGCCGTCCTCTGCCCCCGCCCCGCTGGGATATCCCAAGGGGTGGGACCCCCTCTGTCCCGGCCCTTGAGTGCTACTCTCGTCCCACCTGCCCCATCCAGGTGCGCGGCCCCTGCGCGGCCCTCCTCCGGTCCCAGCTGCTCCCCAGCCGCCGGCGCCGCTGAAGGGAACCACCCGCCTCCGCCCCCGAGTTTTGCATTCTGGGGTCGCCAAGTCCAATGCCCTCGGTCTCTTTTTATTCTTTCTCTTGTTGCTGGGGACGAAGCTGGCCTCGAACAAGGGGTCCAGGCTTGGGCAAAGGGGAGGGCTCGAGGGTCCTGGCTGGCACCTGACGGGTGGCTGGCCCTGGCCCTGGTGGGGACTGGTGTGCCGGCTGGGAGAGGACGGCTGGCCCCGGGAGCATGTCCTCTCTTGCGCCCCACACAGAGCAGTTCATTCATGAGCCGCCCCGGCCTGCGTTGGAGGGTGCGGTGGGGAGAAGATTCAGACGCGAATCCGGAGTAGGCAAAGGCCCTGCTGAGGGGGAGGGGGCGCGCTTTGTCCCTCCCGGCTGTCTTGACCGCCTGGTGCGGACTGTCCCAAAGCTTGTCGTTGGGTTACCCAGAAAAATGAAGGAGGCCTGGGAAGTGGGGAAGAGAGGTCAGAGGGGCTGGCTGCCCTTGGGGCTTTGTGCTGCCACCAGCCTTGGTCCCCTTGTCAGAGGTCTGGCGGCCCATTGCCCAGGGGGGCTTGGGTCTCCCGCTCCCTGACCCTGTAGCCTCCTTCCCGGTCTGCAGTAGTCCGGGGTGAATGAGAATGTGCCCAGCACCTCCTGAAGAGGGTCCCACAGCCCTCTGCCTTGCAGATGCTTGAGAGCAGGGGAAGGGGAGTGGGCTGCCAGGCTCAGGTGGGGGGTATGCTGGCAGCACTTTTGTCCTCCGGGGTACCAGAGGGTCTACGCCCTGGCATGCCCCAGGTAGCACATGCTGGGGCCTGCTGTTAGTTCATCCAGTGCAGCCAATGAGTGAGTGAGTAGGTGGGTGGGGATGTTTTGAGGCAGAAGATGGGTGATAAGTAGCTAAGAACCCCTTTTTGGACATCATACAAGTTCCTTCCAACCACAACAAACTGACAGAAGCCTGGGTTCGAATCCTAGCCGTGCTGTTCTTTAGCCGTGTGACCTTGACAAGTTACTTAACCATCGGAGCCTCTGTTTCTATTTAAAAGTGTGATCGGTTACCACCACCTCCTTCCGAGGTGTAGCTTTGGGATCCGATAGTGTGATGCAGGTAAAGAGCCTGGCAGGCTGCCTGACGGTTGATCAATAGTAATGGGTTCACTTCTCTGAACTTCCTGACCTACCAGTCACCTCTGGTGCCCCACCTTGCCTAATGCAGGTGGATGAGGTACATTCTGGGACTCAGTGACAGAGTCCTTAATGTAGAGGAAGCAGCCTCCCCCAGTGAGTAGTTCAATTCCTATCATGAAATTATATGCTTCATTTTGCTCTTAACCAGCCTACCTCCATTAAAGCAACCTCTTGGAGTCTATATCTTGTTAACAACAGCTGTTTTTGTGTTGTGTTTGTTTGAGATCCGCTATCATTTAGCCCAGGCCAGCCTTGAACTCCTGATCTTCCTGCCTCCACCTCCCAGGTGTACATCAGCATGCTTGACTTTCAACAGCTGGTCTCTTCTTGTGGCCGTTTGTTTTGTTTGGTTGGATTTCTCTTAAGAGCTTTGAACTCTTTTGTTTGCTTCTAATCTTATTTCGTCTTTCAAGCGGCCACAGGGCTGAGTGGTTGTCCCCATCTTCCAGGTGAAGGACCTGAGACTCGAGCTGGTTAAGCACTTTTTCCAGAATAGAACCCAAGTGCATTTCATTCTAGAACCCCTGCCTTCTACCCTTGCCTCAGAACTTGAACCCACAAACCCGAGTCAAGGATCAGAAGCTATAAGCAAGAAGAAAGGCAAGCCTAGGTCTAGGGTGTGGCATTCCAGAGCTGGCACTAACAGCCCTCAGCCTCAGAGCCCTGCTAGTGGCCTCCCTATTTGCAGGGGCAGCAAAATGCCTGGGCCCGTCTCTGGATCTATCACAGACTGGGTGACTTCCCCAAATTATTTGCTCTGTGTGTGCCTCAGTGGCCTGTTGGGGTTGCAAAGGGTAGCAAATAGTAACATTTCCAAAGTGCTTAGGGTGGTAATGCCTTGCACAGAATAAAAGTAAAATAAGCCAGTGTGGTAGCTTGTATCCCCAGCATTCAGTCTTGACTTGGAACAAAACCTAAACTATATAGCTAGACTCTGGAGAGAGATGGGGAGTGGGGCGGCTGCCTCTGGATAGATACACTTTTACCTTTCTCTGAGTTCCACTCAGGCCAGGCAAAGCCATTAATACTATTTGTTACAGAATGGAAGAGTGAGGCCCAGATTTCGTATTAAAAGTTAATCTCACTGGGCGGTGGTGGCGCATGCCTTTAATCCCAGCACTTGGGAGGCAGAGGCAGGTGCATCTCTATCAGTTTGGGGCCAGCCTGGTCTACAGAGCGAGTTCCAGGACAGACAGACAGACAGAGAAACCCTGTCTTGAAATACCAAAAAAAAAAAAAAAAAAGCGTTAATCTCTTCTCATTGCCCACTGCCTGTATAAGAATCCCAAACCCTAAATTAAGTCTTTCCCAGTAACTCTACAAGGAAAAAACAAACAAAGAAAACAACAAAGTAACTTCTGCCCTGTGATACACAGTTTTCATTAGTGAAATGACAATGTTGACTTGGTCTAACATCCCCATCCTGCTACAAAGCCAGCTTCAGTATCCAGCTAGAGAAATGGGCTCACAGCTGGCTGGGCACATCTGCATTGGGAGAACCTTCGACTCCTACTACTGTCTCCAGGTAGTTTTCTGTCCTCTTCTCAGCTTCCCAGCCCTAGGCTGGATTGGAAGGCAGTTGCTCTGGATGACACAGCCCAACAGCCCCACCCCTACAGTTAAGGGCTCGAAGTCACCCTGTCGACTGGCAAAGCCACTAACCCAACTCCACCCCTTCCCTACCCTGTGACCTTGCCTGGCTCCATTCCCTTCCCTGGTCCCAATTTCCTCCCTATGGATGGGTGATCTGGGTGTGCCCTGCTTGCCTTGGGTGTGGGGGAAGATCCGGTGTAGTTGGGAGCAGAGGGTGCTCTGTGACAGTACAAAGACTGGCGACGAAAAGATCCGGTAACTTCAGTTACCAAGCATCCCAGGGAACTCTCACGCACCCTAACAGAGCCATGTCACATAGAAGCTTCCAGAATGGCCCATCTTCATTCAGAGTAGAGATGACAGGAATGGGAAGATGGCACTTTTTAAAAGGGTTTGAA
Organism: Peromyscus eremicus; assembly: GCF_949786415.1. NCBI lineage: Eukaryota > Metazoa > Chordata > Mammalia > Rodentia > Cricetidae > Peromyscus > Peromyscus eremicus. The sequence goes on along the minus strand of NC_081432.1, from coordinate 59,174,282 downwards.
CAGTTTAGAAACAAGGGATGGGTTGGGCACTGAGGTTCCCGGAGGTCAGAAGGTCAGGACTGGGCATTTAGCTTGGTGGATAGAGTGTCTGCTTCGCATGAATGAAGCCGTAGTTTCAATTCCCAGCACTTGGGAAGTAGAGGCAGGAGGGTCAGGAATTTAAGGCCATCCTCAGCTTCATAGCAAGACTGAAGCCAATCTAGAATATATGAGATCTTGTCTCAAAGGAAAAAGGGGGGGCTCTTCGGAGCCTCCCTCCCCAAAGTACTTATACCCACCTTTAGCCTGTCCTGGTGCCTCAGCATCTGTGCATCTTATATTTACACACCCAGGCTCCCAGGCACACCCACACACACTCCTCCACTCAGAGGCCATGAGTCCCTTTATTTCTGCACAGTGTTGTGTAGTCACCTAGCTCCCTAAACAGACAGACACATGTATGAGCATGTTTACACATCTGAACACATGTCTCGACTGCCCTTGTATTCTCTGCCTCGAGAACAAATAATTAGCATTGTATTTGTGAAGCTTTCATATTATGCAGAGGATTTGGGGGAGGGGCAGGTTCGAGACAGGCTTTCTCTGTGTATCCCTGCTGTCCTGGAAATCACTTTGTAGACCAGGCTGGCCTCAAACTCAGAGATTCACCTGCCTCTGCCTCCCAAATGCTGGGATTAAAGGCGTGAGCCACCATTGCCTGGTATATGCAGAGATCTTAAATCGGAGGTCAGCCTAGGCTACATAGAGACCTTGGTAAGAGAGGGAGACAGAGTGCTGCCCCACCCCCACCCCTGGCATGGTTACATTTTTACCTTTCTGTGAGAGCCTTGCTGGTATCTCTTTGTTACAGAGTGGAAGAGTGAGGCCGAGGTCCACCTTCACCTGTCCTAGGCCTATCAGCAAAACATCTGTGTTCTGAGAAGGGTCTCACCCTTGGGTAGAAATTGACTTGGGTTTGATTTCAAGTCTCCATCATTTTATTTGCAGTGAGACCTAGCAGGAAAGTACTTAACTTTTCTGAGCCCTCTACTCACATCTTCAAATGACAGTGATACAACTCACAGGGTGTTTGAGGATTAAATACAGTCATGTATGTTATTGTTTTGTTTTGTTTTGTTTTGTTTTGTTTTAATCTTAAAAAGATTGGGGGGGGGGGGCTGGAGAGATGGCTCAGAGGTTAAGAGCACTGACTGCTCTTCCAGAGGTCCTGAGTTCAATTCCCAGCAACCACATGGTGGCTCACAACCATCTGTAGTGAGATCTGGTGCCCTCTTCTGGCCTGCAGGCACACATACAGGCAGAACATTGTATACATAATAAATAAATAAATCTTTAAAAAAAAAAAAAAAAAAGATTGTGTGGGGTGCTTTGCCTGCCTGCATGTCTGTGTACCATGTGGGTGCAATACCAGCAGAGGCCAGAAGAGGGTGTCATGTCACCGAGTTACAGACAGTTGTTAGGGGCCATATGGGTGCTGGGTACTGAGTTCCTGTTATCTGCAAGAGCAGCCCGTGCTCTCCAACACTGAGCCGTCTCTGGAGCCCCGTATATTGTTGTTCTTGAAACAGCGGACACTAGATAAATAGTCCTTGCTACAATGATTAAACTCGTGTGTTTTTAAAGGCAGCTTGGGCCAGAAAAGGAGCCTGTCTAACACATGCAGGGGAGTTATTCCCTGCTCCATCCTGACGCAGGCTTTGCAAAGATTCTCTTGGACCAAGAGAAGCACACAAACAGTGCTCGTGTTCTCATCCTTAGAGAGCTTCTGGCTCCTGCCCTGTTTGGTTGGATGTTTGAATGGGAGAGGGGAGACCCCAGGACTGCTAGGTTACCCCAGGGGGGGCTAAGGGACAGACAGTTCCTAGTAAACTGCCAGTCACCTCCTCTAGATTTGTTATTCTCTCTTTGTCTGGTTACCTTTCCTCCCTGGGGACCCACCTCCAGGCAGATCTTCCATGTTGTCAGCAGAAGGGGCCCTCAGGGGCCCCCGAGTAGGACCGGGTGGGGCTGTGCTGCTGTGGTAGTGCCTCTGCTGCAGCCACACTTCTCCAGCCTGGGAACCTCCCCGGGGCCCTGCCCATCTTTGTCCCCAAGCATTTCCAGAGCCCAGGGGTCCAATTGGCTTCCCTTTCCTCCTCTCCTGCCCCTCGTCCACTCAGAGCACAAAGGGCTGTGGCAGGCACCAGGCAGGCACCAGGCAAGACAGTAGTACAGTGGTTGCTGGGGGCCTTTAGAGGCCTCCGCCCACTCTTTCCCCTCTTTTGCCAATGGAAAAGCTGGCTGGAGGGCACAGCATTCCCAGCCTGCTCTGCTCCGGAGGCAGAAGCACAGCATTCTGGGAGTTGTAGTCCTCATACCCCTCTGTTTCCCCCTGTACAGCTAGTTGGAGGGAGGGAAGGGAAGCTGGGATGGAGAAGGGCAGGTGTGGCTGGCACCAGCAGGCGACACAGACTCTGAAGTCTGGTGCTTTTACCTGCCTTCCAGCCAGTGCTCTGCCCTGAGGACACAGGAGCAGCTCTGAGGCTGACCATCTGTTTTGAAGGTGGCTCTATGGAGGGGGTTAACAGAATTAAAATCTAAGCACATTTGATCATTCTCTTTCTCTTTTCACTTTTCAATTGAACTTAGGGGTTCTGAGGAGGTCAGAATGAAGCAGTTGGCTCTGGACTCTTACTCTCTGGCACAGAGACAGGCCTCTACCCATCTTTAAAATGTTTATGTATATTGCCTTATATGTATGAGTGTGCGTATGTACCACATACATTCCTGGTGCCTGCAGAGGTCAGAAGAGGGCATCTCATTCCCTAGAATTAAAGTTTTGTGTGTGTGTGTGTGTGTGTGTGTGTGTGTGTGTATGTGTGTGTGTGTACCACATACATTCCTGGTTCCTGCAGAGGTCAGAAGAAGGCATCTTATCCCCTAGAACTAAAGTTATGATAGTGTGTGTGTGTGTGTGTATGTGTGTGTATGTGTGTGTACACCACATACTTTCCTGGTGCCTGCAGAGGTCAGAAGAGGGCATCTTGTCCTCTAGAACTAAAGTTATGATGGTCCTGCGCCTCCATGTGGATGCTGGAAACCTAACCCAGGTCCTCTGGAAGAGCAGCGAAGCTCTTAACTGTGGAACCATCTACAGTCTCCACCCCTCCTCATTTCTCCTGCCTAGGAGAGATTCTCTGTGAGTTGGGGTAGGTGGAGGTAGACATTGAGCTCACACTTCTGCCTGTGTAGTGAAACCAGTCACCCCCACCCCCATTAGGATCAGAGTGTGCTGCCGGACCCAGGATAGAGTCATAGCCAGAGGGCCATGAAATAAATCCATGTGATACACACCTCTCTTCCCGAGGCCCTTATTTCTCATGGGCAGAGTTCCCACCTACTGAGGCAGCTGGCCAACCCTCTGTACCCACCGTGCAAGGCCAGGGTGGGTAGGGATGAGCCCAGCTGACTGACTTGCCCTCTGCCCAGGAGGACCATGCGGTAGTAGCAGCCATGCTGCCCTTCTTGCTGGCCACACTGGGCACCGCGGCCCTCAACAGCAGCATCTCCAAGGACTACTGCTACAGTGCCCGGATCCGCAGCACTGTCCTACAGGGCTTGCCCTTTGGGGGCGTCCCCACCGTGCTGGCTCTGGACTTCATGTGCTTCCTTGTGAGTGTCCTCATACTGTCCCTACCCTCGACACCTGGGCCCAGGACACCCCCTGCAGATATCTTCCACCTCTGACCCATGCCCCACCTTCCCATACCTAACCAAGAAAAGGGGGTTCCTGCTTTCCAACTCTGTCCACTGACCCAAGCCAGCATCCTCCCTTTTAAGGTTCTGACCCCTGGCTGTAGACAGCTGTTTACCTGCCTCCCCTCTGCCCTCAGGCCCTGCTGTTCCTCTTCTCTATCCTCCGGAAGGTGGCCTGGGACTATGGGCGGCTGGCCTTGGTAACAGATGCAGACAGGTAAGAAAGCTTGGGATTGCCCTCCACTGGACACCAACATCGTGTCCTGTGTTGCTTGGGAGCAGGGAAGAGCCAGCCTTTCCCCATCCCCTCTGTTGAGGGATGGAAAGAGACTAGTCCCTGGGCCAGCGTGGGATGAAGGTCTGGGGACCGTTGGTTGTGCCTCTGTGTCTCGCCGGTCCCCGGGGACTTTCCTTCGCCCTGTAACCTGTCTGTTCTCTGTCCCCAGGCTTCGCCGGCAGGAGAGGGAGCGAGTGGAGCAGGAATAGTATGTGGGGCACCAGCCCCCTCATCCACACTAAACCAGCTTTCCTTTTCCCTCTCCTTTTCACGCTTCTCTTCTCTCCGCGCCAGTGGCTGGTTCTCTTTTTTGCAGCTTTCTTCTCTGCAGGCTCTTGTTTCGGATTAACGCAGGCGGTGTGCTTTGCAGAACAGGGGGCTCCTCAGCTTGTCTCTGCCCTTCCTGGTTTCGGTCTTCCTCTTAGGCTCCCTGCCTAAGAAAATCCCCTCTGTATGGACCCCTGCGTTCTCAGCCTTCACTGGCAGGGGCGAGGGACCATCCTCTGGGAACTCCCCAGAAAATCCCTAGCACTATCATGCAGAGACAAGATTGGGTGTCACCAACGGTTCCCATCCCCTAACAGCTAGTTCTTCATATTCCAGGGTTCCCTGCTCCTTCTGGAGGCCTAGGACGGGCCCTGCCCAAGGAGTCCCCATTGTGTGGCCTTAATGTCTCCTTGTGGTCTCTGTGCATAGGACTGAATTGGAGCTGTGGCAGCTGATGGCTCCGGGAAAAGGGAGGGTCGGGCCCTGCCCAAGAGACACCTTCCAGTCTTGCCACCTATTTGGGTTCTTCCGGTCCCCGCTTTCATTCACCTCCCCTTTGCTTTTGGGGTAATACTGGCTCTGTTGCCGATCTCCCACTCCCCCTGCTGGTCACCTCCGGAACTGCAGGGACCTCTAACATTTCTTGCTTCAACCTCCATTCTGGGCAGTAATGAAGACCCCCTTAAGGCCCACTCACTGTCCATCACCCCTGAGGGAGGCAGGGTAGGGGGAGGTCACTCTTGCTTCAGCCTCTGCGCTTTCTATACCTTCTTGAGCCCCTCTGGGTGCTGACGTTGGCCCCTCTGAAGCTCACGTTCCTCCTCTCACCTTGCTCTGCTCTGTCTCCCTACCCCAGTGTGGCATCAGCTATGCATGGGGACAGTCATGACCGGTATGAGCGTCTCACCTCCGTCTCCAGCTCTGTCGACTTTGACCAGAGGGACAACGTGAGTGTTCTCCCAGTTTCCTTGACTGTGCTGCCGTAAGGTCAGGGACACCAGTGTGGCCTTCTCTCAGTGAGGAAGGTGGCATGCTAGCATTCGGAGGCCAGCAGCAGGCCCAGAGCACCCGTGACACAGGACGAGGTCCTCTGAATGGCACCCCTAACGTTTATCAGTTCCGAACTTTGTCCGCCACAGTAGAGTTTGATGCCCACCTAGACTATTGATGAAAACTCCTTTTTCTCTGAACATGGTTTTAGAAGCCATGATGAACTTGAGGGTCCGTGTAGTAAAGCTTAGACCCCCTTCGTGTTACACTGCCGTTGTAGGGTAGTGGCCCTGGCCCTGGGGACCGACTGTCTTCTGGGTGTTAGTGCTGACTAAACAGTCCCCCTCAGACCTGACAGGTCACAGTAGTCCCCAGACCTCCTTTGCATCAGATCAGGTACACAGCTGTTCCCTGCCTGGTTTGATGGTGCAGTTCCCAGGCAGAATCTCTGGGTCGGCCCTGGCCAGTCACACTTGGGCTGGGGCTCCTGCAGCAGCCTTAGCAGAGAGGTCAGCTTCCTGAGACTCACAGGGTAAGTGGCAAGCCACTGGGATCACCCCTGCTAGCCAGAGGTGTCCAGACAGTCCCCAGACTTGAATGGAGCTCAGGTGACCAGACCTCCTGCATCTTGGCCGGAAGGTGCACTCTCCCCATCCTGCGCTAAACATGGGCCTTCTCCTGGTAGAAGGTGAGGAGACCCTTTCTCTACCTGAAGGCAGGCCTGAAAGAAAGAGAGGGAGGTGATGCCGCCGAGCTCACCCTAGATTTTGGTCCCTTCAGGGTGGACTAGGAGATGAAGGTGGACCCTCAGGCAGCACAGCACACCCCTCTGCTTTGGGGAGCCATGTTTGTTTGTTTTTTTATATAGACTTTTACTGTGTGTATGTGTGTGTGTGTGTGTGTGTGTGTGTGTGTGTGTGTGTGTGTGTACATGTACATGCGTGCGCACACACGGGAGAAGTGGGGGAGGGTGGCACAGCACGTGTGATGAGATCAAAGGACAGCTTAGGTCCTCCACCACGTGGGATCTGGTCGGCAGCCTCAGCAGCAAATGCTTTTACCTTTGCTCAGCGAGCCTAATTTTATTTTTTTAATTTAATCAATTCATTTGTATGAGTTTGTGGGTGTGTTTACCACTGTGGACATTGTATGTATGGAGGTAACAGGGCAACTTTTGGAAATTGGCTCTCTCCTTCACCACGTAGGTCCTTAGAATTGAACTCAGGTCGTTGGGTTCACCCTCCGAGCCATTTTGCTAGGCTACAAACTCTTCTTACTAGCCAGAGATCAGGGGCTCCCACTACCTTCCTTGAACCCCAAAGTACACCCATCCCCACTCTGGCCTGTAGCACCTTAAGGTTTTGTAGTTATCTGCACTTCTGGACACGGGGTCGGACAGTAAGGTGCTGGGCCTTTTCTTCCTTAAGGGCAGACCTTCCTAGCTGTTTGTGGGTTTTTTCTTGTATACATACTCGTGTGTGTGTGTGTGTGTGTGTGTGTGTGTGTGTGTGTATACAGGTGTGTTTGCACATGTGTTCAGGAACATGGGGAAGCTAACGTCAACCTTGACTACTGTTCCTCGGGTACTGTCAACCTTGGTTACATTTATTTATCCATCATGCGTGCGCACGTACACACATGCACATACTAAGTTCTGTCTGGAGATCAGAACACAGCTTGGGGAGGTCAGTCTCGCCTTCCACCAGGTGAGGTTCCAGAGATCAAACAAGCCGTCTTCCCGGGCCCACCTCACTGTCTTCTGAGACAGGCCTCTGACTGGGACCTAGGGCTCCCTGTTAGGCTAATTCGTCTCACCGGTACACCCCAGAGATCCGTCTGTCTTTGCCTCCCCAGGGCTGGGAATGTGCACCACCACACCCTGCTCTTTTTTCTGTCGATTCCGGGAATTGAACTCTGGTCCTTTGGTTTGCAAGGCAGACACTTTACTGACTGAGCCGTCTCCCTCACCCCTACTTAAAGACTCAATTTTTCAGTACTAGAGATAGAAACCAGGGCCTCGCCCATACTAGGCAGACTACCAGACTTCTTCCGTCCTGTGTGTCGATGAGGTTTGTCCCCAGGTGTAGGGTGGCTGTAGGAACTGTTTCCCGGGTGGAAGTTACGGGAGGGAGGTTGGGTTGGGAGGTCGGGAGCTCCAGTGTGTTCCCTCTGTTCCCCTAGGGTTTCTGTTCCTGGCTGACAGCCATCTTCAGGATAAAGTAAGTGAATGGTCTGCGCACTCTAAAGAGAAACAGAGAAAAACCTCAGAACCTGTCATCTCCCTCCAAAATCAAGGCCAGCAGCTTTGAGGGCCTTAGTGCTCCTAGGCATCGCAGTACCCCGAACCCTACTCCAAGAGGCCAGGCAATGGGGGTCCAGCCTGTGCTGACCCCCGAATGCTTATTCTGACCCATCATCTCCTCTGTGGCACTCTGCACGAGGCCAGCCATGCCCTGGTCTACTAGCGCTGGCCACAGCTTGAGAGCAGGGGCCGGAGCCCCCACCTCGGCCTCTCTGCAGCCAGCGGGTAGGGGCAGCAGGCAGGCTGGAAGCAGCCAGCCAGCCACAGGCAGGAGCCAGCAGCCAGCAAGGCAGAACTCAGGAGATCCAGCCAGAGTCCACAGGCAGGCAGTGAGCGCTGAGAAAGGCAGGAAGCTGGGACAGGTCAGCACTGGGCCCCTCCCCGTGCTCTGGGCCCCTCCCCTAGCATGGCCTTTGGCCGTGGGAGCTCAGCCCTGGGACCCTTAAGGCCCTAGAAGGAGCTGCCGCTGCCCACTTCCCAGCCTCCGCCCCACAGCATCCCGACTTCTTGCCTCCCATTCCCGTTTTTCCCTCTTCTTGTCTTGTCCTCTCCGTTCTGACCTCGCTCCCTCTTTCTCTCATGTCTCTTTTGCTAGCCACTTCCGGGCTCTGAGCATCCCTCTTCCTTTCTTCCTCCCCTCCCAGGAAATCGGGAGGAGGAGAAGTTCCATCTCAACCCCATTGCTGCCCCACCAGCAGGGGTGGCTGGGGTGGCTGGGGTGGCTGGGGTGGGGGTGGGGCAGGCAGGTTCCAGCCTTGCCTTGGCTGCTGCTCACCAGCCTCTTCCGTCTGCCTCCTGTGGTCTGCAGGGATGACGAGATCCGGGACAAGTGTGGGGGCGACGCTGTGCACTACTTGTCCTTCCAGAGACACATCATCGGGCTGCTGGTCGTCGTGGGCGTCCTCTCCGTGGGCATCGTACTGCCTGTCAACTTCTCAGGGGACCTGCTCGGTCAGTGAGGGCCAGGGGGCTGGAGTGGAAGGGCACGGAAGGGCGTCCGTGCCGACCCTACCGCCATCCCCCTTCTCCTTCCCGCCTTCCAGAGAACAATGCCTACAGCTTCGGGAGAACCACCATTGCCAACTTGAAATCAGGGTGAGGCTGGGGGCGGGGCTCTGCGGTGGGACGGGGTCTGGGGTGGAAGCAAGAGATGGGAGGCCTCAGAGGTGGATGGACACACGGAGGTAGACCCTGCTGACTGATGACCCCAGGTGACCCTCTGCCCCCCCCCCCCACACACACACAGGAATAATCTCCTCTGGCTGCACACCTCCTTTGCTTTCCTGTACCTGCTGCTCACCGTCTACAGCATGCGGAGACACACCTCTAAGATGCGCTACAAGGAGGATGACCTGGTGAGGAAGTGCGGCCCTGGGGCTGCAGCGGTGGAGTGGGGCCGCTGGGTGGAGCGGGCTTCCCAGCTTGCTGGGTCCTCTCCTCCGAGAGGGATGAGGGCACCTCTCCAGGGATCCTAGGAAGGGACTGCCTGGGCCTCCCCACGCTGAGCCCGGCCGGCCCTTGGGAAATGGCCCTGGCTGGTAGGGCTTGCTGTCAGATGGTTGTGTTGTCGTCTTGCTTGATATGGATGGTAGGAATAGTCCTTCATCTTCTACAGCCATTCACCCAGCCTGGACCAAATGTTTGTTCTCCGTTAGCCACTGTGCTAGGTCCTCTGGGATCTAAACGTCCAGCCATCTGGTGACCCCTGCAACCCCTCACAGAACAAGGCACCTCTTGGCTCTTCTGTCAGGCTTCTATTACAAACACTCCGCTGAGACCTGACAAAGTCCTGAGGCCTGTTCCCACCCACTGCCCCTCTGCTCACCCCACCCCCAGCCCCTCCCTGCGTTCTCTGGCTCTCCTGGAGCCCACCTTCCTGCAGGAAGACAGGCCTGCTGTCCTCTTCCCCAGGTCAAACGGACTCTCTTCATCAACGGAATCTCCAAATATGCAGAGTCAGAAAAAATCAAGAAGCATTTTGAGTGAGTAAGCAGCCCACCCCACCTCAGGCATGCAGACCCTTGCCTGCCCGTTAGCCCCAAGGACATCTTTGCACCCTTGAGTCATACTCAACGGTTGGCAGCACAGGCTGAGAGGAGCAGATTGGGGGAAGACCTCACGTCCCAACCTGGGCTGGTCTCCCACTTTCCTGAGTGACAGCCCCTTCAGAACTGGACAGAGCTGAGGGGTCACTCAGAGTCACCCATGGCCTTGGGTTTGATCCCCAGCCTTTCAAAAAAAAAAAGTAAATGAAAGAAATAAGATGGAATCCTGAAGAGTGCAGCCTGTGACATTTATTTCCTCCACTCTCCCCCTCCTGGCTTGGACTGGGTCAAGTAGGTAGTTGGCCCAGGATCCGGAGGTGGCTGCTTCTTCAGAATTATTAGCAGCATTTACTTGGTGCATGTGCAGACATTGTGGGAAAGCTCATGGGCTTGAGTGGCTTCTGAGGAGGTTGGCCTGTGTTCCCTCAGCTTCTTTGGCTCTTCAGTTCAGGCACCTGGACAGGCACCTTGGTGCTGAACTCATGGTGTAGAGAGTCAAGGGCTGCCAGTCGTGGTGGCACACACCTTTAATCCCAGCACTTGGGAGGCAGAGGCAGGTGGATCTCTGTTAGTTCGAGGCCAGCCTAGTCTACAGAGTTAGTTCCAGGACAGCCAGAGCTACACAGAGAAACCCTGTCTCAAACAAAAAAACAAACAAACAAAAGAGTTAAGAGCCCAGCTGTAAGGGTCTAGAGGGACAATCTGCGACAGGATTAGAGGTAATGTCACACTTTTATTCATTTCTTCCCAAAAATGAATGGACAGTCATCCAGCTCAAAGGTCACACCATGGAGACCACCTGTAGCAGTTAGTCAAGGGTCTGAACTGAGATCGGTCCAAATCAATCTGTGACCCAAATTAGGAGCCAGCAAGTGTCCATGACAAGGGACAAGTCAATCTGCGACCCAGATTAGGAACCGCCCAGTGGTCATGACAAGGGACGTTACTGGTCTGGGTCCAAGCTCAGGCTTCAGGCAGATTCAGGGCTTATTCTTCCTTTTCTTTTTTAAATTTTACTTATTTTATGTGTATGGGTATTTTGACTGTATGTCTGTGTACCGTGTGGGCACAGTGCCTGTGGAAACCAGAGAGAGAGAGAGAGAGAGAGAGAGAGAGAGAGAGAGAGAGAGAGAGAGAGACGGTTCCCCTGGGGCTAGAGTTACAGATGGTTTTGAGTAGCTGTGTGATTACTGGCAATCAACTCTGGGCCTCTGGAAGCGTACCAGTGCTCTTAAGCCCCAGCCATCCCCCAGCCCCAGGTCTATCCCTGAGGTCCGGGTCTGCTGTCATTGTCCTGGGCTGGTCAGTATGTCGTCCGTCAGCAGTACTGTCTGAGCAGGATCGGAGGCCACATTCCAGAGCCTTCTACAGGGTATAAGGCACAGAGGTCCAGAGCTAGACACTGATGCATGTGACACACATATACTGAACATCTGTGTGCAGGCATAGAAATGTTAGAAGTAAGGCCTGCCCTTCTACAGCTTACAAAATAGGGTAAGAGAAGTGTTTGGGGTTCAACCTTTTATCAGCATAGGGCGCTCTAGGTTGAGGTCTAGCGTGTGCTCAGGATCAATTGTCCACTTGGACAGTTGTCAGCTTGCACTGACATGTCCTGATGCAGACCACTAGTGAGCCATGGGCCTGCCCTGGGTAAGGAGTCAGTAGGTAGCAGTAAACAAACCCAGCCATTTTCCTTTCATTAGTCCTGGGAGTCAGTGGGGACGAGCTGCTCTAAACACCGTCACGTTGCGGAGGGGCTGAGGTGCCATCTGGAGCAGGGAAGGGGGACTTGTGAAAGTGACCCTCAGCGGGAGGCATTTGAGAAGAGACCTGAGCGCAGCGAAGGAGTGTACCCTCCTGGTCAACTCCGCTATCCTACTATGTGCTGTGGGAGGCAGAAAGCCAGACTAGATTGACATGTCCTGGCTGGGCTGCTTCAGGGTTGGCCTGTGGTTAGAGTTCATGCTCACTCACAAAGGAGGGGTGAAAAGAATCTAGTCTTTATTGGACGGCTCTCAGTGGGCTGAACATAATGAAATCCGCCTTTCACCCACCTGTGCATTCAGCCTGCTTTGGTGAGCACTTACTGTGGGGAGGCTGTTGGACAGGACTTTGTATGTGACGATGATTAGGAGATAGCTGTTGTCCACACTGAGCTGAGCGGTTATCAGTGTTCACTGAGGCTCGTGGTCCAGGTCTAATGACTGTGTGGACTAGAGGACTGCCCCAGAAGAGGTAGAGAACATCCTTTGTGTAGAATCACCGAGCCTGTCTGGTTAGCTTTAAAGGATTTGCCATGAGCCTGGCAAGGGTGAGCACTTGCTTTCCCAAAGAGGAAGCCTACAGCAGCTTAAAGAGCCGTGCAGGGAAGAGCTGTGGCCACCTGGCGAGCTCATTTTCAAGGACCCAGACCCAGATGTGAGTTTGTGAAGTTCATCTTGCTGTTGTGGAACTTTATCACACGTGTCTCGAATACTTGGTGGCCCTTCATTTAATTTTAATAAGACATCAGAAGATGGAAACAGTCAAGATTAAGGACTGGATCAGTTTGCAGTCAAGTGGGAAGGACCCTGCTTGGTGGATCAGCAAGCATTTTGTGAATGCTCTCTGGAGCCACGTGCCAGTGGATCAGGGCAGCTAGCCCTAGCATTCCATCTCAGGTTGGGGGAAGGGGTCAGCCCTGGGTCTGGGTCATGGCCAGGGTTAGAGATCAGATTCAGGATCAGTTTCTTGTTGGTCTTGGGCCAAGATTGGTTGTAGTCAATCCAAAGTCAAGGCCAAGTGTTGGATCAGGACCAGGGCTTCCGGGAACAGTGCTCAGAGAACAGCCTGTGACTAGAAACAGTTTCTCTGAACCTCAAGTTCGCAGCCCTGGACAAGAATCAGACCAAAGCCCTGGCCTCCCCAGTTCCACACAATGGTGTCCTCACACATCCTGGGTTAGAGAGTCTGAAGGCATACCTGCACCCAGCCCCCACTCACATAACATGAGGAAGTTATTTTCAAAGTTCTGTTCTTTTTGTCTGTGTGTTTTTTAAGACAGGGTTTCTCTGTGTAACCCTGGCTGTCCTGGAACTGCCTTTGTAGATCAGGCTGGCCTCAAACTCACAGAGATCCACCTGCCTCTGCTTCCTGAATGCTGGAATTAAAGGTGTACACCACCATCGCCAGACGATTTCTTTCTATTTTTTTTTCTTTCTTTGTTTTTTCTTCTTCTGAAGTTCTATTCTTGAGAGCTGTAGACTGAGCTGGGGGTGATCTGGGCATGTGTTTATGTGGGGGAGCCCTGGATGAAAGCAAGGGTAGGCAGTGAGGGGCCCTGCAGAGCATGACGGCTGGACTGTGTTTCAGGGAGGCCTACCCCAACTGCACGGTGCTGGAAGCCCGGCCCTGTTACAACGTGGCTCGTCTTATGTTCCTCGATGCCGAGAGGTACTGGGTTGGGGTCGGGGACGATGGCACCAGGGGCCCTCTGCTCATCATGGAGGGAAACTTGGCCACCTTGTGGGATCCTGGCTCCCTTTTCAGATGTCCCCTTGTGTGCTTTGAGTATGACTCAACCTCGGGAGTCTCTGTTACTTCCAAGGCCTGGGGCTTAGAGTGTGTTGCAAGAGGGAAGGGGTCTGTGGCCCTCACATCTGAGGACTGACCCTCTTTAGCTACAGTACAAGAATTTATGGCAGACTAGCAAAAGAATTGGCCCTCCAGAAATGGACAAGGAGATCCTTGGATGGGATTATTGCTGAGCCATATTGGCTAACCAAACCCAGGAAAGGACAGCCCCTGCCCTTGGGGACCTGAATTTTGTCCACTCCCAACACCTTTGCATCTGAGAAAATTTTACATCACCTCAGGTTTGTAGGTATATAAATAGGAATACAAGTCAAACATTTACTGATAATAAGTCATAAATGCCTTTTAGCTGGTGATTGTTGTATGCACCTTTAATCCCAGCACTTGAGAGGCAGAGACAGGCAGATCTCTGAATTTGAGGCCAGCCTGGTCTACAGAGCTATTTCTAGGACATCCAAGGCTATACAGAGAAACCCTGTTTTGAAAAAAAAAAAAATAAAAACAAAAACAAAAAAAGAAAAAGAAGAAAGAGCCAGGCAGTGGTGGCACACACCTTTAATCCCAGCACTCGGGAGGCAGAGACAGGCGGATCTCTGCGAGTTCCAGGCCAGCCTCATCTACAAAGTGAGTTCCGGGACAGCCAGAGCTACACAGAGAAACCATGTCTTGAAAAACCGAAAAGAAAGAAAGTAACTTAAGACAATTCTTGGGGTTGGAGGGTTGGAGGGCTAGCTCAGTTGGCAAAGAACTTGCCTTACAAGACGCTCAGTCCCCAGAACCCATACAAAGGTATCATGTCACAGCACACACTCGTAACCCCAGTGTTGGTGAGGCAAAGACAAGAGACCCTGCCTCCAAGGAGGTGGATGCCAGAGTGACAGTGGTGCCCGAGTTATCCTCTGTGTGCGTGTGTGTGTGCACGTGCATGCGTGCGCATGTGCGCGCACACACACTCATTTAAAAAAATTCCTCGGTTCTTATATAATCCTATCACTTATTTAATGAAAAGACTGGGCTGGGAAGATAGGTCAGTGGGGAAAGCATTTCTCATGCAAGAATAGAACCTGTGTCGGGATCCCCACCGCTCACATGAAAGCCAAGCCCCAGGCACATGTATAACCCTGGTCCTGTGAGGGAAGAGACAGGCAATACCTGAAACTCATCAGCCATCCAGCCTGACCAAATTCATGAGCTCCAATTCAGTGAGAGCCCTTGCCTCAAAAACTAAGGTGCAGGCCCGGTGGCATGGTGGCATACTCGGGAAGCAGAAGCAGGTAGCTCTGAGTTCAGCGCCAGCCTGGTTTACATCGTGAGTCCCAGGACAGTCAGGGCTGCATAATAGAGAGACCCTGTCTCCAACAAAACAAAACAAAACAAAACAGGAAGAAGAAAAAAAACTAAGTTGTAGAACAATTGGGGAACACCCCCAATGTCAGTGTCTTGTTCCTGTACACACATGCATACACCCGTGCACTCACACAACACAAACAAGAGAAAAGCACATTCCTAAAATGGATGTACTGGTGTGTCTACACAGTACCAAAAATATGAGGAATAGCGCAGGAAAACATTAACTCTTTGTTTTTCATAATTAAACCAGTATTCTTCTACAAGAGCAAAAAGCTATTTATGTACAGTGAAATCACTGCAACTCATTAACACAGTCTGAGCCAGACTGTTTCGGGGAGTAGTCACTAGCATGGCGGCAAAGGCCACACAAACCTCAGGCTGTGTGTTCAGAACCAAGGCTGCAGTGGAGTCGCATGCTGCAGTACAGGCGAGCTCTGCCAGAAACACCTCAGACTCGGGAGGTGTTTATTTTGAATTAACCTGTGGCTGTTGAGCTTTCAGAGACCTTTGACTATGGCCTGATTTTTCATAGCCCTCAACTTCAGTTATGTGTCCTCACCTCACGCCCACCGTTAAAAAAGCTTTGAGTTTTGCCAGGTGGTGATGACGCACACTTTTAATCCCAGCACTCAGGAGGCAGAGACAGGCAGATCTCTGGGAGTTCGAGGCCAGCCTGGTCTACAGAGGGAGATCCAGAACAGCCAGGGCTACACAGAGAAACCCTCTCTCCAAACAAACAAACAAAACCCTTTTGGTTTCTTGGTGACCCCAAGCTCAGTTCCCCACCCCGCCTCCCAGCCATCCCCAGACCCTATGTGGTGGGTAACTGGCCCCCGGGTCCTACAGGAAGAAGGCTGAGCGGGGAAAACTGTACTTCACGAACCTGCAGAGCAAGGAAAATGTACCTACCATGATCAACCCCAAACCGTGTGGCCACCTCTGCTGCTGTGTGGTTCGAGGCTGCGAGCAGGTACCGTGTGGGCTGCCTTTAGGTGCCCAGGGTCCCTGGCAAGGCTGGGGAGGATGGCCACGGGTAGACCTGACCCACCACCCCAGGACAAACAGGTGTAGGGGACAGTAAGACCCAAAGGTGAACAGACTCCCAGAGGAAGAGGGCCTGGGCCCTACCCAGATAAGCCTCCACTCCCTCAGGAGTCCATGGAAACCTGATTCTTTCTTTAGTTATTTATCCGGGGGAGGGTATACCATGGTGCATGTGTGGGGGTCAGAGAACAGTTTGTGAGAGTCACTTTTCTACACCATATGGATTCTGTGGCTCAAACTCTGGTCGTCAGGCTTGGCCACAGGCTCCTTTGACTCACTGAGCCATCTTGCCAGCCCCTGAAGTCCCGTCCTCACTGTTGGGTTTATCCTGTTTGTGATAACTTTTTTTTTTTAAGATTTATTTATTTACCATGTATATAGTATGCCTGTACACCAGAAGAGGGCACCAGATCTTATTATAGATGGTTGTGAGCCATCATGTGGGTGCTGGGAACTGAACTCAGGACCTCTGGAAGAGCAACTAGTGCAACCATAGATTAGGCGAGCATAGCAAGGGGTTGGGGATGTTGTTCAGTGCTGGCCTAGCACACACAAGCCATGGCTTTGATCCCCAGAACCACACAAATCAGGTGTGGCACATGCCTGTGACCCCAACATTCAGGAGGTATAGGCAGGAGGGTCAGAAGTTCAGGGTCATACTCAGCTGCATAAGAGAGTTCGAGGCCAGCCTGGGAGACCATGAGACCCTGTTTTTTAAAAATAGCTGAGAAGCTAGTGAAATAGTACACACCTGTAACCCCACTGCTTGGGAGGCTGAGGCAGGAGGATCTCAAGTTTAAGGCCAATCTTGACTGCGTAGCGGTTTCCAAAAAGAGAGAGAAAAGAACTGATGGGGGGGGGGGGACAAACTGTATTCTTAACAAGTTCCTTAATTGTCCCGTTCCTTGGTTTCCCCCTTAAGACTGGGTTCAGAGATGGCTCAGCGGTTAAGAGCACTGGCTGCTCTTCCAGAGGACCTGGGTTCAATTCCCAGCACCCACATGGCAGCTCACAACCATCTGTAACTCTAGTTCTAGGGGATCCGATACCCTCACACAGACATACATGCAGGCAAAACACCAAAGAACATAAAATTAAAAAAAAGACTGGGTTCCTTGTGCCCACCTTGCAAGGTCAGAGCAAGGACAGAGGGACTCCAGACATACCAGAAAGCCTCAGGGAGCATGACGTGATGCTGGCTGACGCCGTGGGTGCCTCCCAGCGCTGACCAGAGCCCCTGACCCTCCCGCCTGTAGGTGGAGGCCATCGAGTACTACACAAAGCTGGAGCAGAGGCTGAAGGAAGACTACAGACGGGAGAAGGAGAAGGTGAACGAGAAGCCGCTTGGCATGGCCTTCGTCACCTTCCACAACGAGACCATCACAGCCATGTGAGTTGTCATGGTCACAAGCCCCCAGCCCCGCCTGCCGCCCCCGGCCCTCTCTCTGCCACGGGGCCCCGTACTCACCCCTGTGGACCCCAGTCTCGGCTGCAGTAACAAGTATCCATCCCCCCAGCATCCTAAAGGACTTCAACGTGTGTAAATGCCAGGGCTGTGCCTGCCGTGGGGAGCCGCGCGCCTCTTCCTGCAGCGAGGCCCTGCATATCTCCAACTGGACCGTGACCTATGCCCCTGACCCCCAGAACATCTACTGGTGAGCCGTAGCAGGTGGAACGGGGCATCTTACGGACGGGTGGACGGACGGATGGACGGACGGATGGACGGACGGATGGACGGACGGACGGACGGACGGAGGGGCTGTTTCCAGCAGGAAGAGGAGGGGGCGGGGGTAGACGTTGCCAGAGACCAGTCAGTCCAGAGTCCTCAGGGTGACCCGCCCCCCCTCCCCAGGGAGCACCTCTCCGTCCGAGGCTTCGTCTGGTGGCTACGCTGCCTCGTCATCAACGTGGTCCTCTTCATCCTGCTCTTCTTCCTCACCACCCCAGCCATCATCATCACCACCATGGACAAGTTCAACGTCACCAAGCCTGTGGAGTACCTCAATGTGAGGCCCATGCCCACCCCGCCCTCCGTGATGTGCCCTGGGCATCACTGCCAGGCAGCATCTCCCTCATCCCTGCTGTGGTTCTGGTTCCGGTTCTCCTAGCCCTAGCCCCTCCAGGATGCTCCCACCGTACCTGCCCTTGGGTTCCACTACACCTGCCCTTAGGAGGGGCCACCCTTGGGTGTACACCTCCTGGATAAACCCCTCAGGAGGGCACATGACCTTGGGTAAGGCCCCTTTTCTCCTCTCTCTGAAAGCTGGGAGGTTTCGACTGGCCCCCTGGCATCCTTGTGACGTTCAGAGCCCCTTGTCAGCGGGAAGCCGTTCAGATGACAGTAGAGTACACTCGGGGCCGCCCGGCCTCCGCCGCCCCTCCCGCCATGTACGGAGTACGCCTCCTTGAAACTCGGCACTCCAAAGCTCAGTAGATAAGATGGAGGTCCCAGTCCAGACCCAATCCCCGCTGCTCACTAGCTGGCCAAGCCATCGAGTCTCTTGTAGCCTAGGTTGGCTCGTTGGGAAAATGAGGTAGTTTCATGGTCATGTGCCCAGGCGCCCGGCACACAGTAGGTGTTCAGCAGATGCTCACCATCAACCTTCACCCTGGAGTCGGTCCCGGGACCCTAGCCTCCACCCTCACCCCAGCCATCCAAGTGTTCTGAACTTTTAGACCCACCCACCTGTCCCTGCCTGACACCCCCTGTCCCCCCCACAGAACCCCATCATCACTCAGTTCTTCCCTACACTACTGCTGTGGTGTTTCTCAGCCCTGCTTCCCACCATCGTCTACTACTCTGCCTTCTTCGAAGCACACTGGACACGGTGAGCTGCCCACACTCCACCAGCCCTGGGCCCTGTACCTTTACCTAGGGAAGCCCCCACCACCCCAGGGAGCCTGCTGGGACATGGTCCCAGGATGAGCTGGCCGGCCCTGACCTCGGCCTGTGCTCTGCCACCTGCCTGCTCTCCTAGTTCCGGGGAGAACAGGACCACGATGCACAAGTGCTACACCTTCCTTATCTTCATGGTGCTGCTCCTGCCCTCGCTGGGGCTGAGCAGGTGAGTGCGGAGGAGCGAGGGAAGCCGGGTGGGAGAGAGCTACAGGGAGAAGCTTACCTGTCCCCGGGCTCCCCCAGAGGCTCCTGGCGACCCTCTGCCCCAGTGTTCTGTGCTATTCCAGCTCCCGCCCTTCTCTCCTCTCTGCAGCCTAGACCTCTTCTTCCGGTGGCTCTTTGACAAGAAATTCCTGGCTGAGGCAGCTATTCGGTTTGAGTGAGTGACCAGAACACTTGGGGGAGAGAGACAAGTGACGGGTGGATGTGGCTGAGACACCTCTAGCCTTTATGGGAGGGTATCACCAAGCTTCCAGCCATAAGGGGTGGGGTTCACATCACGATCTAGCCTTTATAGGAGGGTATCACCAAGTTTCCAGCCATAAGGGGTGGGGTTCACATCACGATCTACTAAAAGAAGGCACCCATAGGGTGTTGGGTATGTACTTGGATGGAGTGGGTACTTGATGACTCATGCTCAGGAATGCACCTGAATGGCTGAGTGCATGCTCGAGGTAGATTTTAAGTCTTCAGAGCTCACATTTGGGGTGTTGTGTGGGCACTCCGGTTCTTACTCTAGGACTGCTGTGGGAGTCTTGGGTTTCACCCAGGAGGTCAGGGAGGTACCTGTAGTAGGAACTTGGTCGTAATCTGGGGGTGACTTGGGGACTCCTAGAGTATCCCTGAGGGTCACAAGAATACTGAGGTCTCTTAGATTCATAACTCAAGAGTGGCCGGCTCTGGGGCACAAAGCTGAAGGTGCTTATGTAGAACAAGTTTTGCCTCTGAAGTATGTCACACTCACTCAGAGTGAGACTGTTTTGTCTCTGGATGCATACGGTGGCTCTCGTAGGCTCAAACTCCAGGGACTTGCTAGAATCTTCTGTGACCATCTTGGACTTAGGGACTATCTGGTTCTTGTCATCCCCCCACACCATAGACATCTGAGGGAGGGTTTCTGAAGCTGATGAGTGGGTCTGAGGCTCTCTCTATTGTGGGAATGCCAGTGTTGGAAAACTTTCTGGGTTTTCTGGGCCTCAAATCCTTGGAGATCTCTGAGGGTGCCATTGAGATTTTCTGTGGAGGTCTCAGCAGTTATATACTGCACATACTGGTGGCCTTATGTGGTCTTGGATGTTTATGGGGTGGGTACACCATCTAGGTAGGTCTCTGGGCTGGTTTTCAGGGTGTGCATCTGGGCTTGCTTTCGTGCTTTGGGGTTCACACTGCGGAAAAACTGGAGCACAGGTATTATGGGTCTAGGATGGGGGGTGTGCACAGAGAGGAAGCAGCTGAGGGTGAGGGCGTGGTGTGCTGCCATGCTGGCAGTGGGCAGGCGGGCCACCAGGTCACCCCAAGGGTGCAGCGCTGGAGCACCTGCTGCCTGCAGGTGTGTGTTCCTGCCGGACAACGGCGCTTTCTTCGTGAACTACGTCATTGCCTCAGCCTTTATCGGTAACGCCATGGACCTGCTGCGTATCCCGGGCCTGCTCATGTACATGATCCGGCTCTGCCTGGCGCGCTCCGCCGCCGAAAGACGCAACGTGAAGCGGGTATGGCCGCCTAGGGCAGCGGCGACACGCACAGCGCCCTCTGGTGGCCCAACCAGAAACAGCAGCAGTCAGGCTCGGGTGGTGGGCGCAAGGATTCTGGGACTTAAGGACTTTAGTTCCCTCGGAAGCCTCAGTTTCCCCACACATATAGCTATGGGTGGACATAGATGATCCCAGGACGTCCCTGAGTTCTGAGAGCGTAGTGTTAGGTGCTTGGAGTTGGGAGAGGTCTAGCTCCCTTGGTCTAGGGTCCCTCTGCCCTCATTCCACAAGAGGGCGCTGGATAGCTTGTCCCCTAGTCCTCAACTTTTGCCCTACCTGCCCACGCCCCGTCACTGCCCCTGCCTGGCCTCCCCCTCAGCCACAGCCCCTGCCTCCCACCTGCTTTGCTGTCCCCTGCACCACCCCACATTAGGTCCCTCACTCCCCATGGCTTTATTCCCATCCCCAGAGTTCCTGGCCGCCGCCTACCTGCCTTGCCCCCCCCCTACAGCCTGTCCCCTCCACCCTGAGCCACCCTCCTGCCCATGTCCCCCCCAGCATCAGGCCTACGAGTTCCAGTTTGGCGCAGCCTACGCTTGGATGATGTGCGTCTTCACGGTGGTCATGACCTACAGTATCACCTGCCCCATCATCGTGCCCTTCGGTAGGCACCGCCGCGCCGGGACCTGGGCCCTGCTCGGGGGAACCCAGGGCCTCACCCGCTCCACTCTAGTAAGGCAGGCCACCCCGACTGGACAGGGCCCCGGCTGGGAGACCGGCCCCTCCGGCCTCCCTCCTGGTTCCTGGCCCAGTCTGGGGCCAGGCCTTGGGGAAGAGGGCGAGAACAGTTCTACTGAGGCTTGGCCCACCTGGCATGCCCAGTCCCTGGATCAACATCCACCTCAGCAATAGTTACTGGCACCAAGGCCTTCCTTTGGTTATACTCGGACATACTTCCCTCCGAGTTGTTATACACACATACACACATTCCTGTTACCAACATCTACACTGATACACACACCTCAAAATTCAAGAAAACCCCTTGGATTCCAGAGTGGGCTAGGTCCTTGTACCTCGTGGACATGTCCTAATGCAGGCAAACCATGTAACTTGGGCAGGTCCCTCTTCCTCTTTGAAGGTGTTTAGCTAGGTTTCTCATTGACTGTGATCTCACCAATAGCCTCTACCTTCCCCCATAGCATCCTAACTCCCTACCCACCCTCCGTCCCTGTTGAAGGCTCCAGATTCTCAAATTAACCTCCTAGCCCTTGTCTAAAGCTCCCTCAGCTTCAGGAAGTAGAACCTGCCCTCAGTCTATCGTCAACTGTTGAGGGACGGGGAGAAAGAAGTGAGGTCGGTTTCAAAGGCTTCTGGGTCATCTAGACAATGGCTTTCTGATGCCTGTCGTGGGAGGTGGGGAGGCTGCCCAGGATGGAGGGACTGGAGTGTGGGAAGCTGCAGCTTCAGTCTGTGGCAGGTCAGGGAGCACTGCCTTGTCCTGGAGCTGAGGGAAGGGGCAGGTCAGGAGCAGAGACCAGCCCTTCAGCCAACCCAGGAGGCCAGGACAGCCTGTGGCCGACACACAAGGTCCACGGGCGCTGGTTCCGAGGTCAGGGCCATTGGCTTTCCTCAGGACTCATGTACATGCTGCTGAAGCACCTGGTAGACAGGTACAATCTCTACTACGCCTACCTGCCGGCCAAGCTGGACAAGAAGATCCACTCAGGGGCTGTGAACCAGGTGGTGGCGGCGCCCATCCTCTGCCTCTTCTGGCTGCTCTTCTTCTCCACCATGCGCGCGGGTGAGGGCCACCACCCCATGGGGGGGGAGGTGACAAGGACAGAAGGGGCTTTCGAAGACAGAACTGGCCACATAAGGCCCACGTGGTAGACAGTGGCGGGTCTCGGTGAGGCCGTATGGCTGGGAGTGAAGGAGTCGGAGGCTGTGGTACCGAGCCCCTTGGAAGAGGGCCCGAGTGACAGGCCGGTGGCAGCTCCTTTCTTTGTCCCCCGACCCCAGGATTCCTAGCCCCCACGTCTATGTTCACCTTCGTTGTTCTGGTCATCACCATCGTCATCTGTCTCTGCCACGTCTGCTTCGGACACTTCAAATACCTCAGTGCCCACAACTACAAGGTGTGGGGCGGGGACGGAGGCGGTGGAGTGTGGCCGGGGGCAGAGGTTTTCTGTGGGGGTGGCGTACAGGGTCAAAAGGGGCTGAGAGGGTGTAGGGGCGAGCCTGGGGCGGAAGACAAGGATGTTTCCTTCCCTGGACCCCTTCAGATTGAACACACAGAGACAGATGCCGTGAGCTCCAGAAGTAACGGACGGCCCCCCACTGCTGCCGCTGTGCCCAAATCTGCGGTGAGTCCCTACTCCACGGCCGTGGGTGCTTTGGGGGGGCGGGGGGCCTTTGCAGAGACTCAGTCCCAAATCTGCGTGGGCCATTAGTCCTCCACCAAAGTCAGCCTAAACCGGACCTCATGGCAGTGGAGGCCAGCACAGGAGAGACCTGGCTTCACCCTCTCCGCTCCATCCCCTAGGGCACTGTCCACTATGCTTCCCGCAGGCCCTAAGGTATCCGCCCCCACCTGCCCACCCATCAGGGGCAGCTGTCCACCTTACCCCTCTTCCTTTTCCCTTCAGAAATACATCGCTCAGGTGCTGCAGGACTCAGAGGGGGATGGGGACGGGGACGGGGCTCCTGGGAGCTCAGGCGACGAGCCTCCGTCATCCTCCTCCCAAGACGAGGAGTTGCTGATGCCGCCCGATGGCCTCACGGACACAGACTTCCAGTCATGCGAGGACAGCCTCATAGAGAATGAGATTCACCAGTAAGGGGAGGGAGGGGCCCTGGAGGCCACGCCCTGCCCCTCCACCCACCCCCCACGGACACTAAAACAACAAAACGCTAATAATTTATTAGAACTAAAGCCCCCTCCTCCTCCCCTGTCTCCTGCTTTCATTAAGGTATTTAAACCTGGGGATTTCACTGCTCTCCCCCACCATGGAGGGAGGGAGGGAGCCCCCCAACCTCGGTGAGGACAGCCCCGAGCAGGCCCCGGGGCAAAGAGGGGTGTGGAGGGAGTCCCCCCCCCCAGATCAGCCTCACCACCCAGTAGTGTGCCCAGGAAAGGGTTAATGAGAGCCAAGGTGGGTACCTGGTGCCATGGCTGGAGGCCTGAGGAGAACGAGCACATTCATAGCTGCCCCCAGTTCTTTCCTCCCTTCACTGCCCCTGGATCTGGGCCTCCAGGGACATGAGCTGCCGCCCTCTGGGATGCAGGAGAAGGGAGGGATGCAGAGTGGGAGGCAGAGTCAGGCCTGAGCCAGGGGGTGACCTGGAGGGGCATGGCTGACACTGGAAAAGGGGGTTTTGCACTGGGTTTGTTTTTTGTTTTTGTTTTTGTTTTCCTTTAAAATAAAAACAAAAGCTCCAAGCTTGTGTCTGATTGGGAGCAGCCCTAGAACCTCATCCTCTGTCCTCCTATGAGGTCCCATCTGCAGTCCTGGAATGGGCCCCCGCTTTATTAAAGAGGGGCCCTCCATCAGGAAGAGCCTCGGGGCTCAGGTCACCTCACACCAGCCCTGTGCTCTGAGCACCCCAAGAATTACTAAGAGACAAAGGTCTTGAGAGGAAAAATTGCAAAAGCTCATTGCTCCAAGTGGGCCCAGGAAGAGGGCAGGGCCCTCTCCAGCACCTCAGGGTGGCCTACCTGAGCCCCACATGTCCCCAGGACTCCCTATCCTCTAGTCACCTTTTCTCAAGACCCCAAACTCACCTTCTCTAAGAGCTTTCTTTAGGCCACTCAGCAAGGACACAGCCGTATATACCCACAATGCATTGTGTGCAGCAAGAGCCAGAGAGCCCCTGTCCCTGGCTGCTTCTGTCACCAGGTGGCTGTGTGTCTCTGAGAAAGCCTACACCCATCTCTGGCCTTGTTTCCTCAGTCAAATCAAGATGTATGACCAGATAACCTCTAAAGCCAACCCCAGATGCCATTCTCCAGCCTCTGCCCGCCACTGGCTGGAGTTTTCTATCCTGTTTGTTTGCTTGCTTGTTGGTTTTTACAGAGACAGGGTTTCTCTGTGTAGCCTGGGCTGTAGACTGGGCTGGCCTTGAACTCAGATCCACTTGTCTCTGCCTCCCAAATGCTGGGGTGAAAGGTGTGTGCCACTCCGGCCTGGTGAATTTTCCATCCTTCAACAGAATAGGAGAAAGTGAGTTGAGGATTGCCCAGAGAGAAGAGGTCGGGAGAGGAAGAAAAAGCAGGCACCAGAGAGCCTGCAGAGGCTGCGGAGGGAAGCAGGGCACAAAGACCCTGATGAAAACAGCAGGAACGGGAGCTAGGCTCCTCCCTAACAGTGGTGATGCCACCCAGACCACAAATCCCCACACATAGCCAGCGCTCATGGCAACTGACTGTAGGCGCAGAACCGGGCCAGTTACCATGACGAAAGGACTGGCCTTGGTCCTGTCTCAGCCTTCACATAAAACTCAGATCTGCAGCCTTCATGAAGTAAAAACTCCCAGGTGGAGTCCCTCAGAGTGCTGAAACAGGAACAGTTGCCAGGCCAAGGCCTGCAGGCAGGGTGCTGGCCACTAGACAAACTGAGGAGACTCTGAAGCAAGCACCTTGGTTACAGGAAGGCTCCAGCACTCCTAAGCATAGTCTGTATGGGTGAGCAGGCGCACCACATCTTCCCTGGGAAATCCTATGGTCTGCCCACTGTGTCCTGGACAGACCTTAGCCCTGACCTCGCTAGCTCGCTAGCTCGCTCCCTCACCTGTTTTAGCGTGCCTCCCTGCCCTGAGTTGGGGGATGGGAATGCGGTTCTCTTGGTTCTCCTGTGGGGAGTCTCCTGATGGGCCTCAAGTTCTAAGCCAACTCCAAATGCTTAGGGATAAGAAATGAAGTAAGACTCAAAACAGTTCACAACAAGGGTGCTAAGGAGAGCTCCCTCCCCAGGATGGAAGGCAGTGGAGAAGGCCCAAGCCTACCTGCTCCTGGCTCGTGGCATCAAACAGAACTCAGGTCATCAGGAAGAACCAATAGTAGTATTTGGCAAAGAGTGCTTAACTCTGGTCTGGGTCCTTCAAAGACCCCAAGTTTCTCCATGACCTCTTATTATTCTGCTGACTGCAGGTATGGGAAGAGGGAGGGAAGGGCTCAGGGAAGCCTCCCCTGTCCCCTCCTTCTAACGGATAATAGGTAAGGCCTGAGGCCTTAGGCTCAAACCCTGGCTCAGCCTTTTACTTGCAGAGTGACCCTGAGCAAACAATATCACACCCCTGGACCTCACCTATAAAATGGAGTAGCAGCTCGCATGTGCTCAGTTGGGGGCGTGCTTGCCTAGCATGCGCAAAGATGGATTCGGTCCCCCGCAAGGCGGGAACTAGGCGTGGTGGTGCACACCTGTGACCCCAGCACTCGGGAAGCAGAGGCACTCAAGATCAGGTCAGGAGTTCAGGCGATGGCCCAGTGGGTAGAGAGAGCACTTGCCATCCTGACCTGAGTTCAAGCCCCAGAAGCCACAGTGGAAGGGAAGCTGTCCTCTGATATCCACACATATATGGAGGAAGCGGAAGCGGGGCAGGTAGCTCAAGTCCACAGTCTCAGCACCTGGGAGGTAGAGACAAGGGAGACCCAGGGTTCAAGGCCTTAGCTATGAAGCAAGTTTGAAGCTAGCCTGGGCTACTTTTTTTTTGGTTTTTCGAGACAGGGTTTCTCTGTGTAGCTTTGCACCTTTCCCGGGACTCACTTGGTAGCCCAGGCTGGCCTCGAACTCACAAAGATCCGCCTGGCTCTGCCTCCCGGGTGCTGGGATTAAAGGTGTGTGCCGCTGCCACCGCCGCCCTGGGCTCAGACTACATATCTTATTTAAAAAAAAAAAAAAAAGCTGGGTGGTGGTGGCGCATTTAATCCCAGCACTCGGGAGGCAGAGCCAGGCGGATCTCTGTGAGTTCGAGGCCAGCTTGGTCTACAGAGCGAGATCCAGGACAGGCACCAAAGCTACACAGAGAAACCCTATCTTGAAAAACCAAACCAAAAAAAAAAAAAAAAAGTGAGGATAGGAAGACATGAAGACGTGAGATCGTGACTTTTTTGTAAATGAGAAGCTTTTCAGGGTTAAACATGCAGGCTGAGGGGGTAGGAACAACCGCTTCCAGAAACCTTAGACTGACAGGGAGGGACTCACCCTAGGGTGGCCACCCCAGTTAGGTACTTGTTCCCTTGTCCCGCCCTGGCAGATCAGAAGGGCCAAGTGAGAAGGAGGGAATAAGGGCAGCTAGCCGTTAGACCCCTGACTGAAGACTCCCCCTGCATTGGAGAGTTCTGGGTGGGGGAGGGGCAGTCTCTGCTCCCTCCCCCCCACCGAGAACCTTCAACTGTCAAGCACTGTGTGTGCTAGGTCCTAGTTGCACTAGGTGTTCACCTGATAGCCTTCGGCATGCTGTACTCCCCAGGTAGGCACTCAAGGGGCCTGTCCCTTCTATATACTAGGACTTTCCTACAGAAATGCGAGCTGTGTTCCCTGAGACCTCAGACAGGGTACAGCCTCTCTCAGGCTGGATGCTCTGAGGGTAAAAGCTGGGCTTCCTCCTCATGGGTAGGGCGATGTCTCATACCCCTCAGTCATGGCTGTCTGCAAAAGGGTTTGTGTAAGGGGCCCCCATCAGCCATTAGAGATACGGTAAGCCTTAGGGAACAGAGAAAATCTCCCAAGCCTAGAAAAGTAGCCTCCTTAGTCCAGAGACCTGAGGTCCTAAGACACAGCAGAAGCAAACCGCTCAGATGAAGTCTGAGCTCTCCCCTCAGATCCAGGGCGGACTGGGGAGGAGAGGCTGAGAAGCTGGTCCTTCGGTAATCCAGCTCAGCTCTGGCCCTCCCACTCGGCCTGTGAGAGGGGAGGGAGCTGAATTAGTATGAGGACAAAGGCCCCTAGACTCTGCCTCCCAGCTTCTGTGACAGGCTAGTGACCTGCCTCCTGGATGTTTAGGCTTGAAGGAGACCCTAAACCCCTAGAGTTTTCTGAAGCAGCATCTCAGTTTCCTCCAAGCTCTGGAGAGCAAACTATCCATAAAACCATCGGTTCCCTGATTATAATGTAATAGTTTCAAAAATCCCTGGGAGTGGGGCCTGAGAGGACTCCGTGGTGACAAGCCCATACTGCTCTTGCATAAGACCCAAGTTTGGTTCCCAGTTCTCGTGTGGGGTGACTAACATCCACCTGTAACTCTGGCTCACAGGAGATCCAACACTTCCACCCTCTGTGGGCATTTGCATTTATGTACACATACACATAATTAAATATTTTTTGAATCACTGACAGTAGCGATTGGGATGTAACTAAGGTAGTAGAATGCTCTAATGCATGAAACCCTGAGTTCCATCCCCTTAAAACCATAAAACTGGATGTGAAGACACAGACCTGTCATCTGAGCACGCAGGAGGTAGAAGTGGGGGGATCTGGAGTTTAAGGTCTCCTCAGCTACATGGGGAGTCTGAAGCCAGCCTGGGTCTATATGAGACCCTGTCTAAAAAAAAAAAAAATAGTATTCATATTCAGTGTTCTTACCACAACGAAAGTGTGTGAGGTGTGTGAGATAGTGTATCATATGTTAGTTAGGTCAACCGAGGCATTCCAAATAAACAGATTTAGGGGGTTGGAGGCATTATTCTTGGTTTTTTGTTTCAGAGACTGAGTTTTACTATGTGGCTTAGGTCTCAAAAACAGGATCCTTGCCAGTAAGCTGGATTAGTAAGTAAAGCTGGATTTGCTTGCCACAAAGCCTGATGACCTGAGTTCAATCCCCAAGATCCACAAGGTGGAAGGAGAGAGCCTACAGCTTGTTCTCTGACCTCCAGATATATGTGCTCTGGTACATCTATGCACACCTTAAAAAATAAATAAGTAGCCGGGCGGTGGTGGCACACGCCTTTAATCTCAACACTCGGGAGGCAGAGCCAGGCAGATCTCTGTGAGTTCGAGGCCAGCCTGGGCTACCAAGTGAGTTCCAGGAAAGGCGCAAAGCTACACAGAGAAACCCTGTCTCGAAAAACCAAAATAAATAAATAAATAAATAAATAAATAAATAAATAAATAAATAAATAAATAAGCAAGTAAATAAGTAAATAAGTAAATAAGTAAATAGATATAATAAGCAGGATCCTCCTGCCTCAACCTCCCAAATGCCAGGTTACAGTAATGTGCTACCACATTCTTCATAGATTTCATTTTTCAAAAATCTACAGGTCCCTAGTCTGGTGTGGGTTGCACCCCACCTTGACTTTTAGTCTGATGGAGGAGGCAGTTTCCTATTTTTCAAGACAGGGTTTCTTTGTGTAGCCCTGGCTGTCCTAGAACTTGGTCTGTAGACCAGGCTGGCCTCGACTCAGAGATCCGCCTGCCTGTGCCTCCCGAGTGCTGGGATCCACTGCCCAGCGTGGTCATGTCTCTTAAGACCTCCCATAGTCATCTGCCCGAGCTTCTGCCCGCCTCATCTGTCTATCTGTCCCACCTTGCCCCCCTCCCACCAACCCATGTGTTGCATGAATTTTTCAAGTTAATGACGTCACCGAACACCTACTCGCCCCAGATAAGACCCCAACAAGAGGCCAGAGTCTAACCTGGGCTTGTTTACGGTGCACTGGTGAGAAGTTACTCACAGGAGCATCTCTGGAAAGTCTCACCCTAGCACGGATGACAACTTCCCGGTCGCTACACAGACCAGCTTCCCTTTAACTAACCTTCCGCGTCTACACACTCTGGTACTTCCCAAGACCACGTGCCGTTGGCACAGAATTTCAATCAGGTGGCTAGGATGTGCAAGAGGGAGTGGCTGGGACCTCAGTGAGGATCCAGCGACCCTGGGAGACCCTTTCCTCCATGAGGGAATGTCTACAGGCGCCACCTTGAAAGCCCACTGCCAGCGGTCACAGCTACTCTGATGAGGATGACAGTGGTTGCTGTACTTGGGCACAGGACCCCACAACACCATGGGAAAGGACCTGGGGCAGCTGCCTTCTCTAGAGATGCTTGCCATAGCAATGGTAGTGGGAGCGAGGTGGAGCTTATGACTCTCTGCTGTCCACACTAGGTAACAAGCTCAGACACTGGGGACTTTCATGGGGATGCTAACCATTCCTGTCAGTATGATAAGAAACAACTCGGGGGGGGGGGGGGGGCTGGAGAGATGGCTCAGAGGTTAAGAGCACTGGCTGCTCTTCCAGAGGACCTGAGTTCAATTCCCAGCAACCACATGGTGGCTCACAACCATCTACAATGAGATTTGGTGCCCTCTTCTGGCCTGCAGGCTGAACACTCACTGTATACATAATAAATAAATAAATCTTTTTAAAAAAAAGGAAAGAAAGAAAAAGAAACAACTCTAAGCTGGGCAATGATCCTGGACGGAGCTCCCAGGGAAATAGAGAGGTAAAGCTGCACCTTCGCTGGGCTGGTCTGCCCCTGGTGATGTCCAGTCCTCTCGGATACCAGCCCCTTCTGTGACCCTCCGAGACCTCCAGCAGAGGCTGAGCCCCACTCAGTCCCAGCGCAGCCATGGCAGAGGCCTCCCAGGGTGGCCCGAGTGGAAGGCACCAAGGAGCTCACTTCCCTGTGTAGATGACCTGAGTCTGCCCCAGATTCCACAGCCTCTGCAGAGCCACTGACGTCTCAGGCTGAGTGACCGTTTGTCCACATGGAGGCAATGCTGTCCCAAGCTTTGTAAGGCAGTCAGCTCATGTGGGCTCCGTCCACTACCCGCCAATAGCAACCACCTCAATTCTGGCGGCAACCAAAAGCATCTCTAGACATGGTCAAGAGACCATGGCAGTCTCCCTTGCTGAGAACTTCTGTCCCTCCCTCCTTTCCTCCCTCCCCCCCCTCTTTCTTTCTTCTTTTCTTCCTTTCTTCCTTTTTTCCTTTTTTCCACACATAGTCTCACTATGCAGCCCTGGCCTGGAATTTGCTATTGTAGATCAGACTTGAGCTCACAAAGATCCACCTGCCTCTGCCTCCCAAGCCCTATATTTTTTTCCATATGTAGAAATCTGAGTCATATTCTTATATATCACTGGGCAGAAAGGTAAAGTAAAGGTGGATCAAATGCCTTGAACAACAACAACAAAATAACAAAAAGACCTGAAACACTGAAACTTGGAGGAGAAAAATCAAAACACAACACAGGCACAGAAGGGAACTTCCGACGGGACTCTAACTGCTCCGGATGTAAGAGGAAGGACTGGCACACAGGACTGCATCAAATTCAAGATGTTCTGCCCTGAAAAATAAGCAATCGACAGAGTGAAGGGAGTGCCTGAAGAATGGGAGAAAGATCTCCACCAAATAATTATCCATCTGGTTAGATTTTTGTCACCTTGACACAAGCCAGAGGCATCTGAGAACAGGGAACCTCAATTAAGAAAATGCCCCCAACATATTGGCTTGTGGGGCATTTTCTTGGTTTGTGGTTGATATGGGAAGGCCCAGCCCAGGGTGGACGGTGCCAACCCTGGGCAGGCAGTTACAGGCTCTATAAGAAAGCGGAGTGAAAAGCTATGAGGAGCAAGTCAGCAAGTAGTGCTCCCCCCCATGGCCTTGGCATCAGCTGCTGCCTCCAGGTCCCTGCCATGCTTTGCCAAGAGAAATAAAGAGTGTATTCACTTGCTGGAGTCACCAACCTGCCTGCACCTTGATTTAAGCTAGGAAGATTCACAACCCTAATTTGTGAAGCACAGAACTACAGAAGTTCATGCTGTTTCAGCCACCAAATACCTGGCAGGCAAGTCACAGCAGCAACAGGAACCGGATGCAAGCATTAATCGTTATCAATGCAACACGGAAATGATTTCCTGAAGTGGGTCTCATGGCCTTCAAACTTATTTATACTAACTTTAACAGTTTCAAGTAGAATGTCTGCTTCCTTAGAAATCATATTTGACACATTCTTTTTTTTAAATATTTTCACATGTTTTACCAGAGTAGGTAGACCAAAAAATACAAGAGTATTCAGAACATGTAACATTACTTGCAAAACAGTGAAACTGAAATATTTTTCAATGTTAACAAAACAAAATGACTTACAGAAATGCATGTTTAAAAAGTAAGCATGACCCAGAAGACTACATTTACTATTCTGATTTTACAGAGTTCAATTACTTAATGATTCACATGTAATAGAAAACCATTTTTTAAATTTATTTTTCTATTATCAGCTTGATACAGCAAAAATTCTTATCCTAAGAGTGAAATGTTTCATTGAGCCAAGCCCTATATTTTTGTTGTTATTTTGTTATTAAATATGCATGGATGCTTTGCATGCATGTACATCTGTGCATCATGTGAGTTCCTGGTGCCCTCAGAAGCCAGAAAAGAGAATCAGATCCCTGGAACTCAAGTTGCAGATGGTTGTGTGAGCTGTCATGTGGGTGCTGGGAATTGAACCTGAATTCTCTGGAAGAGCAGCCCCTGATTTTTTATTTTAAATTATGTGTCTATGTGTGGGTATGTGCACATGGGTGCAGGTACCCAGGAAGGGCAGAAGTGGGCTTCAGGACCTCCGAAACTGAAGTTGTGGGTGATTTATAAGCTCCCGAGTGGGTCCTCGGAAGGACAGAAGCACTTTGAACTACCGAGCCATCGCTCCAGTCCCTGCGTCTCATTTTCTGAGACACCACTGCTGTGGGATGTTCTGTATGTCACATGTGTTGCTGATTAGTCAATAAATAAAACACTGATTGGCCATTGGCTAGGCAGGAAGTGTAGGCGGGACAAGGAGGAGAATAAAGCTGGGAAGTGGAAGGCTGAGTCAGAGAGACACCGCCAGCCGCCACGATGACAAACAGCATGTGAAGATGCCGGTAAGCCATGAGCCACATGGCAAGGTATAGATTTATAGAAATGAATTAATTTAAGCTGTAAGAACAGTTAGCAAGAAGCCTGCCACAGCCATAAAGTTTGTAACCAATATAAGTCTCTGTGTTTACTTGGTTGGGTCTGAGCGGCTGTGGGTCTGGCAGGTGATAGAGATTTGTCCTGACTGTGGGCCAGGCAGGAAAACTCTAGCTACACACCACTGCCAAATGATGCTCTCCAAAGAGGCCCCATCGTTTCCAGTCTCCCTGGCCGTGCTCAGGGGCCCCAGTCTTCACTTGCTCACTATGCCTTGTCATCATCCCTCCCATCTGTGAGTAGGATGGGGCGTCACTTGGTGTTCTTGACCTTCTGAAAAATATCCAGGCTGTTTCTGTTTGTTTTCTGGGGCAAGGTGTCATTTAACCAAGGCTCTCTGCAAGCATGATGCTTACACTGTGTTTGGTCCTGGAGAGACGACTCCACAGTCAGGAGCGTTTGCTGCACAATAGTGGGGACCAGAGTTTGGATCCCAGCATCCCCGTGAGAAGCCAGTCACTTGGCAAATGTCTGTAACTCTAGCTCCAGGGTTCTGACACCTTCCGCTCCCCCAACACCCAACACACGCAGCATACTCATGCAAACACAGACAGGTGCACATATAAATAAAATAAAGCCTTTAGATTTATGGGGCTGGAGAGATGGCTCAGCGGTTAAGGGCACTGGCTGCTCTTCCAGAGGTCCTGAGTTCAGTTCCCAGCACCCACATTAGGTAGCTCACAACCATCACCTACTCCAGTCCCGGGGATCTGATGTCCTCTTCTGGCCTTGGTGGACACTGCATACACCTGCCCAGACATATATGCAGGTATGACACCCATACACATTTTTTAATTAAATAAGGCTGGGCATGGTGGTACACACCTTTAATTCCAGAACTTGAGAGGCAGAGGCAAGAAGATTTCTGTGAGTCTGAGGTTAGCTTGGTCTACACAGTGAGTTCCAAGCTATATAGTAAGACCCCATAGATAGATATATAGACAGACAGACAGACAGACAGATAGATAGATAGAATAAATGAGTATTTAAAATAAATGGGGCCAGGTGGTGGAGGCGTATGTCTTTAATCCCAGAATTCGAGAGGCAGAGACAGGTGGATCTCTGTGAGTTCGAGGCCAGCGGATCTACAGAGTGAGTTCTAGGACAGCCAGGGCTACATACAGAAATCCTGTCTGGGGGGGGGGGGGAGGGTAGGAGGCGACTCAGTGGCACCAGCTGCCCTTGCACAAGATCTGGGTTTGAATCCCAGCACCCACATGGTGGCTCACAGCCATCTGTAACACCAGTTCCAGGGGATCTGATCCCCCTTCTAACCTCTGTGAGCTCCTGCAAGCATGTGGCGCACAGACATACACTCAGACACACACACAAATACACACAAAAGTAAGTAAGTATTGTCTTCATTAGGGTTTCTATTGCTGCAACAAAACACCATGACCGAAAAGCAAGTTGGGGAGGAAAGGGTTTGTTCAGCTTACACTCCCACATTGCTGTTCATCACTGAAGGAAGTCAGGACAGGAACTCAAACAGAGCAAGGACCTGGAGGCAGGCGCTGATGCAGAGGCCATGGAGGGGTGCTGCTTACTGGCTTGCTTCCCCTGGCTTGCTCAGCCTGCTTTCTTATAGAACCCAGGGCCACCAGCCCAGGGATGGCACCACCCCCTGTGGGCTGGGACCTCCCCCATGGGTCACAAATTGAGAAAATGCCTTACAACTCCGTCCTCTCTGATGGCTCTACCTTGTGTCAAGTTGACACACAAAACCAGCCAGTACAGTATGAAAAACTAAAAACCTCTGTGGCTGAAGAGGATTGACTCCTGACCCCCCTGCTTCCACCTCCCCAACACCTGCTGCTGCCACCCGCCCAGCTTCAGTAACGTTTTAAATCGGGCTACTTAGGTTTCTTTCTTTCTTTTTTTTTTTCTTTATCGAACAGAGCCCATTTATACTGAGAACGGAATGGTGGCCTCCATAAACAGCAACAGGCTCAAGGCCAGGGGCGTGGGCCAACACCAAAACGCCCGCAACTACAAGAACCAGAACTTTGAGGATATTCGAGCAGCATGTCTAAGGAAGGGGGAACTGTTTGAGGACCCCTTCTTCCCTGCTGAACCCAAGTCTTTAGGGTTCAAGGACCTGGGCCCCAGCTCCAAACAGGTTCAGAACATCTACTGGCAGCGACCCAAGGTGGGCACTGGGAACGGGAGGGCCCGGTGCCCTCAGAGCTGGGGATGGTTCCGAACATACTTCCGTCAAACCTCCTAGTTTAATCCTGGGCTGGCACCCAAGCCTGGCTGTCGTAGCCAAGCCGTGGTCAAATGGCTCGGGGTTCCCCCTACTGCTCACCTAGAACTCAGAGGAGCAAGGGAGGGCGGATGGGGCTCTTCACCCCTCGACAGACACTGACGCTCTTATTCCTTCACCACAGGACATCACGCATAACCCCCAGTTCATTACGGATGACTTCTCTCCCACAGACATCTGCCAAGGGGTTCTCGGTGAGTGGGGATCCATGAGCTGGCCTCCATGGGAAGAGTGGGGAGAAAAGGATTGGGATGTGGGGCTACGGCATGGCTCTCGAACCTGGAAGCCTGGGACTCCCTAGACTCCACCTACCTCTGTTTCCCTGTTCCTCCCCTTCCAAGAGATGACAGTCCGTAGGAGAATCACGTGTGTCCTCTATGTCCCTTCTGTATCTGCTGCAGTCTGGTTTGGGAATAAATTGGGGTGGTATAGCAGATATTTGTTGCTTAGCAATCGGAGGCGGGTGGAGAGACGGCCCACAGTTAAGGGCACTTGCTACAAAATACTGAAGACCAGAGTGCAGACTCCAACACCCAAGTACCAAGTCCATCATCCAAAATACCTGAAGCTCCAGCTCCAAGGAATCCAGCGCCCCCTGCTGGCCTCCATGTGCACAGGCGCACCCCCTGCTGGCCTCCATGTGCACAGGAATGCCCCTGCCCCCGCCCCCAGGCCACCGCATGGGCACTCTCAGACAGACACACAGACAAAATAAATCTTTTTTTTTTTTTTTTTTAAGTTTCAAACCAGGCATGACGGTACCTACCTACAATTTCAGCACTAGGGAAAAAGGGGCAAAAAGGTCAGGAGTTCAAGGCCAACCTGGGGCCACATGAGACGGTCTCAACCAACCAGCAAGCAATTTTGACCTCACAGGCTCTGTTGGGGAACCTCAGAAGCAGAGGTGTGGGGCTGGCTCAGAGTACCTCATGAGACCACTGCTGAGGTCCGCTGCACTGTGGGACCTGGTCCTCTGAAGACTCGCCTGGGTCCAGGGCTGCACTGTTGAGATACTGCTGCACGTGGATGAGGTCTCAGTATCTAGCTGGCTGTTGACAGGAGACTTCGCCCCTTCCCAGAAGCTCATCTACAGGGCTGCTTGAGTGTCCACACAGCATGGTAGTTGCTCCCAATGAGTAGCCCAAGAGAAAACAAACAGAAAGCTCCAGGGGCTTTTTGTTTATTTATTTGCTTGTTTTTCTTTATTTATCGAGGCAAGGTCTCACTATGTAGCCTTAGCTGGCAGAAAACTATGTAGACCAGGCTGGCCTTGAACTCATAGAGATCCATCTGCCTCTGTCTCCCAAGTGCTGAAATTACAGGTCTATGTCACCATAGCTGGCTCATTTATTTATTTTTTTTACTTAGCATGAAACCCAGGGCCTTCAGCTAGGCAAGCATTTCACCACTGAACTATAACACACCCTGCCCCCCCTGCCCCCTGCCCACCTGATCTCAGGTTCATACACACACACACACACACACACACACACACACACACACACACACAGAGTAATTTCCACCATGTTTTATTAGGAACAAGCCCTGAATGTGGCCCATACTCAAGAGGCAAAGGATTATGGGGCTGGGTGTAGCTCAGTTGGCAGATTATTTGGCTAGCATGCATGAATCCCTTAGTTCAATACTTAGCTACTTAGCATCACATAAAACTGGGTATGATGGCGTGTACCTATAATCCCACAATCTAGAAGAGGCAAAAGGATTATTCACAAGTTCAAGGCCAGCCTGGTCTACAAAGTGAATTCCAGGTTAGCCAAGAGCCTAGAGACCTTGCCCGCCCCCAAAAAAGAGTATGGGCAATTTAAGGTCATCCCCAGCTATACAATGAGTTCAGGGCTAGCCTGGGCTATAGGAGACCCTGTCTTTAAACAAACAAACAAAAAAAGCCTGGGAATTGGGCCCTATCATTTGAGGAGACAAAACTCAAGTGTTTGTCACCTGTCCCAGGTGGTAGGACTTCTTTAGTCTGGGCCAACATATAATGGAGCAATGGAGTCACATGACACTGCCCCAGGCTCCAGGTTATCTCCTCGCTCCTAGCTGGTCCAGGCTCATAATCTCTTCCCACCCCTTCAGTGCCAGGGCAGGCATCAGGACCGCTTTATTTTCTATTTGTGGCAGGGGAAAGGGCAGAAATAAGTATAGCAAGAGGGCAAGGAGCACAATGGCCCCCGTGGCTCAGTGGGCCCGAGGGATGCTGGGTACAGGAGGAGGAAATGAGGGCTGTGCCCTTGTACTGATGATGACTGCAGCTGCCCTCCAAAGCCCAGAGGCCGCTAGTCATCACAAAAACTCCCCAGTGCACGAAAGCTTGGCCAGACCCTGGAGCCCACACAGCAACCCCCATTACCTGGCCTCTCGCCGAGAGCTGACCCTGGGGGACATGGCAGTGGATGACTGAGGCATGGCACTGTGCTCCCGTCTTCAGCTAGCTCCAGGGCTCACAGTGGGATAGAGACAGGGCCCATCATCTCCAGTAGAATGTGGGTGATGGGACAGACATCTTTCCATGTTCAGATTTAAAACATTTTTAAATTATTAATGTGTGTGTGTGTGTGTGTGTGTGAGAGAGAGAGAGAGAGAGAGAGAGAGAGAGAGAGAGAGAGAGAGAGAGAGAGAGTGTCGGGTGCCCTCAGAGGCCAGAAAAGGGCATCCAATCCCTTGGAGCTGGAATTACAGGTGTTTGTGAGATATCTGATGTGGGGGCTGGGACCTGAACTCTGGTCCTCATGGTAGAGCAGCAAGTGCTCTTAACTCCTGAGTCTTCTCTCCAGTCCCAATGCATCTTTTTTTTTTTTTTTTGGTTGGTTGAATGGGTTTTTTGTTTTGTTTTTGCAGTTTTTCTTTTTAATTTTCATATATGTGTTTCTGTATATGGGTTTGTGCACGTGAGTGCAGTGCGTGTAGAGGCCAGAAGAGGGCCCTGTCAGATTCCCTGGAGCTAGAGTGACAGGTGGTTGCAAACTATCTGATGTGGATGCCGGCCTGAACTCAAGTCCTCTGAAAAGCAGGACGTACTCTTAACTGCTGAGCCATCTCTCCAGCTCTTGATTGTTTTTTTTTTTTAATATATTTTAATTTTATGTGCATTGGTGTTTTGCTTATGGAACTGGAGTCACAGACAGCTGTGAGCTGCCATGTGGGTGCTGGGAATTGAACTCAGGTCCTCTGGAATAGCAGTCAGTGCTCTTAACCGCTGAGCCATCTCTTCAGCCCCCTTGATTGGTTTTTTTGAGACCACGTCTCACTTTGTAGACCAGGTTGGTGACAAATGAACACCAACCGTCACCACTCAAATGCTGAGATCACAGAAGTTTTCTAGAGAGACATCTTGGGCCTTTGGCCGCTACTCCAGCACATTCACAAGGTGGAATGAGACCCACAGAGAAGGGTTACTGGATATGTTCAACAGGTGGGAACTCTTCCTGAGAGAGAGAGCAGGATGCTATGCAGCCTGCCCAAATTCCCCCAAACCAAAGTGTGTTACCCCGATTTGTGACTCCCTTGACTGAACAAATTCATGAGCTCACTATCTGAGCTCTGCCTCAGTTTTCCCATTTGGCTCTTTTCCCAACTTCTCAGTGAAAAAGCAGAAGGAGCCAGGCGGTGGTGGCACACGCCTTTAATCCCAGCACTCGGGAGGCAGAGGCAGGCAGATCTCTGTGAGTCTGAGGCCAGCCTGGGCTACAGAGTGAGTTCCAGCCTGGGCTACAGAGTGAGTTCCAGGACAGGCTCCAAAGCTACACAGAGAAACCCTGCCTCAAAAAACCAAACCAAACCAAACAAAACAAAACAAAGAAAAGGCAGAGGGATCTCTTCTGGGGAGATCTGTAGGGCTGCTCCTCTGACTGGGGACCTGGGGCCTCCACTCATGTGGGGCTGCTCAAGGAGCAACCTCTGCCTGCCTGCCTTTAAGGGGACTGCTGGTTGCTGGCCGCTATTGGCGCCCTTACCACGTGCCCCAAACTGCTGTACCGTGTGGTGCCCAAGGGCCAGAACTTCAAGAAAAACTATGCTGGCATCTTCCATTTTCAGGTGAAGGGAAGGGGGGAGGACAAAGGGAAAAGGGAAGGAAGGAGGGAGAGAGAGAGAGGGAGGGAGGAAGGGAGGGAGGGAGGGAGAGAGATTGAGTCATCATTCTATTGCTGTGAAAAGGCACCATAGCCATGCTAACTCTTATAAAGAAAAGCATTTAAGCAGGGGCTGGCTTACAGTTTTAGAGGTAAGTTGATTACCATCACGGCAGGGATCGTGACAGCATGCAGGCAGATATGGTACTGACTGAAGATGCGGCTGAGAGACATGTCCTGATCCAAGGCAGCAGGAAGCGAGACCTTCTGGGCCTGGCTTGGGCTTTGAAACCCCCAAGCCCACCCCCAGTGACACACTTCCTCCGGCAAGGCCACACCTCCTAAACCTTGTAAAACAGTTGCACTCCCTGGTGGCTAACATCCAAATACATGAGCCTATGGGGGCCAATCTTATTCAAACCACCAGAGAGAGAAAGACCATGCATGCACTTACTTTGTTTTTCAAATACAACACTGATTGGGGTGACTTTTCAACTAACCTTCAGAGAAATACCTGCTTATGAAAGAAATCATGTAAGCTAATTTTTTTAAAGTTTCGATGAAAATAATTAGCGGCTTGTGTCTCCCTTCCCATTCTCACTGTGACTGTGTGTCTGTGTCCATGTCTGTGTGTGCACACGCACGTGCTCGTGCCCAGGAACACATTACATAGGTATCATGACACTGAAAATCTCCACAATATAATTTATATGACCCTTTAACTGATATAGGAACAATTCTGAGTGTCATAAAACAGGGAGAGGATTTTAAGATCTGAAAGCTACCTTTTTTTTTCAGGATAAAGCCTCAGTCTAAAGGTGGGTGGGGTTTGCTTTCTTTCTTTCTTTCTTTCTTTCTTTCTTTCTTTCTTTTTTCAATGATTTATTTATTTATATTTCATGTGCAGTAGTGTTCTATGTGTATGTACATCTATGTGAGGGTGTCGAATCCCCTGAAGCTGGAGTTACAGACAGTTATGAGCGGCATGCCATGTGGGTGCTGGGAATTGAATCTTGGTCCTTTGGAAGAACACCAGTACTCTTAACCACTGAGCCAAATCTCCAGCCCCATGGGTAGGGTTTTCTTGACGCTGGAGCAAGACCCATGTTTAAGGGTGGAGGTGGGGGA
This sequence comes from Peromyscus eremicus, assembly GCF_949786415.1. Classification (NCBI taxonomy): domain Eukaryota; kingdom Metazoa; phylum Chordata; class Mammalia; order Rodentia; family Cricetidae; genus Peromyscus; species Peromyscus eremicus. The sequence goes on along the minus strand of NC_081432.1, from coordinate 59,134,664 downwards.
ATAGAGAGAGACTTTAGGGCTTTTGTGGACTTTCTCTTACATAGTCTAAGGAGTGACTGGGCCTTGGTCAAGGTGGCTCAGTGGATAAGTGCACTTATCCCAAGCCTGATGGATGGCCTGAGTTTGATCCCTGAAACTCACATAGTGGAAGGAGAGAAATATCACACACACACACACACACACACACACACACACACACACACACACACACACACACACAAATCCCCGTATGAGTGACTATTGCTAGTATGTTCTTGACTTGGCCACCAGGAGGCGCTCTGAGGACAGCGTTCACCAGTGTGCAGACAAATGTCCCTTTGCCACCTCACAGCTTTGGCAGTTCGGGCAGTGGATGAACGTGGTGGTGGACGACCGACTGCCCACGAGGAATAACAAGCTGGTGTTCGTGCACGGCGCCCAGCGCCAGGAATTCTGGAGCGCCCTCCTGGAGAAGGCCTATGCCAAGTAAGTGGCCCAGACCAGGAACCAGACAGGCGGCCTCAGGACCTCGGGCCAGGCCACTCACTGAACCAGGGGAGGAGACAGGGCACGATCAGGCACCTCTCTCTTCCCTCACCGTTCTTCCCGACGGCTCCCTCCAATGCACGTCTGCAGCCCGGAGCTCAACAGCGCCCTGTCTGCCTGCAGGCTGAACGGATCCTACGAAGCGCTGGCGGGAGGCAGCACCATAGAGGGTTTCGAGGACTTCACCGGCGGCGTGGCCCAGAGCATCCGGCTCCGGAAGCCCCCTCACAACATGCTAAGGCTCCTCAGGAAAGCCCTGGAGAAGTCTTCCCTTATGGGCTGTTCCATCGAAGTAAGCCAGGCTGGGTCTTGCCCCACCCTACCCGGAGGCTCTTTCCCCGTCTCTTGAACAAGTTTTGTCTGCCTCTGGTCCAGAGTGTCTGTCCCCACCTGGCATATCCTCTGCTTTGTTGTGACTTTCTCCTCAGTGTTTTCTGTGACCTAGAGAGAAGGGAGGAGATTCCAGGAGGGCAGTGACCTTTATTCGGTTCATTTGCCGCTGGACCCTGGGACTTTGGACGATACCCAGCGTGCAATAAGCACCCGACAAATATTTATTCAAATAAATAGCTGTACCCAGAATGCTCCCATATACCAGCAGTTACGTGGGGGGAGGGAGTTATTGAAAAGGAGGAGGGGGAGGAGGAGGAGGAGAGGGCTTAGTCCCCACAAAGTCTGCACACAAATGCTTGTGGCAACTCTGCTCACAACAGTGAAAAGAGCGATCTAGTTGTCCTTCCGCAGGCGAATCACAATAATTGTCTGGTTTAAAAAACTGATTGTTGGGGCTGGAGAGATGGCTCAGCGATTAGAGCACCGACTGATCTTCCAGAGGTCCTGAGTTCAATCCCCAGCAACCACATGGTGGCTCACAGCCATCTGTAATGAGATCTGGCGCCCTCTTCTGGCCTGCAGGCATACATGCAGGTAGACAGAACACTATACATAATAAATAAATCCTAGGGCACCAGGCACACATGTAATACACAGACAAACATGCAAATAAAACACTCATACACATGAAATAGAAGATAAATATCTATTTATTCTAAAGACAATGACACTCAGTGTCTTTCTCTGGCCATCCCATGTGTGCACATACACCACACACACACAAATAGGTGACTGCTATGGTCTGTGTGTGTGTGTGTGTGTGTGTGTGTGTGTGCATATATATATGTAAACTATAAGCAAGGTGTGGTGGCTCATGTCTATAATCCCTCCAGAGTCTGAGGCAGGAGGACCAGGAGTTTAAGAATAGTTGAATAGTCATGGTTACATAGGGAATTTGAGACCCTTAATGCCATGTTAAACATCTCCGTATGTATATATAATGTGTGTTATGAGTCACATAAAACAATGGCTTTCTTGTGATTTCCAGACCAGACCTCAAATGCCATCCATCCCTTCCTCCTTTTCTGTAGATCACCAGCACTAGTGACTTTGAAACGATGACCCATAATATGCTGGTGAGAGGACACGCTTACTCAGTAACTGGCCTTGAGGACGTGAGTGCAGGCAAATGGTGTCCCTGGAGAGCCACAGGTATGTGAGGGCCGCCACCTGCCCACGTCCTGAACGTCCACGCCTCTCCCCCAGGTCCACTACAGAGACAAGGTAGAAACCCTGATCCGGGTCCAGAATCCCTGGGGCCGGATTGAGTGGAATGGAGCCTGGAGTGACAGGTAGATGCCCTGACCCAGGGGAGGGGAACAAAAGACACAGCAGGACCCACGTGGCAGCCAGTGTCACAGTGGGGCCAGCCCTTGTCCCCATGCTGCTCTGTTTACCGAGCACTCTGGAGGTGGCCTTCAGAACGTCCCTTAGGGAGGAATTGCGGCTGCCCTTCCCTTCCGCTGTTTTCCTCTCTGCAGAGCCAGGGAGTGGGAAGAGGTGAGTGTGGACGTCCAGTTACAGCTGCTACGAAAGAAGGAAGATGGGGAGTTCTGGTCAGTGAGGCTTGGGGGGGGGGGGTGCGTCGGACTCCCCATACACATCCCTCATCTCCCGCACCATCGTCTCCACTGGACTGGGAATGGGGAGGAGGTCCCTCCACAGTCAGGGCTGCAGGTGTGCCCGCGGAGTGTGCCGACAGACAGCGCTGTCTGCTCTCCCACCCCAGGATGTCCTATGAAGACTTCATGAGCAACTTCACGCTCCTGGAGATCTGCAACCTCACCCCCGACGCACTGTCTCCCTTGGAGTACAAGAGCTGCTGGCACACGACGTTTTATGAGGGCAGCTGGCGGAAGGGAAGCACGGCGGGAGGCTGCCGGAACAACCCCGGTGGGTGTGGGCAACCTGCGGGCACAAGGCCCCAGAGTCAGGGCGGTCGAGGGCAGAGTCAGTCGGATGCCACGGCCTTCAGGAAAGGAGGCAGATGTATGGCTGGAACCTCGGTGCACCCGAGTCACGGACGGACGGACGGACGGACGGAAGGCCCTGCCCCAGCATAACCACCTCGACCTGCATCTCCCACAGAGACGTTCTGGAGCAACCCCCAGTATAAGATCTGTCTCCCGGAGGAGGACGACCCAGAGGACAACTCGGAGAAAAGCGAGGTGGTCTGTACCTGCCTGGTGGCCCTGATGCAGAAGAACTGGAGACATGCGCGGCAAGAGGGAGCCCAGCTGCTCACCATAGGCTTCGTCATCTTCTCGGTGTGCCTCCAGGGTCCCCAGCCACTTGTGCTTCCCCTCTGGCCTCTCTTCTTTTTTTTTTTTTTTTTTTTTTTTTTCCATGTAGACCAGGCTAGCCTCAAACTCAGAGATCCACCTGCCTCTGCCTCCCCAGTGCTAGGATTGAAGGCGTGCACCACCTCTTAAGACCCTTCATCCCCTGGACCCCTGTGAGAGTCAGCCCCCAAAGCCACACAGCCCTGCTGCTGGAGTGGTGGCGTCTTGTGCTCTTCCTGAGCCTCTGTGCAGGCTCTCTCTCTCTCTCTCTCTCTCTCTCTCTCTCTCTCTCTCTCTCTCTCTCTGATGTTTTGTCTGCATACATGTTTGTTTACCACATGCGTGCCTAACACCTGCAGAGATCACTGGAGCTGGAGTTACAGATGGTTGTGAGTCACCATGTGGATTCTGGGAATCAAAGCAGGCCCTCTGCAAGAGCAGTCAGTGCTCTTCACCACTGAGCTAGCTCATCAGTCCAGCCCCTGACTCTGTTCCCTTTTCATAGATGTGTTTGTTTGTTTTTGTCTTTTGAGACAGAGTTTCTCTGTGTAACAGCCTTGGCTGTCCTGGATCTCGCTCTGTAGACCAGGCTGGTCTCAAACTCACAGAGATCCGCCTGGCTCTGCCTCCCGAGTGCTGGGATTAAAGGCATGCGCCACCACCACCCTGCGGTTTTTTGTTTTGGTTTTTTCTATTAACCTACCACACCAACTACCCTTTCCTTTGTGGCAGGCATCACCCCAAAGACCCGGTACATGACACTTATTATTGCCCTTAGCGGACAGGGAGGAGACTGAAGACAGGCGAGATGAAGTGACCACACTAGCTCACACACTGAAGGGGCAGAGGTGGAGGCTGTGTCCTGATTCCTGAACAATGGTCTTCAGCAACTTCACACTCCCCCACCCAAATGTGGCCCCAGCCACTCCAAAACTGCTCACTGCAGAGGCCAAAAGGGATCCCCAGACTGTGTTTCTCGAGACCAGTCATGATTTGCAAGATCCCAGACATGCCCGTCTAGTCATTCCCTTATGTATTCAACACGTATGGACTACTGTGCAGTCTCCTACTGAACACCAAGTCCCTGACTAGTCCCCGGGCACTCAGTAGTGAACAGAAGTAGTGCTCACTCACCAGCATGTGTAACAGTCTAGGCTCCACCCCAAGGGGAGAATAGAAAGGAGGGGGGGCCAGGGCTGCTTTTCCTCTGTGGCTAATACACTCTTCCCAAGACAGGAAGGCCAAGGTTTGGGGCCAGTAAGAAGGCTCAGCGAGGAAAGGCATTTGCCTCTAAGCTTGACACCCTGACCTTAGTCCTCCAGCCCCAGTGTGGAAGGAGAAAGCCTACTCCCTCAGGCTGTCAAAGCAAGCACACATTCACAAAGTAAATAAAATGTAAAAAAAAAAAAAAAAAAAAAAAGTCAAGGTTAGGGGGCTGAGCACTTGTTGCTCTTCCAGAGGGCCCGAGTTCAGTTCCCAGCACCCACAGGGTGGTTCACAACCTCAGGAATGTCCATACAAACACGCAGGCAACACATTCACAAACATAAAATAAATCTAAAAAAATTTTTTTTTCGAGATAGAGTTTCTCTGTGTAACAGCCCAAGTTGTCCTGGATCTTGCTCTGCAGACCAGGCTGGCCTCCAACTCACAGAGATCCACCTGCCTCTGCCTCCCAAGTGCTGGGATTAAAGATGTGTGCCACCACCTGGCTCTAAAAAGAATTTTAAAAGTCCAAGGTCAGTGCTCGCTTCAGCCGCACATGATGATACTAAGAAGCTTAGCACGGCCCCTGCACAAGGATAATGAGAAAGCTCTTGAAGCCGTCCTAATTTTTCCATACTGAGGAGCAGAAAGTTGTTGTGAAAGTATTGAAGGCACAAAGTCAGAAAGATAAAGTAATAAAATAAATATGGAGCTTTTTAAGTAATAAAAATCAAGCCTTGTTCAAAAAAAAAAAAAGTCCACCGTTAAGTAAGGTCAAGGGAGACTGTCCCCAGCCTGAGTGCCCCAGCACATCTGCTAGAATAAATGTGCTATGCGCCTATAAACTGTGTGCTGGCCTGTCTGTAATCTTAGCACTCGAGAGGCAGAGGCTGGAGGATTATCATGAGTTGCAGGCCAGCCTAATCTATACATCGAGACCCTGTCTCAAAACAAGATAAACAAAGGTGCTCACAAGCCCTGCGTGGGGCCACATCCCTAATCTGCTTCTCTTGGTATAACTGAATACCACGGGCAAGCTAATTTATAAAGAAAAGAGATCACTTAGCCGACTACCCCGTCAGTCCGAGAACACGGTGACGGCATCTGTTTGGCGTCTGATGGCGGCTCTCCTGCTGGGTTGTGACATACTAAAGAGCACGATGAGAAAAGCCAGTGCTCCATTTTGGTTTTTGGTTTTTGGTTTTTTTTGTTGTTGTTGTTTTGAGACAGGGCCTCATGTAGCCTAGGCTGCCCCCTGATCCTCCTGCTTCTGCCAAATGTTGGGATTATAAGCATGCACACCACATCTAGCCCCTCTGTCCTCCCTCCACCCCTCTTCTCTCTCGTTCACCTATGCATGTATGCACGGAGTCGGTTCTTACTTGCTACCTTCCTGGGTCATGGTCTCTCTTTGTTCCCGCTGCTACACAGGCTCCTCCAGGCTGGCAGGTCTGTGAGCAGCCGGTGTTCCTGTTGTCCCCACCTCCCATCTCACCACCTGAGTCCTGGGACTGCAAATGTGCACCAGCCCATCTGACTCCAACACACACACACACACACACACACACACACACACACACACACACACACAGGGTTTTCTCCTTGTAGCCCTTGCTGTCCTAGAACTCCCTCTGTGGACCAGGCTGTCCTGGAACTCCCTCTGTAGACCAGGCTGTCCTAGAACTCCCTCTGTAGACCAGGCTGTCCTGGAACTCTCTCTGTAGACCAGGCTGTCCTGGAACTCCCTCTGTAGACCAGGCTGTCCTGGAACTCCCTCTGTAGACCAGGCTGTCCTGGAACTCTCTCTGTAGACCAGGCTGTCCTAGAACTCCCTCTGTAGACCAGGCTGTCCTGGAACTCACTCTTTAGACCAGGCTGTCCTGGAACTCTCTCTGTAGACCAGGCTGTCCTGGAACTCCCTCTGTAGACCAGGCTGTCCTGGAACTCCCTCTGTAGACCAGGCTGACCTGGAACTCCCTCTGTAGACCAGGCTGACCTGGAACTCCCTCTGTAGACCAGGTTGGCCTAGTTTTTTAAAGTGGGTTCCAGGAGTGCTTGCTTCAGCAATACATATACTAAAATTGGGGGAACGTGGGTTCCAGGGATTGAACTCGGGTCACTAGCCCTGAGTGGCAAATGCTTTGGCCCACTAAGCCACCTTCCTGGTCCTTTCCTCCTCTTCTTATAGAGCCACTAATGCCATCACAGGCCCAGGCCATTACTCTCATGACCTCATCTAATCCAAAATCATCTCCAAATACCATTGACATGTGACCTTGGTATTTATTAAGTTTCCATGTAAGTTTTAGAATGACAGACACCCAAACCTTGGCAATCACCTATTTTATTTGATCTGATTTAATTCATCCTGTGCGAACTTATTTGAAAATACTATTTTTTTTTTAATTTAATTTGGTTGAGACAGAGTCTCTTTATGTAGCCCTAGATGGCCTGGAACTGTCTATGCAGACCTGGATGGCCTCAAACTCACAGAGATCTGCCTGCCTCCACCTCTCATATGAGGGGATCAATATGTGTGCACCACCACACATATAAGATCTTTAACTCTGAATTATGTGTATGTGTCTCTGTGTGGGTATATGCACACAAATGAAGGTGCCTACAGAAGCCAGAAGAATCCAGAGTTCAAGGCCATCTTCGGCTACATAGTTAGAGACCGGTCTGGGCTACAGGATGCCCTGTCTCCAAAAATCAAAACAAAACAAAAACTAGTGATGTAACTCATGTGCAAGAAGCCCTGGGTCCTGTCCCCAGCAATGCATGAAACTGGGCACTGTGGCACACGTCTGTTATCCCAGCACTTGGGAGACGGAAGCAGGAGGACCAGAAGTTCAAAGTCATCCTCTGCTACACGGCAGATTCAAAGCCTGGGCTACGGGGGCGGGGCAGGGGGAGGCAAACATCCCAATGTATTTGCTCCTCAGTCTCAGTAGCCACCACTCCATTCCTGTAGGTGACGCTCTGTGAAGTGACATCCTAGCAGCACACTCTTGGGCTCACATCCCAACTCTCTTTGCCTTTTAGCAAATCATCCCTGCCTCTCCAGGACTCTATCCCCTGTCCTTAGCCCAGAGTGATAAAAATCTGCCTTTGTAAACTTTGTGCAAACTGTACTTTGAAATCCCAAACGGACAAATTCTTAATGCCAACAGCCTACACCCCACCCACCACCATTGCTCCAGTGCCCTGACAACCCCAACCCAGGCTCACACTTGTGCTCACATGCTCATGCACACACACAGTGCACACTCACCTAGTTGAAGGCTAGAGCCCCTTCACTGCCCTGAAGATATGACCCTCTCTTTTCTTTTCAGGTCCCAAAGGAGGTACAAAAGGCTTACTCCTGGGCAGGCGTCCAGCTCCCCCCTGGCTGTATGTGGGTTGGCAAGGGGGGTGATCTGGAGAATAGTTCTGGGGAACCCTGGGTTAGGAGTCCAACCCCTATGACCCAACGGAGGGAGTCAGGGGAGGGTGAGAGCATACTGGAGTTTTTGACTGCATGGGAGGAATCCAGGCCACAGCAGTGGTACTCACACCCACCACCAATCCTGCCCCCAAAATGGATCACCTTGGGAGATCCATTCTCCTGGCGCTCCTGTGCTAGTCCCGTACCCACCTCCAGGGTACATACAGTTTCAGAACCTCCAGGACATCCATCTGAAGAAAGAGTTCTTCCTGAAATATCGGGACCATGGCTTTTCAGAGATCTTTACCAACTCACGAGAGGTGAACAGTCATCTTCGGCTGCCTCCAGGGGAATACATCATTATCCCCTCCACCTTTGAGCCGCATAAAGATGCTGACTTCCTGCTTCGGGTCTTTACGGAAAAACACAGTGAGACCTGGTGAGGGCTGACCTCACTTTGGTGAGGTTCCCTGCCCAAGGGATGTAGGATGTCAGGTTCTGGCCCTCCTCCACGTCAACCCTATTTTACACTCAGGTCAACTGAGGCATGAGGATGTGAGGTCTAAATTGGTAATAGAAACAGTAAAACTAGAGCCCAGCTTTGATGGACCATTCAGTACTGCTCCATATACAATGACAGGACCTTCCCCAGGTCACCTCATTGAGAACCTCATCTCTCTGGCCCCCAGTCACCCTAAACCTTCACTCTCTTATGCCCAGGTTGCTGGATGAAGTCAACTGGGCCGAGCATTTCCAAGAGGTAATAGAAAGCTTTGGGACTGAGGGGTTGAGGGTGTGAAGGATGTTTTGGAGACTGGCTCCCTCCCTCCCCGGCTTCTTTTCCCCAGGAGACCATCTCTGAGAAGGATTTGGACCAGGACTCCATCCATCTGTTTGAGATGGTGGCAGACAAGGTGAAAAGACCAGGGGCAGAGGCTGAAGGGAGGTGGCCACTGGGCCAAAGGGGCAGAGGAGATGATTGCAGTCTCTCCTCCTAGGACAAGGAAGTAGATATGTATGAGCTACACAAGCTTCTCAACAAGCTGGCGAATAAATGTAAGTGGTCCACCCCACCCTCAGAGTCCATCCCTATAAAGGTCACCCCATCTTGTCCCACACAGCATTCCTCCTTTACTTCTTCCTCCACCTTGCCTCCCTCACAGTCAAGAACTTCAAGACTAGAGGCTTTAGCTTAGATGTCTGTCGCCGTATGATCAACCTCATGGATGTATCCTTCTGCCCCGTGGCAATCTTAACCAATATTTCCCATCTTCTCCGCTGCCCTCCAAGGTTGACTCAGAAGTGGCCATCTCCCCAGCCAGCCTCAGGACCCTCCTTTGTGATAGGGGTTAGATTTGGTGGGTAGCTAAAGAGTCCACTTCTGGCTGTTAGTATTCAGGGACCCCAAGCCTGTGTCCAGGCCTTCTGTTCCCTTACCCTTCAGATGCCTCTTCACTCTTATCCTTGACTAGCCCCTCTAGAAAGATGGTACTGGCAAGCTGGGTCTTCTGGAGTTCCAGATCCTGTGGAAAAAGATCAAGAAATGGACGGTAAAGAGCCCGAAAGAGACAGCCAAGAAGGGTGGGAACTAACAACGAAGCCATTATAACTGAAAACACACAGAGACACACCTCATACATACACACACACACACACACACACACACACACACACACACACACTGGTTAGTAACCGTATAGCCTGGCCTAGTCATGAAGGGTGCCTGCGGAAGGCACTGGGCAGGGTATCAACATCCCCTTGCCCTCAACCACGAGAAGACAGGAACATTAGAGATTCCAGTGGTTGGTCAGGGTGGTGGGGCCCCAGGGTCTTGGGCAGCTGTTTAAGTCAGTCACACTGCACTATTCTCTTATTTCAACCACCATGCTACACACTCGGCCCGGCCCGATGACATCTGTCTCCAGGACATCTTCAAAGAGTGTGATGAAGACCACTCCGGGACCTTGAACTCCTACGAGATGCGCTTGGCAATAGAGAAAGCAGGTGGCCAGGGAGCATGAGGCTGTCCAGAGACAGGGAGCTGGGAAGTCAAGTCTAGGGGCCTGAATTCTGCCTCCCCCGCCCCATCTGTCTCCTAGGCATTAAGATGACCAATAAGGTAACTGAGGTGGTGGTGGCTAGGTATGCGGATGATCAAATGATCGTGGACTTTGACAGCTTCATCAACTGCTTCCTGAGGCTAAAGGCCATGTTTGGTGAGTGTGGCACCTGCCCCCCTCCAGCTTAGGCCAGGCAGCCTGGCTTGCTCCCACACCCACTCACCCTGAGGTCTTTCTGTAGAACCACTCCCCACAGAAAACACAGCAGACCCAAGTTCAAACCCACAACTTGCTGGGACCGCGCCTATTGTCTGTACCTTTCTCTAGAGGATATGATAACGAATGGTAACAGTTCTGCCCCAGGGGCAGAAAAATCAGGAGTTCAAGATCATCCTCAGCTACAGAGTGAGCACGAGGTCAGCCAAAAGACCCTGTCTCAAAAAATAAATCAAAATAAAACTATTATCCCAAGGATGGATTGGGTGGCCCATATTTATACTACTTGAAATTTGGGAAGTTGAGACAGGAGGATCACAGGTTTGAGGCAACCTCAGCGGCTTAGTGAGACTTTGAGTTAAAACAAACAATAGGGAGAGCAAGCTAGCTAAGTATATAAAAGTGCTTGCTACCAAGACTGAAGACCTGAGTTCGATTCCCAGGGCCCACACGGTGGAAGGAAAGAACCAATGATCACAAGTCTGACCTCCACAGGTGCAAGCTGTGACATGTGGTCACCTGCATACCCCTCCCACATCCAATAAATAAATAAGTGCAAACCAATAATAAGTCAGTACTGGCCCCATCTCCCCAGCACTCTAGTACAGAGTAAATGAGTCTGGGGCAAGAGCTCATAACCGGGCCTGGCTCTTAACCAGTTGTGACATTTCATTCCTGATGGGCAAGGAGTAACTTCCTATCTTCCCAAGTTTCTCCTTTTCGGGGGAGTGGGTCATTTAGACCATCATCTCGGCGCTAATCCCTCACCCCACCTTTCCCTTAAAACAGCATTCTTCCTATCCATGGACACCCAGAAAACTGGTTCTATTTGCTTGAATATGGAGCAGGTACGTGGGAAGGGGTGGGGAGGTTGGTCGGGGCCACAGATGGTCCCCTCCCCTCTAGTCCTGTCCACTCTCCATCCTCTGCAGAATGTCTCTGTTCTCTGCTCTCCTTGCAGTGGCTGCAGATAACCATGTGGGGGTAGGGAGATTCGGAGCCTGGCCCCTCCTTCTGCCGGTGGTGCTCCAGCCAGGATGGTGGGTGCTCCTTGTCACCCTCACTCTCCAGTGCCCCAGACAGTGTTTACTCTTTACCCAGGTTCCAGGCTCACCGGAGCTCTAACCCCCAACCTCACCCCACCCACCCCTGAGCACTCTCATGCTCTGAGTGTTTTGACTGAAAATTAGGTGGCCTCCTCCCCGGATTTCCCTGGGGAAGGCAGCCTGGCAGCCAGCTTAGTGTCCCCATATGCTATCAACTCACGCCCGTCTTCTTGCGAAGATTTCCATTGCTCCTCTGCCCCACCCCCACCCCCGCCACGGACATTATTCTAATAAACAGGACATGGTTTGCCACTTCCTCGACACCAAAGATCCACTGTATCTCTGGGAAGCATCTACAGATGTCTTTGTCACAATTACTAAGGGGCACTCCACCGTCCCAGGATGCTAAACGCAGCCCAGTCCCACGCCTATGAGAAAGTCAGGAACTATTAGGTGGGTTGAGCAATGTGGGGTGAGGGGCACCACTGGACCAGCTGCCAGCCAAGCCTGAGCTTGGACTGGCAAAGCCAGAGGCTACAAGGCCCTGAGCCAACTCTGGTCTCCTCTCCCTCAAACTGGAGCCCTTCCAAACACAGCACTGCCGGGCAAGAGCCAGCCAGCCACCAACAAGCCACACAAGGAGGGGTCCCTGGTGTGAGACTGGAGGTCTCTCTTCCTGCCGCTGCACAGGCTACTTCAGGCCCGCTGGCCTGGGAGCAGCTGCAGTTTCTGTTGTCTTCCACCCCTCATCTCCCCACCAAAGAGTACTTGGCTTGCAGATGTGCACCACCTTATCTGGCTTTTTTGTTTTGTTTTGTTGTTTTTTTGAGACAGGGTTTCTCTGTAGTTTTGGTCCCTGTCCTGGATCTCGCTCTGTAGACCAGGCTGGCCTTGAACTCACAGAGATCTGCCTGGCTCTGCCTCCCGAATGCTGGGATTAAAGGCGTGCGCCACCACCGCCCGATCTTATCAGGCTTTTTAAAGTGAGTTCCTGGGATCAAACTCAGGTCATCACGGAGTGGCGAGGGCTTCCCCCAACTAAGCCATCTTCCTGGTCCTCTCTTCCTCTTTCAGAGCCAGAAATGATGCCTTCATAGAACCTTCCTCTCATGACCCCAGCCTCTTAGACAGGACTACCCCACTTCCCTTAGACTAAACCTGTGTTCCACAGAACAACTGGAATTGGAATCCTCTCCGGTCCAAAGGAAACTCAGTTTCCCCAAATTTTGGTGGATAGGCAAAAGCCAGTGTTCCTCAGAAACTCGTGAAGCCAGTTCCCCTCTACCAAAAAGAGCAGAAGGGACAAATGTTTATCTGTGGTGCCTATTAGCACACCCAAGCTCATGGTGGCCTCCGGGCTCCCTCTGTATCACAAGTACCTGTGACACATTTCGGAACTCGGCATCCTGACTCTTCTCAGGTCTTTTTACCCCCGCCCTCCTCCCAAACTTCCTCCAGCTCATGGGCTTTCCTCCCCGGCTTAGCTGCGCGCTCTCCTCATCTAGCCCTGCTATTTTGGCTCTCTCTCTCTCTCTCTCTCTCTCTCTCTCTCTCTCTCTCTCTCTCTCTCCCTCGTCTTCCTCTCTTTGTCTTCCCCTCTCTTTACCCACTCTTTTGCTCTCTCTTTGGCCCACTCTCTCTCTGTCTCTCTCTCCCCTCTGCCTCCTCTGCCTCTCTCTGCTGGCCATGTTTAATCTACTGCTCTCTCCCTCTGCTCCGCACTGCTCAGATACCTCTGGCTGTTCTCTCCCTCATATCTACAATAAAAAAAACCTCCCCTCAACCATACCATAGAGTGGCCATGTTGTCCATTTACAGTCTCCAGTTTCTGCCCACAAGTAGGGCTGGGTACTTCCAACTGGTGTTGGCCAGGCCCACCCTGGTAGGCTGTGGGGACAAGAGGAATTCCCATCCTTTTAGAGCCCTCCTGGTTCTCCAGCCCCTCCCTTGCTCCTCTGGCAGCCTGCACAGGGCTTCCTCCATCTAGGCCACACCCGGCTGTCCCCTGAGGAACTGTTTCCTATCCTGCCATCCCCTCGCCTTCCTCTCTGTGTCCCTTCCCATGTGCTAGGTCACACTCTCAAGGGAGCCTCTGAAAGTGCTGTGCCTGCCTTCCCTTTGAGTGAGGCAGCGGCCTGTCCTCTGCAATGCTCTCTCCCTAAAGAGCTCGTCTCCCTGGGGATGGCCGGCAGCTCAGTGACCTTCTAAAACTAGCAGGTCATTTCAACTGTCCAGAGGTCCCCACCAGAGCAGGGCATGGTGGCGCACCCCTTTAATCCCAGCATTTAGGAGGCAGAGGCAACCGGATCTCTGAGTTTTGAGGCCAGCCTGGTCTACAGAGTGAGTTCCAGGACAGCCAAGAATACAAAGAAACCCTGTCTCAAAAAAACCAAACCAAAAACAAACATCCCAACTGTCTCAGAACCCAGAAGCTGCTGGCTCCACCGTGAGTCCCTCTCCCTGGGGTAAAAAACTGCTTTGGATCACAATGGAAAGCAGAGAAAGCAGAGAACCCCGGAAGCAGGACCCCACTAAAGTGATGGTTTTTGTTTTGGTTTGGTTTTTGTTTGTTTGTTTTTCAAGACAGGGCTTCCCTGTGCAGCCCTGGCTGTCCTGGAGCAGGCTGGCCTTAAACTCACAAAGATCCAAGTGCCTCTGCCTCCCAAGTGCTGAGATCAAAAGCATGAGCCACCACCGCCCAGCATTTGTTTTCATTTTGTTTTTTGTTTTTTAATTTGAAGGGGCTAGAGATGTAGCACCGCTGGGAGAGTCCTTGCCTAGCATGCACAAAGCCACGGGTTCTATCCCCAGCACCACACAAGCCAGGCATGGTTCTATCCCCACTACCACAGGCCCGGCACTTGGGAGGCAGAAGCAGGAAGAGCAGAATTGAAGGGCAACCTGAACATAGCTGCCTGGAGGCCAGTCTGGGCTACTTGAGACCCTGTCTCAAAATAAACAAATAAAACAACAACTTGTATTGTGTATTGTGTGTGGGGTGTGTGCACATGTGTTGGTATACACACAGGCGTGGGTGCGCTTGTGCAGTGGTGCACGTGTGCAGGACAGAGGCTAATTTGTGGAGGTAGTTCTTTCCTGCCACCGTGTGGGTTCGAGTCCCTGAACCGAGGTCATCAGGCTTGGCAACAATACCCACAGCCACCTCGATGGTCCTAATTATATTTTTATTAACGCAGTAATTGTACTGTTTCTGGAGTACAGTGTGCATGTTAATACATGTATACAACATTAAGTCAGGGTAACTGGTGTGCTACTGTTCCAGACCTCTGCCACCTCTTTGTGCTGGGAACATTTCAAGTCTTCTCTGCTGGCTGTTTGGAAATTCTATTAAATGTTGATAACCAGGACGATCATTTCTGGTTGTAACAAAACCGGATAGACCCAGAAATGTACTGCAAATAAAGGCGCTCAGACGGTTAATCATGAATGTCAGCTTGATGGGATCCAGGGTCTCCATGGAAACCGACTTTTGAGTGTCTGTGAATTCCTAGATTAGGTTAGCTGAGGTGGGAAGACACACCCTGAATGTGGGCGGCACCGTCCCCATGGGTCAAGATCCTAGAAGGGTTGAGCCCCCCAGCACCCGCTGCTCCCCGACTGTGACTGCTCAGCTGCTTCTTGCTCTCACTGTTATGCCTTAGCCCTTCACCCTCCAACCGAGAGCCGAGGGAAACCTGTCCTAAAGCTGTTTCTGTCCCATATGTTCTCCCAGCAGAGAAAACTAAGACAGGCCGCAGGGCAGCATCACATCACTGGTGCTCCCAGGGTAGCCTTGGACGTGAACTTCACATCTCTCACTGTCTCCCTTCAATTAGGAGTCACAGTGTCTACCTTAAAAGAATGTTATAACAGCCGAAGCTATGAAAATGAAGCTCTTGGGCCAGGCATGGGGCTGTACATCTCTGAGCCTGGTACTAGGGAGGTAGAGGCAGGAGGATCAAGGCCAGCCTAGGCCACATGGTAAGTTGGAGGCCAACTTGGGCTATATGAGACCCTGTCTTTAAAAAATAAAAACCCCTTGTGTACATGACTTTTTCCTCACTTAAATATTATCTGTATATCTGTAACAGTAGAAAAAAAAAAACCAGGAGGGGGTGGCTGGAGAGATGAGTCTGTATTTAAGAGCCACATTGCTCTTGCAGAGGACCCAAATGCAGTTCCCAGTATCCACTTCGGGAGGTTCCCAACCACTTGCAACCCCAGCTCCAACACCAAAACCCTCTTCTGACCTCTGGGGGTTCTTGCTGTCACACACACACATACACACACACACACACACACACACACACACACACACACTTGAAAATAAAATCTTTTACGAAGAAGAAAACTGGAGCTTGAGAGACAGCTCAGGAGTGAGAAAGTGCACCACTCTCAAAAAGGACCTGAGTTTGACTCCCAGCATGCATCCTGGGCAGCTCACACAACCACCTGTAACTAGTTCCAGGGGATCTGTACAGAACTACACATAAGCTGAGTGTAGCTCGGGAGACAGAGGCAGGCAGATCCCTGTGAGTTTGAGGCCAGCCTGGTCTATATAGTGAATTCCAGGAAAGCCAGAGCTGCATAGTAAGACCCTGTCTCAAAAATATGAAAAAAAAAAAAACCCACACACAGACATATACAAAATACATAATTTTTGTTTGTTTGTTTGTTTTTGTTTTTTCAAGACAGGGTTTCTCTGTGTAGCTTTGGAGCCTGTCCTGAAACTCACTCTGTAGACCATAGACCAGGCTGTCCTCAAACTCACAGAGAGCCGCCTGGCTCTGCCTCACGAGTACTGGAATTAAAGGCACGAGCCACCACCACCCAGCCTGCTAAAATAAATCTTTTAAATAAGGAAAACAGAAAACAACATTAGATTATAAATATAATAGATATTACACATGAAAAAATGCTAAGCCCTTGGACTCAACATCACAGTCCACATGAGGCCTATAGTATACAGTTAAATAAGATGCCTATAAACGTAGAATAACCCTGACATCAGCAAGTGTTTACGTGTGAGCAACAGTTCTATACAATGTGTGTTAAAATACAGAGAACAACACACACTGTTCTAGCCTCTCTGACTCCATCCCCGTGGATTTCACATGGCCCCCTCAAGCACCTCACAGCCCTGGGAGGCTGTTCCCACGGTACCCTCCCAAGGATGTGTCCCCACAAATAGGTAGCCTACATTTCTGCTCTTCCCCCTTAGTCCTGGGCACAGACATGTCTGCTGTTCACAGACATGTAAGCTGGCTTCGACTGGGTCCCTGGTGATCTAGATTTCATCTCTAGATAACCAACTGCCATTTTCCACAGATGCTGCCCGTCCCCCACACCCTTTCTCCGAAGGCAAAGCCTTTGATGTGAGAGAAACAGTTCCCCCTACCTCTCACCTCACTCAAAGGATCTCCATTGATCTTTTGGTCTCTGAGAAGGTGAGGTCTGGAATGTTCTGGAAAACCACATAATACTATGCAATAGTTAGAAGCAATGAACTAAAATGCCATCCAATGTAGAAACATACGCAGTATAAAGAAAGAGAATGGGCTCATTAAATTGAAATTTTATTATTTTTTGTAATGTGGCAAAATACATAGAAGATAAAGTTTATTGTTTTACAGGCCAGCGAGATGGGCTCAGCAGCAGGTTGAAGGCACTCCCTGCCAAGCCTGACAACCTGAGTTTGATCCCCAAACTCTTATGATGGAAGAAGACAACTGAGTTCCAAAAGTTGTCCTCTGATGTCCACCCCCAACTGCCTGATCCCAAATAACCGACTCAGAGGCTGAATATGAATTATAAAAGCTCAGTTGATAGCTCAGGCTTGTTACTGCTAACTCTTACATTTAAATTAAGCCATTTCTATTAATCTATGTATTGCCACATGGCTCGTGGCTTTACTGTCCTCTAGCATGTCTTGCTTCCTGGACAGCTGGCTGGTGCCTCCCTTGACTCGGCCCTCCTTCTTCCCAGCATTCTGAGTTTGGCTTTCCAACTAACTTCTAGCCTGTTAGCTTTTTATTAACCAATGAGAGTAATACATATTCAGAGTGTAGAAAAGGATTGTTCCACAGCAGCGGACACACAAAAATACACAAATAAAGAAATGCAACCTAGAGGCTGGAGAGGTGGCTCAGCGGTTAAAAGCATTGGCTGCTGCAACCACATGGCAGCTCACAACTGTCTGTAACTCCAGTTCCAGGGCTTCTGACACACACACACAGACAGACACACACACACACACACACACACACACACACACGCAGGCAAAACACCAATGCACATAAAAGAAAAAAAAAAAAGAACTGCAATGTAAAAATTTTTGGTTGCCATCTTATAAAAAGAAAATTGGCATCTTAGCTTTAAACCTTTATTTATTTATTATAATTTATTATAACTAAACTTATTAATCTTAAGATTTTCACTGACTGTCCTTCCAGAGGTCCTGAGTTCAATTCCCAGCAACCACATGGCGGCTCACAGCCATCTGTAATGAGATCTGGTGCCCTCTTCTGGCCTGCAGTCATACATGCTGTATACATAATAAATAAATAAATCTTAAAAAAAAAAAAAAAAAAAAAAAAAAAAAAAAAAAAAACCTTAAAAAAAAAAAGGGGGGGGGGCTGGAGAGATGGCTCAGCAGTTAAGAGCACTGCCTGTTCTTCCAGAGGTCCTGAGTTCAATTCCCAGCAACCACATGAAGGCTCACTACCATCCGTAATGAAATCTGGCGCCCTCTTCTGGCCTGCAGGTGTATATGCAGACAGAACCCTGTATACATAATAAATAAAAATAAATCTTAAAAAAAAAAAGATTTTATTTATTATTATGTATAGTGTTCTGTCTACATGCATGCCTGCAGGCCAGAAGAGGACGCCAGATCTCATTACAGACGGTTGTGAGCCACCATGTGGTTCCTGGGAATTAAATTCAGGACCTCTGGAAGAGTAGTAAGCGCTCTTAAACACCAAGCCTTCTCTCTAGTCCTAAACCTTTCTTTGTGTGTGTGTGTGTGTGTGTGTGTGTGTGTGTGTGTGTGTGTGTGTGACCTCTGGAAGAGCAGTCAGTGCTCTTAACCACTGAGCTATCGCTCCAGTCCTAAACCTTTCTTTGTGTGTGTTGTGTGTGTATGTGTGTGTGTACATGAGAGTCAGGAGTCAGTTCTTGTACATGAGGTCCAGGGATTGAACTCAGGTCACAGGCTTGGCAGCAAACGCCTTTACCCCTTGAACCATCTCCTCAGCTGACCATTTCATATTTTAATACTTCTTAAGTGTTGAAACAACCAACCAACCCACAGAATCCTAAGGCTCTGACTTCCCCAACAGAGGCAAGCATGACACTCACGTGGTCATCTAGATGGCCGCAGAGAGTTCCCTGGCAACATTCTGTCTGATGTTTCCCTTCCCTTAAGCCTCTGGGCGCTGCAGCGTGGTGGGCACAGTCTCAGAATCCCTACTTCTTCTGCAGCTGCATGCTGCCCTGGTCTGGGGATGCTGCAAGGGCTGCTCACAAAGACCTGGAGAAGGAAAGTTGGTGAGATCGACTAAAGCTGTTTCAGCTTGGGAGGCAGGAGCAGAAGGAGCCAGAGTTTGGAACCAGCCTGGGCTATGTAAAGAGATTGGCTTCAAGAGCTCAGTCCATCACAGAGCAGGGAGGTCCAGGCAGCACTGTTTTTTTCTTTTTTCTTGAATACTCTGCTGTTCTCAAATCGAAGCACTGGGGGGCCTCAAACTCACAATCACCAAGTTCTTTACTTCATTTCTTTCTTTCTCCCCCCACGCACCCCCCCCTCTGTGTGTGTGTGTGTGTGTGTGTGTGTGTGTGTGTGTGTGTGTGTGTTATAAGCAAGGGGAGGAGACTAGAAGGAACTACGGTAATAGGTTAGATTGGCGGTGTCCATATGAGCCCTTATTTAGCTTAGTACAGACACAAGTGATTACAGAAGAATAGTTAGAGACCTGTGCATATACACAGGGTAACAGTCACACCTACTTCCTTACTCTCTGGTGACTTAGGAGCAACAGTACACCAATAGAGACCATCTTACCTCATGACCAGTAATTGATTTTTTTCTGTTGTTTTGTTTTTCCAGACAGGGTTTCTCTGTGTAGCCCTAGCTGTCCTGGAACTCACTCTGTAGACCAGGCTGGCCTCGAACTCACAAGAGATCCACCTGCCTCTGCCTCCCAAGTGCTGGGATTAATGGCATGTGCTACTACCACCCGGAAAAATAGCTTGTTTTCTTTTTAGGTCTTTAAAATACGTGCTTGTAGGTCCAAGAGATGGCTCAGTGGGTAAAGGAGCTGGACACCACACCTGACATTGTAACCCCTGAAACCCAAATGATGGAAGGAGAGAACTGACTCTTGAAATCTGTCCTCTGACCTCCACATGAGTTCCATGCCATGGGCATGCACACAAATGCTTTTAAAAACTAAAACAGAACAGAGAAAATCCAGGACACAGAAGAAACCCAGACTCACTTTTGAGTCGGGGGAGCTACTTCCTGTCATGTGCTTTGTTGGTGTTTCTGCGAGCCTCTCTCTCTATTTCCTTATATTTCTAAAGACTTTTATTTATGTGTGTGTACAGTGTGTGAGTGCCAAGTGTGTTGCAGCCACCCTCAGAGTCCAGAAGACAGTGTCGGGTCCCCTGGACTTGGAGTTACAGGCAGTGGTAAGCTACCTGATGTGGGTGCTGGGAATTGAACTCTGGTCCTCAGCTGGAGCAGGAAAGCAGGACTGGACCTTAATCTCTGTGCCACCTCTCCAGCTGCCTGCATTGGCTCATTGGCCTCCAACTCCTGGCAGTCTCATGCCTGGGTGCTGGTATTACAGGCATGAGCAGCCATGCCCAGCCACTTAGGAGTTCTTTATTATAGGTGTTTCCAATCTCTTGACATTCTAAACAATGACGCAGCACACACAACACTGTACCCGTGTTATTTCATCCCAGTGCAAATATTTAGCTTTTCCTGTCTCTCTCCCTCTTTTTTCTTTTAAAGATTTCATCCAGCTGGAGCAGCCGTTGAGTTTACACAACAGTTCAGCGTCACAAGCCCTCAGCAGAGTACCAAAAGAAGCCATAACGAAGGACGTTAGCGTCCCTGAGTAGGCTCTAAGGAGTACCCGCCAACATCTGGTTGGTTTGGCTTCTCCTCAGGGTCCTTCCTCTGGCCTCCAAGGCTGGACTCCAGTGATGAACCTAGGACCTGCTTCCAGCCACTGCTACTGGAGTGGCTGGACTCCTGTGTAAGGTCCTTCCCAGGTGGCTTCTAAGGTCCTGAAGTTCAATCACCCATTTTGCCCCTGAAGCAACTTCTTTAGGATCCCTTTGTGGTCATCACATGTCACCAGGGGCTTTGGGGAGTCTCATCTGGGACTCCACTTGTTATCAGTGAAATTTGGGTCAGCTCTTGGGAGCTCTTAGTCTCAACAGTAAACAAATTTAAGAACCAAACCAGAAGGAAACCCCAGGACAACTGTATTGACATGTAAAGGAAAGCCTGGGATGGGGGGGGGGACCCTTGGAGATGGAAGATGAAGAGGAGAAAGAGGGAAACCCACACCTTCAGAAGCAACGGTTAGAGTGGGGGACACTTCAGAGAAAGGGTAAGGAAATCCGAAGTCCAGTATTCCAAAGAAAGAGAAGAAAAGCAACCGAGAGGCTTTGGGAGTCAGGACTCAGACAAGCTGGAGGACCTAGGGAAGACGGTGGATCTGAAAAGGTGGATCTGAAAAGGACTGGCCACGGAGTCGGGACTCAGACAAGCTGGAGGACCTAGGGAAGACGGTGGATCTGAAAAGGACTGGCCAGGGAGTGGGGACTCAGACAAGCTGGAGGACCTAGGGAAGACGGTGGATCTGAAAAGGACTGGCCAGGGAGTCGGGACTCAGACAAGCTGGAGGACCTAGGGAAGACGGTGGATCTGAAAAGGACTGGCCAGGGAGTCGGGACTCAGACAAGCTGGAGGACCTAGGGAAGACGGTGGATCTGAAAAGGACTGGCCAGTGCCAAGGTTTCTATAGGTGGACTTCTAAGCATGAGACTGATGAGCCGGAGAGAACACACACCTGTGCTTATATGAGTGTTAAATTCCCTTCCTAGGGTAGTACCAACCGGTGCTCCACCAGCTACACGAGGCGCCTGTTTCCCCAGAGCGTCATACGCAGAGCCCGTGGGGAACTCCTTGCATATCTTCAGCCTGCTAAGGGAATGATGGTAACTGACACGAATTTGGCTGTGGCTGGCGTTTCGTTTTCTATGAGCTGTCTCTATTTTTAGCCCATCTTTGACATTTTTGTCTTCCTTTATGAAATTCTAGAAACACTTTCTTTGCTCTCTTTTTTTTAAATTGTTGTCTTCTGTTGTTATTGTTTGAGACAGGGTTTCTCTGTGTAACAGCTCTGGCTGTCCTAGAACTTGCTTTGTAGACCAGGCTAGCCTCAAACTCACAGAGATCCTGAGTGCTGGAATTAAAGGCGTTCGCCACCATCGCCCAGCTCATCTATTTCTTTCTTAATAGCAAAATATTGTTGTGGGAATTTGTTCCACCAATGGCTTTGGGGTACAGGCCTTAGGGCGTGGCTTCTTGTCCGTGTACCTTAACCGTTTAAGGGGAGGGAGAAGGGGGTCACTTTCTCTTGGGAGGTCAGAGACCTGATGGTTGGTTCCCTTCACCCCTAGGCAGAACGGAGGTCAATGGTGGCTGTTTACTTGTTCTATGTCCATGAGTGTATTATCTCCATTTTATATCTTAATAAATTCTTGATACCCTTTAACAGACTCTCTTGGGTTCTCATATATATATATATATCTGTGGGCTCACGTATCAAAATACAAATACTGTTTAATTAGTTTTAAATTTTATGTGTGAGTGTTTTATCTGTGTGCATGTGTGTATACCACATGCAAGTCTTTGTCTCTGGAGGTCAGAAGACCATGTCAGATCTCCTGGGACTGAAGTTACAGACGGTTTCCAGCCCTGTGACGACTATGAGCTGAACCTGGGTTCTCTGGAGGAGCTGCCAATGCTCTCAACCAATGAGCCACCTCTCAGCCCTAGTGCTGTTCTTTTTTTGAAATTCTAAGTTTTATTGAATGTGTAGGTGTGTGCATACCATGTGCATGAGAGTGGAGGCCGGAAACGGGCATTGGATCCTCTGGAGCTCAAGTCAGAGGTGGCTTAGACCTGCCTGACGTGGATCTCCTCTGCAAGAGCAGCAAGGGCTCTTCAACCCCGAGCCATCTCTCCATCCTGGTTTGTTTGCTTTTTTAAAGGAGGAGGAGGAGGAAAACACATTTTTAGGGGCTGGAAAGATGGCTCAGAGGTTAAGAGAACCTGCTGCTCTTCCAAAGGTTCTGAGTTCAATTCCCAGCACCCACATGGCAGCTCACAACTGTCTGTAACACCAATTCCAGGGGATCTGGCATCTTCACAGACATACATGCAGGCAAAACACCAAATGCACATAAAAATAAAAACCTTAGTATATAGATCTTTTATATATATATATATATATATATATATATATATATATATATTCTTTAAATTTTCTCAAAATGCAGCTGGGCAGTGGTGACACACCCCTTTGTTCCCAGCACTCAGGAGGCAGAGACGCGGATCTCAGTGAGTTCGAGGCCAGCCTGGTCTACAGAGTGACTTCCAGGACAGGCTCCAAAGCTACACAGAGAAACCCTGTCTCAAACAAACAAAACAAAAAACAAAAGAACAATAACAACAAAATGTCTTAAAATGATTACATTTGCACACACACCCCTGAAAACAGAGGTAAGTCGTTTTCTTAACCCTTGAAAGAAAGAGTTTAGGATCTCAGAGGACAATTATCTGATAGGACAAAAATTGTGCCTGGAGCAGGAGTAACCGGCTCTCAAAGTTAATCCACACCCTCCAGCAGTAGGAACCATGTCATAGAACCAGAATCGAGTCAAGGATCAAGAAGACAACACCTTGGCCAGAGCTGTGAAATTATATAAATACCTCACCTTTTTAGTAAAAAAAAAAAAAAAAAAAAAAAAAAAAAAAAAAAAAAAAAAAAAAAAAAAAAAAAAAAATTCTTTAAAGTATAAATTTAGAAACTTGTGTTAATCCCCAACCATCTAGATATCGCCACCTCTGTTTGTTTTACCAAAGGTGTCGTGTTAATTAAATACTCTTTTTTGTCCTCTGCCACTATTCTGTCCCTTTGACTGGCATAAGGCCAACCTTAGCCTGTAGAGGCCACAGTATTTAGGAGTTTTTCTCTTAAAATTTTAGTTTTACTGTGCACCAAAGAGAAGGTGGGCCAGGTAACAACTTGAGTTTACAGGAGCACTTACAAGTCAATTTGGCCTGGAGTAAATAAGAAAAACATAAGCACATTCTACATGGTATACACACAT
The DNA here is from genome assembly GCF_949786415.1 of Peromyscus eremicus. Taxonomy (NCBI): domain Eukaryota; kingdom Metazoa; phylum Chordata; class Mammalia; order Rodentia; family Cricetidae; genus Peromyscus; species Peromyscus eremicus. The sequence goes on along the minus strand of NC_081432.1, from coordinate 59,111,092 downwards.
GCTCACACACAAGGAGGGCTTTTTTGTTTTGTTTTGTTTTTTAAACCAAGATTGTGAATGTTACTGCTTGTTGAGATTATATCTTCTAGCCAGGTGTGGTGTCACACGCATTTAATCCCAGCACTGGGGAGGCAAAGGCAGGTGGATCTCTGAGTTTGAGGCCAGCCTGGTCTATAAAATGAGTTCCAGGACAACCAGGGCTACACAAAGAAACACTGTCTTGAAAAAACAAAAACAAAAACAACCAAAAAGGCTCAGGGTTAGAGTGCAGAGTTGGAGGTCCTGAAGTGCTGCTCTGGGGAAGTCATTCTCCATTGTGCCTTGGGCTGCTCATCGCAGGCAAGAGACTGGCTTTGGATCAGCTGTAGGAAGATGCCTCCTCTCCTGAAAAAGCCATGTGTTAGTCCATCTAACCCAGGAGCCCAGGACAAACGAGTCTAGGAGATATGTAACAAACACAAAGTGGGGCCTGTCTTCACCTCCCCAGCACTGAGATTTCCGGCAAACACCACCTGGCTCTTTTATTTGAGGGCTAGGCTCAAACCCAAGTCTCCACGCTTGGCAGCAAGCGCTTTACCACCTGGCTGGCTCAGCCACTCCCCAGCCCCTATGAACCATTTCCGTTTTAGGAAACTCAGACGTTTGTCAGCCACAAGGGTTGAGTGTCTTTCCTCTTGACACTGTCTTTCCACTAGGCTGTGTAAGTCCGCAGCATAGACTTCGCTCCGTCACTCTGGTCTGTTCTCTCCCAGGCACCTACCACAAAGTTCCGTTCTCTTCCTTGTGACATGTGGCCCGTAGGTGTCTTGTGCCCTTGTGATTTCAGGAACTGCACATTATAGAGGATGGAGTGCTTGCTCTGTCTAATTAACACGGGGTTCCGATTCCCCAATCCTACACAAAACAAAACACAGCTAGCATATGTCCACTAACCCAGAAAACTACCTTTATTACTGCCTCCCACGGAATCCACTTCCTGTTCTGATCTTCCGGGTGCTTCCGTGTGTCTGTGCACATATTTACGTCTCGGGCCTCCGGAGGACATGCAGCTCTCTTGCCTCTCTTGGTGTGCTGACTCTGCCTCCCAGGGCAGGCCACAAGGTGGGAGTTTCCCGCCTGGCTCGGATATCCCACAGCAGCTTCATTGTCTCCCATTGACACCTCTCCCCGCCTGGCCCTCAGAACCCGGGTCTCCCGGGGCCTCGGAGTCACTTTCCGGCATCCGAGTCCATCTGCCACCTCCCCAAGGGCCCCGGGGTACTGCTTCTTGTTCCTGCCACCTCCCTGGAGGGATGTCCAAGGCTCCCTCAGGCTTTGCTTCTGGCCCAGGCCTTGAGTCCATTAGGCACTTCTTGAACTCAGTCTGTTCACTACTGGGCTTCCCGTCTTTGTTCTGATTCTTTGTCCCCGAACTGGCTTAGAGCGCGGGAGGGAGGCTTTTGTTTACATCCTAGCCACCCATCTCGGTTCCCAAGGCACTGCCCCACCCACTTCCTCCTGGAGACCCGCTCGGAGGCCCGCCTCTTCCTCTGGCCACGCCTCTTTTCCGCCCCAGCTTCCGCGCTCCGCCCTCCGTTCTCCGACCTTCTGCGTTTACCACCTACATCTGTTCCCCTGTACAGTAACTTCCTGGGTCCCCTGGTGCCCCCCATCCTGAGTGTGTACTGAGAGCATTCCTTTCGTGGACGTTTGCACTTCTCTGGCATTTAGAGCCTGTGCCCAGTGAATCCTGAATGAATGAGTGGCCTAGAGGAATGAATGGCTTCGTAGCTCCGCATGTCCCGACTCTCCAGCTGGGCCTCGAGGATCCATCCAGGTTGTGCAAACCTCTGTACCACATCTGCCTTGCTCCCAACCGCTTCTGTCGCCAGGGCTCTCTCTGAACCTCAGTTTCTTAATCCATCAAAGAAGGAAGCCCAACACTGAGGGGGAAATTAAAAAGGCCAAGAGCACCGCTCACCTGCAAACAGTAATGTGTAAATGGTCTGGAGGGACGTTTTTTTCGATGCTTATTTTTGGTTTGGGTTTGGGTTTGGGTTTGGGTTTTTGAGTTTTCGAGACAGGGTTTCTCTGTGTGCCTCTGGCTGTCCTAGAACTATCTCTGCAGAGCAGACTGGCCTGGCCCTCAAACTCACAGAGATTCGCCTGCCTCTGCCTCCCGAGTGCTAGGATTAAAGGTATGAACCACCACTGTACGGCCAAGTGCATATTCTTGATTAATCATTGATTTGGAGGGCCCAGCCCAGGGCAGGTGTGGTTAGTGCCGTCCTTGGTCAGGTGGTCCTCGATGGTATAAGAAAGTGGGTCGAACAAGCCATGGGGAAGAAGCCAGTGAGTCACACTGAGTTATACCCGGCCTGGCTCCAGAATGCCAGCACCTAGCCTTAATTCAGCTTTGATTTCCCGGTTACTTCTGCTTCTCTTGTTGCCCTCTATGTGAATCTGGTCTGAGAGTTTCCCAAGGGTACAAAGCCTATGCAAAGCTTGTTTGGGAAAAATCCAGCCCACTGTGATAGTCCTTCATCCATTTGCATTGGGCACTGTCCCTTTGGAGACCAGTCTGGTTGTTTTGAGGATATGGAAATCAACTTGCTTAAGTGTAAATTTGGAAATTAAAAATGCCCTAGGCTAAATGAATGTGTCTCAGTCCATGAGGAGGCCGAGTCCCCCTGCAGCTGAAAGGCTAGAGACATCCTTAAGGTGCTCAGTGCCTTCTTCCCACGGACCTGCGTGAACTCACCCGTACAACAACACAGCACTCCTCCATGGCCTCTGTTTCAGCTCCTGCCTCCAGGTGCTGGCCTTGAGTTCTTGCCCTGAGTTCCTGCAGTGATGGACTGTGATGTAGAACTAACTGTAAGCTGTAATAAACCCTCTGCTCCCCAAGTTGCTTTGGGTGATGGTGTTTATCACAACAGAAACCTAGGTAAGACCGGAAGGCAGAGGACAACTTGCGGGCTTGGCTCTCCTCCTACTCAGTTCTTCAGGCTTGGTGGCAAGTGCCTTTGCCTGCTTGGCCAGGTAGCCAACGATGTTTTCTGCATTCCGGAAATGGGTCTCCTGTAACTGGGAAGTGTAAGTGAGGATGACCTTGAACTCCTGATGCTCCTGCCTCTGCCTCCCAAATTCTGGGAGGATAAGCATTACACCACCATACCCCGATCTCCATAACACATTTTTATGGCCAGCTTACTCAGATCCAGACAGAAAAGAAAACACAAGTCATTGTTTGTTACTTGGCTAGAATTGCATCAACTATTTTCTTTTTTTAATGTGGCAGTGGTTTTTTTTGTTGTTTGTTTGGTTTGGTTTTTTCCCTCTTGTGATTTTCATTTGAGAAAATGCCTTGACTATCTAGATAAATCTGGAGGAGAGCTAACATCTTTGTATCGTTTGTAAACTGGTGCTTTCCTGACCATTCCTGGGCACAGGCAACCAGATATTTAAGTCTCTCCTTTGGTCTCTGTAGTAATGTATTTGCATTCCCCATTACAGTCTTGCCCAATCGTTCTTAGTTTTTTTTTTTTTCCCCCTAAGGCCTTGTGGTTTATGCTGTTTTCTCTCCCTTCATCCAGTATGTGCAGCATGTCTTTCCTCGTCTCTTCTTACAGACTCTGACCTCCCACCTTCTCCCTCCCACTGTCCTAGAAGCAGCTGTCTAGACTCAGCAGCTGATGGAGGGTGCAGGACTCCCACCTCATCCTTAGGCTGTCAGCTGAGTATGTGGATGACAGCTGGCTCTGTGGGCACAGTGGCAGCCTTCTCCACAGGACTCACAGGGCCTCGTCCTTCTGACCGGAGCAACTGTTCCTAAGGCCAGTCCGGCCCCACCTGTCTGCTCCAGTCATCCCTTCCACAGCCCTGGCCTCCTTCGGTCTCCTTTACTCATGGCTTACAGCACTTGCAGCATGTTCTGCCCACTGCCTGTTGTGGGCTTGTCACTGTCTGAAATTAACTGGTGGGAGTCATCTCTCACCTCGGAGGAACCGCAGTTTACTGAGCATCCACTCAGTTGTCATATTCAGACGTAGACTTCACTTAGGCAGATGGTTGTAGATCTATCAGTCTAAGCAGAAAACTGCTGTTTTAGGACAGAGCTTGTACTGTCTTGTGTCTGCCCACACTGCCTAGACTTGACATAAAAATCTCCATCCCTTCTCCTTATAAGGGTCTCCTTATCAAGGACAGTCCTTGATAAGGCTGCCCGGACTGTTTTTCAGAGCTTTTTCTGTGGAGTTTGGAGATACTGCTCAGTGGGCAAGAGTACTTGCCTACCACACAAGGAAACCCTGAGTTTGAGTCCCAGTATCACATCAACCAAGTGTGGTCGTACATGCGGATCATCTAGCACTCAGGAGGTAGAGGCAGGAGGACTGGAAGTTCAAGGCCATCATTCATCTGCATACTGAGTTTGAGGCTACATGAGACCTTGTCTCAAAAATGAAAACAAAGCTGGACGTGGGACCTCCGTTCACGTGAAGTCCCATCCTTGACTGCATGGCAGGAAGGATGTTCAGGATAAGTCGGCGGGAAGCAAAGCACTCCAGTTTGTTTATTCGTTATTTTTGTTTTTTGAGAGAGGGCCTCTCTACATAGCCCTGGCTGTCCTGGAACTCACTATGTAGACCAGGCTGGCCTTGAACTCACAGAAATCCTCCTGCCTCTGCCTCCCAAATACTGGGCTAATGGTGTGCAACACCATGCCCAGCAGCATATGAGTTTATGATGTAGAGATTTAGGTACAGTCATCTAGAGAAAAAGACACAGAAAAAGGAGTCTGTATCCAAGATATGGGTGCAAGCATCTCAAGAGAGTCATACTTGGATGTCTTTACAGGGTCTACTGTAGAATATTATTTTAAGGTGTGTTACTTTTTTTTTTTTTTTGTGTGTGTGTGTTACTTTTGTTTATGTTGCATTTGTTTAACTCTGTGAAGCTGTATTACTTTGCCTGTGTAAAACATCTGATGGTCTGATAAAAAACTGAATGGCCAATAGCAAGGCAGGAGAGAGAGATGGGCGGAGCTGGCAGGCAGAGAGAATAAATAGAAAGAAAAATCTGGGAGGAGTAGAAGGAGCCAGAGAAGAAGGAGGACTCCCGGGGCCAGCCACCCAGCTACACAGCAAGCCATGGAGTAAGAGTAAGATTTACAGAAGATAACAGGAAAAGCCCAGAGGCAAAAAGTAGACAGAATAAGTTAAGGAAAGCTGGCAAGAAAGAAGCCAAGCTAAGGCCGGGCATTCTTAATTAAGAATAAGCCTCCATGTGTGATTTATTTGGGAGCTGGGTGGCAGGCCCCCAAAAGAGCCAAAGAGCATAACCCCCCAACAACAGTCTACATCTGTGATTCTCAGGTTTTCTGTGTGACATTGCTCAATGAACATCATTTACAGCAGGTGTGAAGACTGATTATTTTGTTTTGTGTTATTTTGTTTTGAGGCAGGGTTTCTTTGTGTAGCCCTGGCTGTCCTGGATCTCGCTCTGTAGACCAGGCTGGCCTCAAACTCACAGAGATCTGCCTGTCTCTGCCTCCCAAGTGCTGGAACTAAAGGTGTGTGCCACTACTGCCAGCAAGATTAAGTAACGTTTAAAGATTAAGTTTAACATATCCTCTCCCCTCTCTCTTTAGACAAGATCCATGTAGCCTAGGCTGGCCTCCAATTTGATCATCCTGCTTCTACCTCATGAATGTGGGGATTACAGGCGTGTACCACACTGGGTTTACGCAGTGCTAGGGAATAAACCCGGAGCTTCACGCGTGGTCAAACAGCATTCTACTAGCTAGGTCCCAGCACCAGCCCCTGCTTACTTTTCTTCTCTTAAAGAATTTCCTTCTCTGCACATAAAACTTTAAGGTGCCTCTTATGGAGTTTCTTGTTTAAGGGCAAGAGAAGAGAGCTAAGACACTAACATTCAAGGTTAGAAGCATTATAGGTAAGCATCATTTATTTGCAGCCTTTATTTTTATTTATTTATTTTGTTTTTTTTCAAGACAGGGTTTCTGTGTAGCCCTGGCTGTCCTGGAACTCACTCTGTACACCTGTCCGTCCTTGAACTCACAGAGATCTACCTGCCTCTGACTCCCAAGTGCTGGGATTAAAGGGCGAGTTATGACCCCTTTGGGGGTTGTAAGGCCTTCTCACAAGGGGTCGCATATCAGGTATTTACATTCATAAAAGTAGCAACATTACAGTTAAGAAGCAGCAAGGAAATAATTTTATGGTTGGGGGTCACGGAAACATGAGGAACTGTATTAAAGGGTCGCAGCATTAGGAAGGGTGAGGACCACTGAGCTACAAGCCAGCCCCTAGATCTATTTTTAATTGCAGGTCCTAGCAGAAGTAGTGGTCATGCCATGGAGTGCTCTGGAGCCCCTGGGTGGAGAGAGACAAACGTGATGAGGAGTCTCAGTGCTCCCACGGCTGGCCAGAACCTATTAGCTCTACTAAACTCTCAGCAAGGCATCTTCACTTGGCCTGTACAGTGCCCATGACCCTGCTTGACCCTCAGTGCATCCAGCCTCGTTACCCTCTCTTGCAGAACCTGCATGTAACTGGCATGCAGTGAGCACACAAATGCTTGTTTGCAACACAGCGGCCGGATTAACTTGATACTTTGTGTATGGAAGGCTATGAGAGTTTCCAGAATGCTGAGACACAGACTTTTTTTTAGATTGACTAACAGGCTTTCTGTACCCCAGTAATAGGTTTCTCCACCAACACAGTAAGCCGGGTCACGCCGAATTTAAAAAGTGAAAGGCCAGGTTTATTCTGACCAAAGCAGCTCATGGATGACTTCTTCAGCCCCCAGAGATTGAGGCAGGGAAATGAGCTGGAAAAAAATCACATGGCCAATCTAAAGGTGGGAACTTAAATACCTTGTAGGCGCAGGGCGATAAATATCTTCCACAAGCTGGGTTTGTGCTCAGTTACAGCGCTTTAGGCCGCTGGCAACTTCAGGGTAGGAACAGCCACTATTGAGCGCTTTTTCTGAGAGGGCGGGATTTGGAGAGGCAGGAATAGGACTTTTTCAGCTGGAAGGTCCAGCCGAGCATTGACCTTGAGGAAACAAAAGGTCAGGTTAGTCTCCTCAAAGTGGCCTGCTCTCCCTGTACCCCCCCCCCCAAGAATTATGGGAAACACAGGTCAGGAAGTACAGGCTAGATGCACTGTTAATGTTGTTAGGGTGAGAGCCCGTGCCCTGGGAGCCCCAACAAGCTAGCCTCAGTCACTAGTAAAGAAAGACATGATTGATTAACAAGGAAAGGCTGGGTAAAGAAGAGATGTAGTCAATGTGGCCACATACTGAAAGAGGGAAGAAGAACACAGAGGTCCATGGTTATGGTCTTGTCGTGAATGTAGGTTTAAATAGAAAGTATGTTAGTTTGCTTTCTACGGCTGTGATAAACACCATGACCAAAAGTCACTTACAGAGTAGTTAATTTCATCTTACAGCTTCTAGTCCACCATGAAGGGAAGTCAGGTCAGGACCCGGAGGCAGAGATCGAAGGCCATGGAGGAACGCTGCTTACTGGCTCCTTCTTCAGGCTCAACAGCAGCCATGTTGCCCAGGAGTGGTACCACCCACAGTGAGCTGGGCCCTCCTATCAATCACCAATCAAGAAAATGCCCCATAGACTTGCCTACAGGTGAGTGTGACGTAGGCATTTTCTTAATGGAGGTTCCCTCTTCCCAGATACGTCTACATTTGTGTCGTTATTGGAAACTAGTCAGCACAGAAGAGCAAGAGGTATGCACAAGGAAGTGGCCCGGTTAAGGTGCACCATCAACCTATCATTGTCCCAGCTCCTTTCTTTCCTTCTGGGTGGTCTGAGGAATTGTCAGAACTGGGTGAAACTTCTTTCGAGGGAGACAGTCCTCTCCTTTGGATAGCATCAGTGATTCCTGGGGAAATTTCAGTTGCTTGGGGTCCATTGTCTCAATAATCTGATAGCCAAAGGGTGGGCCTCTTTAGAATATCTTCTCTCCTGCCAGGAAGATTACACCATTGTATGAGGCTCAGCCAGGAACTGGCAGCATTGTTTCCAGCAGGGAAAATGTTTGAGGCAGGCTAACGGGGTTCAGCAGGGAGGGTTATTCCAGGACAGGATGGGAAGGAGGCTGACAGAGGATTAATGCCAGGATGGGGTGGAGAGAGACCGAGGATGAAGATTCTAGGCATTCCTCGGACACTGCTGGGTTTCCTCATTGTCACTGACACAATAGCCTGTTTCCTCTCTGGGTCTCCCTAGTTCAGGTACTTGAGACAGGATTAGGGAAGGAATATATCTGAAGCCAGCTGGAGAAGACACAGTGTGATATACTGCGTGGTTTCTGGTGGCTGTGGGCATGGGGCGGTATCACAACAATCATAGATGTTAAGCTAGCCCTTGGTGGGGACTTCAGGGCTCTTCAAAGTTTGGAGGTTTCCAGAGGAAACCATCCAAACCTGCTTTTCTTCCCCTTTGCCCTGCTGTGGTTATTAACTGACCAGGCAGATGAAGATATTCTAAAGACACACTTGTGTTTCTCAATCTATCAGACTACTAAAGCAGCAGACCCCTGCAGTCTGTGAGCCTCCATGTCCGGCTCAGAGCTTTCTAACTACCCCGCCTTTCTGACTTGCATCACCCAACCCAGGAACTTCTCTCCCGGAAGTCCAGCAAGATGAAAATGGTGGACATGGGAGCAACCCTGAAGAAATAACAAAGCCCATGTCATTGAGCCTGGTACCGTGTGATTCACAAAGCTCCGGAGACAATTTGGGGAAAGCGCTTTGAGCCCAACAGCCAGAATCTTCTTGGTTGTGCCTCCTAGACTTAGAAACTAGCTCATAGTGCATTCCAGTGTGTGTGTGTTTGTTTTGGGGAATGGTGGTGGTGTTATTGTTTGTGGACCTTTTTAAATTTAAATTTAAATTTTATTGTATTACCCAGGCTGGTCTTGAACTCGTGAACTCACTACATAGCCTCAGAAGGCCTTAAACTCTTATCCCACTGCCTCCACCTCTGGAATGCTGAAATTACAGGTCTGCATTGCCAAACCCTGGTTCTAGCTTTTCTTTGCATAGATAGAAATGCTTTGTCTGTGGGTTATGGCACAATCTCCAGACCCAGTTTCAGGAATGTGAAACTTAAAAAAAAAATGTTATTTTACAAATTCATACATGTATACAGTGTATCTTGATCATCTGTATCTCCAACAACTCCCTCCCACTCTCCCAGACACCCTTCAACACATCCTCCCTCATGTCACCCCGGTTTTTTGGTAACCTGTGGAGTCTAAGCCACGCTGCCTGCTGCAGAATTGGCTGATCTGTCAGCTTGGGTTTGTGGGGGTCTTTCACGATATGTGAGTTCATGAGCGAGATGCAATGTCATGTCCCGAGACAGCATTTCACAGCTCTCCTCCCCATCCTCCAGCTCTGACATTCTTTCTGCCTCCTCTTCTGTGACAGTCCCTGAGTTTTGAAGGGGGTAAATATAAATGTCCCGTTTAAGGCTGAACATTAAACTGTCACTTATTCTCACCATTTGATGAGTTATGATATGAGTCTCAGTGTTAACTGTTGCCCACTGTCGGGCGGGGCAGGAGGTGGGGGAAGCTTTGGTGACTAGGGTTGAGAGCTGCACTGATCTATGAGAATAAGTGTAAGTATTTATAAGGTGATTTGAGAGCATGTCCATTTAGCGAACTAAGGATAGAAAGTTTCCCACTAGAGCCGATGACCTCCAGAACCATGGGCTTTTAACTAAGTCTGAATTTCCTCTTGTGGAGCAATCCTCACATCCAAAGAGAAAGTGGTTGGTTGTTCGTGTAACATTCATACCACTGGTGCGCCAATGGGCCAACCCTGCCTGGCAGGTTAGGATGCAGTGTCCACCCCGGAATAAGACCATGCATGACTTTCCTTCCTCAGCAGCCTGCATAGTCTTCCATTCCTGTGAAAGCTAGCCAGAAGGGAAGAAGTGGGAATGTGAAAACATCTGGCGAAAGGTTCAGCTGGGGCTCAGGAGACCTGACTGTGCTACCCCAAAACTTCACCTCTTTGGCATGTTGATTATTTTAACTGGCTGTTTCGAGAAACTGTGGGCACAGAGGTCTCTCTCAAAAGCTGCCCTTTTGTGAACGAAACTTCCACAAAGGAAATGACCACTTGTAAAGTCTTCCACAGCAAGAAGACAACTGTTCTAAAATAACTTTTACCACCCAGGTTTCTTTCTTCCCTTTTTTGCAGTGAGAGAAGTCCCCTGCCAGGTCAGCAGTCTTCCACCGAGCTGCATTCCCAGCCCTCCTCCTGACACTTACCCACATAACAAGCCAGCTACTCTTCACTCTTCGGTGTCTCAGCCTCCCCTGGTTTGTCTCTGTCACCCCAGGAAGGCTCCTGCTGCTCTTCCTTTCTGTGGCTCAGGATGGTACATAGACCTCAATGCTTGCTTTTTTTTTTTTTGTTCTTTGTTTTTTGTTTTTCGAGACAGGGTTTTTTTTTTGTGTAAAACTTTGTGCCTTTTCTGGAACTCACTCTGTAACCCAGGCTGGCCTCAAACTCACAGACATCCTCCTGTCTCTGCCTCTCAAGTGTTGGGATGAAAGGCATGGGCCACCACTACCCGGCACTTTTTTTTTTTAATCCATGGAACTCCCATTAGTCCATGCATAATTAAAATTGATTTTTACCTATCAATCTGTTTTCAGGTCAATTTAATTCATACACTAGTCAAAGAACTTAGAAACTTCCAGGGACACAGCAACACGTTTTCTTCCCCTCAGTGCAAAGCCCTAGGCAGAATTTACTGTTCTCTGAGGCACTGTTCAGGAATACTAAGGAGGCCAGTTCTGCCTGGAATAGAGAGTAAGATAGGCAAGAATCAGAGGCTAAGGGCTGGAGAGATGGCTCAGTGGTTCAGAGCACTGACTGCTCTTGCAGAGGAGCAAGGCTCAGTTTCCATCATCCACATGGTGGGTAACAACCATCTGTGACTCCAGTTTGAGAGGATCTGAGGCCCTCTTCTTGCCTCAGCAGGCATTGTATGCATACAGCTCATAAATATACATGTCGGCAAAACACTCGTATACAGATGTTAAAAATCAATACAGAGGGGCTGGAGAGATGGCTCAGCAGTTAAAAGCACTAACTTCTCTTGCAGAGAACCTGGGATTTGGTTCCCAGCACCCACATGGTGGTTGACAACTGTCTGTAAAATTCTAGTCCCATGCCAGGTGGTGGTGGCACATGCCTTTAATCCCTGCACACGGGAGGCCGATCTCTGTGAGTTCGAGGCCAGCCTGGCCTACAGAGTGAGATCCAGGACAGGCGCCAAAACTACACAGAGAAACCCTGTCTCAAAAAAAAAAAAACTTCAGTCCCTGGGGATCTGATGCCTTTTTCTGGCCTCCATGAGCATGGGCATTCCTGTGGCTTACAGACCTACTTGCAGACAAAATACCATATACATAAAATAATCATAATACATTTTTTAAAGATTTATTTATTTATTTATTTATTTATTTATTTATTTATTGTTTTTTCAGGACAGGGTTTCTCTGTGTAGCTTTGGAGCCTGTCCTAGAACTCACTTGGTAGACCGGGCTGGCCTCAAACTCACAGAGATCCTCCTGCTTCTGCCTCCCAAGTGCTGGGATTTCATAATACATTTTTAAAGGAAAAGAAATCATGAACATACTTACAAATCCATAAAATATATTTTTTAAAGAATTTAGAAACTAAATCAGGAAGCCAAGGGAGGTCACATTACTCAGGGCCCTTGAGGGTGATAGCCAGACCCTTTGGGTTTTTTTGTGGTGTTTGGTTTTGTTTACGTTTTGGTTTTGGTTTGCCTGGTTCAGAGTTGGGAGTGAAACCTGGGGTCTCAAATCTTGTAGGTGAGAGGCCTGTTACTGAGCTGCACATCCTGAAATCCTGAAACCTTGGCCTTCATTGTTAAGGCCTTAACTTGCCCTAAAGATGAGGTGGGAACCATGGGCAGCTGCAAGAGAAGCAGGGCCGATTCAATTCATATTTTACAAAGGCTGTTTGGGTCACAAAAGATAAACAGAAACATCAGTCTCATGGATGCTGCGGTAATCCTAGAGGGAACAGACAGAAGCCCATGTGAGGGTGGTTCCAGTAGCGTCAGGGACTGGCACAGGCTAGATAAAGTCATCAGCAATAGGGGGGTGGAGACGCTCGCTCTTCCTTGTCTGTAGACACTTGAAGAGTTCCCTTAATCCTCTAGGCCCCAGAGTCCAGAGACTTCCACTCAGGGAAAGCCTTTGACACAGAGGAGAGTTTCAGGACAAATCAGTATGAAGCAGAGCTGGAGTTTATCAAAGGGCATTTTCAGCAGATTGAAGAACAGGGAAAAAGTGAGACATAAGTGTGGGTATGATTTTCCCAACGGAGGTCACACACACACACACACTCACACACACTTTTGGTGGGTTTTAAAGCTATTATATTTAAGTCCTTACAAAGAATTTAAATGAAATCACAGGACAGTTCCTGAAATATGCAGGAAAGATGAGATAAGATAAAACCCTGGATCAGGATTGGGGATATAGCTCACTTGATAGAGTGAATCCCTGGGTTGATCCCAACCTCCACATAAACCAGGGTTTGAATAGGAATGTCCCTATAGACTCATATGTTTGAATGCTTGGCCTATAGAGAGTGGCACAATTAGGAGGTGTGGCCTTGTTAAAGTGGGTGTGGCTTTGTTGGAGGAAGTGTGTCACTGTGGAGGCGGGCTTTGAGGTCTCAATATGCTCAGGCCACGTCCAATGTGACAGTTCACTTCCTGTTGCCTGTGGATCAAGATGTAGAACTCTCAGCTCCTTCTCCAGCACCACGTCTGCCTGCACACTGCCATGCTTCTCACCATGATGATAATGGATTAAACCTCTGAAACCTTAAAACACCCCAATTAAATGTTTTCTTTATAAGAGTTGCTGTGGTCATGGTGTCTCTTCACAGCAATAGAAACCCTAACGAAGACAAAGATCAACCTGGACTATGTAAGATCCTGTCTGGAAAACAACATAATAATCCCATTGCACACGGGATGTAGGAAGTTTGGATAGCTTTGCTGTGAACAAATGTGAATAGTTTTGTTTGTGAGACCCCCACAAATTATCTGGGAGAAGAGTGAGGCCCTAACTATATGAACTGGGGCATTGTTTGTTTTATTGCTACTTTAACATTTTTTGTTTGAAAATATGTCCGTATAGGTGAAATATTGTCCCTGTGTTGGCAGCCTTCACGGGAGGTGTTAATTATGCTGGGATGCCTGCTTTTCTGCAGACGAGAGGCATTAACTGGATTCTACATTAACAGATTCCTTTCTATCCTCGTGTTCCCATAATTTTCCCTGTCTTTTTATCCCACCTCAAACTGTCTACCATTGAGCTACATCCTCAGCTCCAGATTTTTTTTTTTTTTTTTTTTTGAGACAAGGTTTCATAAAGTCCAGATTGACCTCAAACTCTAAGGAGCCGACAATAGCCTTGAACTGTTCATCCTCCTGTCTCCACCTCCCAAAGGCTGGAATTATAAGTAGAAGCCACCATACCTTGCTCACAGGTTCCATTTTTTTTAAAGATCTGATTTGATTTTTTCCCCCCAAGACAGGGTTTCTCTGTGTAGCACTGTGTAGCATTCACTGGCTGTCCTGGAGCCCACTCTGTAGACCAGACTGGCTTTGAATTTAGAGATCAGCCTGCCTCTGCCTCATGAGTGCTGGGCTTAAAGGTGTACACCACCACTCTCTATCAATTTTTTTTTTTTAAAGCTGAATCTTTGGTGGCACATGTTTTTAATCCCAGCACTTGGGAGACAGAGGCAGGTCTCTATGAACCAGTCTGGTCTACACAGTGAGTTCCAGAACAGCTAGGGCCATGTAGAGATTTTTATTTTTATTTTTTTACACAAATTCTGTGTTTGTGTGTGTGTGTGTGTGTGTGTGTGTGTGTGTGTGTGTGTGTGTCTGATTGTGAGTACAATGCCAGTGGAGGCCAGAAGATGTTGGATCTCTTGAAGCTGGAGTTATGGTGCTTTCGAGAGCCGAACTCAGGTCCTCTGGAGGAGCTACATGTGCTTTTAACTGCTGAACTGCCCCGCCATCCTCCCCAATTCCATTTTGAAAGTAAAGCCATGTAGATTTACTAATGAGTGGGAACAGCATCAGGAATCTAGGAAAACACCCCAAATCACGGGAAAAATGCAAATTCCAGTTACAGAAGATAGGAAAATCTAAGGAAAGGGCAGGCCTGTTCATTCATCCAGTGTGACAGAGCAGGGTACTCTGAGCCTTGACCTCAGGGCCCTCACTTTTGAAGTAGCTGTGACTGTTGCTTCCCCACAACAGGTGGAGGTGAGAAATTGATCATGAACTCAAGACTCTGCTTTTGCTGGGTAACCACGCAGCGGCAGGCTGATGGGGTGGGGTATATGGGAGGGAGGTGAGGGCTGGGAAAGATGTGAGGAGGTAGGGAGGGTGGGACAAACTTGTGACTACTGAACCTGATCACAGTAAGTAGGAGAGGAGCTGGATGCCTGTCAATCTACATTCCTGCCACTCTCCATGTTTCCCTTCTTAACCCCTCCATTTCCCCCCTGGTTTTTCTGAGACAGGGTTTCCTCTGTGTAGCTCTGGCTGTCCTGGAACTCACTGTGTAGACCAGGCTGGCCTCGAACCTGGAGATCACCTGCCTCTGCCTCTGGAGTGCTGGGACTAAAGGTGTGTACCACCACCGCCAGCCTCTTCTTAATCTTTAACATTTTCCTCCTCCAGGGTTTTTGATGCTGATGAGGACAGCTAATAATGGCAGATAAGTGATCATATTCCCACATCTTTGAAGCTTGAAAACCTTCATGGCTACTGTATTATTCTGGGTTCTCTAGAAGAACAGAACCAATGGGATGGCTATATCAAAATTAGAGATTTTTTAAAAATTTTTATTTTTATTTTTTAATGATCATTGACTGGTGTTTTGCCTGCATGCATATCTGTGTGAGGGTGTCGGATCCCCTGGAACTGGAGTTACAGACAGTTGTGAGCTGCCACGTGGGTGCTGGGAATTGAACCTGGATCCTCTGAAGAGCAGCCAATGTTCTTAACCCCTGAGCCATCTCTCCTGCCCCCAAATTAAAAAATTTTAAATTAATTAGGGGCAAGAGGGACGCCAATCCAGCAGAAGTTGGATCATTTTCCTTCTGCCATGCCCTTTTGATCTGGACTGCTTCCAGAAGCTGCTGCCCACCACAGGGTGGTTCTCCCTGCTTCAAGTGAGGCAGTCAGCACGTGTTTCAGGGGAGGCCCCCTACTTTGGTGATTTTAATTTGTGGCAAGTTGACATTAAACCAACCATGACAGCCACTGTCTCCACTGAATCCAGCCTTGAGTTACAGCCACTTTCTGAAGAATGAAACTCTTATTTGTTAAGACTTGTTTGTGTGTTTTATGTATGAGTGCTCTGTCTTCATGCACACCAGAAGAAGGAATCTGATCTCATTGGAGATGGTGGTGAGTCACCCTGTGGATGCTGGGAATTGAACTAGGGACCTCTGGTGCAGTCAAGTGCTTTTGTTTGTTTGTTTGTTTGTTTTGTTTGTTTTTTTTTTAGAGACAAGGTTTCTCTGTGTAACAGCCCTGGCTGTCCTGGAACTCACTTTGTAGACCAGGCTGGCCTTGAACTCACAGAGATCCTCCTGCCTCTGCCTTCCCTGAGCACTGGGATTAAAGGCGTGCGCCACCACCACCTGGCTCAGTCAAGTGCTCTTCTGCTGAGCCATTTCTCCAGCCCCGAGATTGAAATTCTTTTTTTTTTTTTTTAAAGATTTATTTATATATTATGTATACAGTGTTCTGCCTACCTATATGCTTGCAGGTCAGAAGAGGGCACCAGATCTCATTATGGATTGTTGTGAGCCACCATGTGGGTGCTGGGAATTGAACACAGGACCTCTGGAAGAGCAGTCAGTGTTCTTAACCCTGAGCCATCTCTCCAGGGCAGAGAATGAAATTCTTTTTTTTTTTTTTTTTTTTTTTAAGTTTTAGATATTTTATTAAATGAAAACAATCTCATTCTGAGTTTCAAAAATCTTTAAGAACATTATACAATAAACTTGTATAAATTTAAGGCAAACTGGCTGGTATTTTGGGTAATCTTGCAGTTCACTACAAATGTACTAAATGCTAGTAGACATTTTTTACACATAGTAATTTCCTGAGGATTTCTTTTAGCCCTTTCATCATCTCTAGCATGATTAAAGATGGACAACTACAAAACAGCAGTTTTCCATGGTATCTTAAACCTTGAAACCGTTTACATTGATGTACTGGAAACGCTTCAACCAACTGTCAGCTGCATAGAGGAGAATGAGTGTGAAATATATGTAGACGAGACCAATGACCCTACTTACTAGATTTGGGACTGAAATGCAGCTTTTTGGTCAGCATTGAGGCGAAGCAGGGAACCTGCTTCTTGCCGATTGCACTTGGGTCTTTGCAGAAGTCCACGCGGCGCTGAGAGACCTTCCTGTTCACCAGCGTGAGCAGCTCCGTGAACTCTAGGGAGCTGCCATACCTCGCCAGCATCTCACACAAATCCTGGATGTACCAAGAGCCAGAGAATGAAATTCTTAAAAACAAAAAATACAAAACCAAATAAAATTTGGGCCATACACCCAACCAGATATCCAGATATAATTGGAACTATATATGTATGTATGTGTGTATATATGTATGGATGTATGGATATATTATATATGTATATATACACATATATATGGAATCTCATTTAGTCTAAGGCAGTGGAATGACTGGAGACAGTCTTGAACGGCATGCCCCTCCTTCTGTCCTTCAGTGGGCATGCCACCCAGCTGTATGGAACTGTGCTCAGCTGTGACAGAAGCTGTGTGTCCCATCCTCTGCCCCCAAAGATGGCCTATCAGAGACCCTGCAGGCTCTGGCTGGCTTAGCCACTGTAGTAGCATAGACGGGGTTATGCATCTCAGCTTACTTACTTACTGCATCTCAGCTATCAACCACATGCCGTTCTCTTCTCTGATTCCTCCAGTTCTTCTTCCCCTTCCAGAGGCAACACAACGAAGTGACTGGAGCCCAGAAGAGTCCGCATGCCTCGAGTCACACAGTCGAACTCTGAGGTCTGTCCTCCCGAGGGGAAATGCCTGCGTGTGTTCCTTTCTTCTCCTCCTCAGACTGGAAGAGGGAGCAGCTGGACTCAATGTGCCAGGTGCCAGCACACAGCTGTTGCCCCACTGTACCCCTCCACACCCAAGTGAGCTGAGCTGGGTGGAGGCTGAGGGGGTGGGGCTACCTCGTGCTCTCCAGTGATGCCGTATCCACAGCCACAGCAGGCAAATGCGTCCTGAAATCCACTCCGAGCAGCAGTTCTGACTGGTGAGAGCCGCCACTGACTGGTTAGAGGTGGTAGATGGGAGGGCAAAGGAGTACAGGCCTCGGGTCAGAGCATGCGGAGGGGGAGAGTGATTAAAGGAAGTGGGTACTGGACAGTAGCAGTGCCAGCGGAGGCCAGAACAGCAGTCTGGCCTCAGCTCCCCCCACTCCTGGGCTCAGTTCCCATCTGGGCTAACAGTGAGTGAACCCCCTGAGCCAGCTGTCTTGTAGGAGAAAGGGTGCACCAAAGCAAACCTAACCCACGAGTCGGGGGGCTAGGGGACCAGAGGTGTAAGCGGAAGGGAGGACTCCCGTCCACCCGTGGGGTGGGCTTTGCTAGGTGAGGTGGGTGGAGTCTGGAGCCTGGGTTCCCTCTGCAGGTCCAGGCTCCGCCATGCCCGCTCCGCTTCTCCCGATGCTGCTCCGATCTCTGCTGTCCCGCCTGCTGCTGCCCATTGCCCGCCTGGCCCGCCAGCACCTCCTGCCCCTGCTGCGCCGACTGGCCCGTCGACTGAGCTCCCAAGACATGAGAGAGGCTTTGCTGGGCTGTCTGCTGTTTGTCCTCAGCCAGCAACAGCCACCGGATGCTAGAGAGACCTCCAGAGTGGACCGCTCCCAGAGGAAGGAGAGATTGGGCCCCCAGAAGTGAGGCCGTGGGTGGTGGAAGCAGCAATGTCCAGCAAAGTACTTTCTTGTGGAGTGGGCTAGTCCAGGCGTCTGCACGGACCGCAGAGTGCCTGGTGGGAGAAGACCGACCAGACAGCTCCTACTTCCCTAGGATCGAGCAGACCTCAGATACGGTGTTCTTCCCTCCTCTCTGCAGCTCCCGCCAATGACCTCTGGCCTCCAGGGTAGACCTGTAAATGAGGGATTCAAGGTCAGTTAAGAGACAATGTTAAACTGAGACAAAAGACAACTGAGCTAAGAGGTGGTATTTAATTCCAAACTGTCCAGTCTTCCAGACTTAAAATTTACCTTAAAATAATAGGACCTTGGCTCCCTTTTGAGACATGTATTCTCAAAGCTCAGCGTGCAGCACGGAGTCAATAAACAATGGTGGATTATGTTGCTGTTGTTTGTGAGATTGGATTTTATGTCTACCAGGCAGGCCTCAGACCACTGAGGATGATCTTAAACTCTGATCCTCCTGCCTTGACCTCATTACAGGTACACACCCACATCCAAGTCCAGCTTGTGTGGCACTGGGGATCGAACCCAGAACTTGGCATGCTAGGCAAGCACTCTACCGTTTGAGCTCCATCCCCAGCCCCGTGCTGGATGACTGGGGTGCTTCTGAAAGTCTCCCCATCCCTGGGGTGCTTCTGAAAGTCTCCCCGTCCCTGCACGTGCCTATCGACCACGGTTTATCTGTGAGAAGCTGGGAGGGAGTGGGAGGGAAGCCACTGGGAAGCAAGACTCCCTCGGGATAACTTGTTCCTCTGTCTCTCAGTCTTCACAAGCTACAAGTTGTCTGTAGCTGGGTAACTTCGTTCAGATCCTCCCACTGAGGCCCAGGAGTGGCTTAGATCTGCGTTACAGGAAGGCTAGCTGGCTGGCGGGGGTGGGGGGTGGGGTGGGGTGGGGTGGGGTGGTTGATAGGGGCAAGCTTTGGAGACAGCTCAGCTGGAGGTGGTGGGAAAGGGAGACTGGCCCGTGGGCGGTGGGCAGGGAAGTAGGGACATGCATGCCTTTGACCGAGGTCCTACCACCCTCCAAGAAATAGGAAGTCACCTAAAAATCTCACGTCATAGGGCTGGAGAGAGGACTCAGCAATTGAGAGCACTGGCTGCTCTTCCAGAGGACCTGAGTTCAATTCCCAGCACACTGGTGGCCCCTCACAACTCTATAACCCTAGTTCCACACTCTCTGCTGGCCTCCAAGGACAACAGACGCTGGCCTGGTGCACAGACACACACTCAGGCAAAACACCCGTACACATAAAATAATAATTTTTAAAAACTTACTTTATTTCTCACTCCCCGGTAGAGGCCCTGAGAACCTGTGTGTGTGTGCGTGTGTGTGTGTGTGTGTGTGTGTGTGTGTGTGTGTGCATGCATGCGTGGGTGAGCATTGTGTAGTAAGATCCCCTGCATAATTCGATTATGATTCCCACACAATAGTCCTTCCAGGAATGTCTTGGGGCTGTAAGTTAAAATGGGTATAGTGCACGGAATACAGGCCTCTGTCTCAATCCCCAATCAAGTTGGGGATCCCCCTACAGGTTCCTATGGAAGCTTAAGGCTGGGAAAGGAATGATACCTGAGCTGATCAGCAACTCCCCGCTCCCACCCTACCTCCCAGGCCCTGCCGCCGAGCTTTTCCCTCCTGGGGCCCAGCTGCTTCCTACAGAGTCCTCAGGAACTAGAGCACGTGCGAGCTGTGGGGACAAGCGGATTAAAGGCAGTCCCACCTTCCCCAACTCGTCCCTTCTCAGCCCCGCGGCCCCTCCCACTGGACCTCCTCCCGGCCACCTGGTGTCGTCCGGGATCTCCACACCTCGATCAGCACGGGGCGGGGCAGGCGGAGCGGAGGCTGTCCCGCTCAAGTCGGTGGCGGCTCCTGTCCAGCCAGAGACCGGCCAGTTCCGGCCTTGGCAGCTGCCCCCACCCCGAGGTGAGGAGGTCGGGAGGAGGCTGGGGTCCCCAGGGCCTGGCGATTTTCGTTCTGCCCCGCCCCCGCCCGGACCGGATGCGGGTGCCCTAGTCCCAGCAGGTGCGGAGCGGCTGGGCGCGGGAGGAGGGGAGCTGACCCGGGCTGCACCGCGGTTGGTTCGTCCGTGTCGCGGTGTCCAGCAGGCCCTTGAGGAGGAGATGGCTCAGCAGAATCCAAATCTGCCGCCTCTTGAGGAAGGATTTCCCCCCCCCCCCCGGGAATTTGTAGGCCCACAATTAGATGATTGTTTGAGCTCCCGACCACTTAAAATTGTCCCCTGCCTACCTGCCAAGCCAGAGGGTTAGGAGATACATCTGAGAATCTGGCTAGAAGCCCAGGCTCGGAGCACGGGAACAGTCACTTCTTGAACCCTGACCTAGTATCCACTCTGTGTACACCTCTGTCTTTATTTGAGAATTTGATTTGGGGCGTGGGGAGACTTGCTCGGTTAGTTCAATTCTCAGAACCTAAGTTAAAAGAAAAAAAAAAAAAGCCGGGCGGTGGTGGCGCACACCTTTAATCCCAGCACTCGGGAGGCAGAGCCAGGCGGATCTCTGTGAGTTCGAGGCCAGCCTGGGCTACCAAGTGAGTTCCAGGAAAGGCGCAAAGCTACACAGAGAAACCCTGTCTCGAAAAACCGAAAAAAAAAAAAATGTTCTTTGAAAGCTGTGATGCCACTTGGAACCCTAACACTGGGGAGGGAAGGCAGGGGACTGACGGTTAAAAATCCTGTATCAAAAAACAAGGTGGGCCCGGCTGGTGGCACACAGCACTGGGAGTTCCAGGCCAGCCAGAGCTACTTAGTGAAACCCTGTCTAAAAAACAAAACACAGGGAGGCTGGAGAAATAGCTCAGCAGTGAAGGAGTGATTACTGTCCCTGCAGAGGATCTGGCTTTAGTTCTCAGCACCCATATCATCTAGCTCACACTGTACCTCCAGTTCCCAGAGATCCGAAGCCCTCAGGCCTCCGAACGCACTGGCACCCAGGTGGTGTACACACACAAATGCAAACTCTTGAAAAAAAAACCAGTGTGGCTGGTCCCTGGGGAACAGCAGCCAGAGGTTCTCTGGCTTCCACACACGCAGTTTGATGTTGTATTCGTCGTGGACTTTTCCCACTACCTTTTTTTTTTTTTTTAACAGTGGCATTAGGACTGAGGAGCTAGCCCAGTGGCAGAGTGTGTCACTAGCGTGTTTCAGGTCCTGAACTTGACCCCTCTCCCCAGCATCACAAAACAAAACAACAAAACCACATTGCCTTACAATGCCTCCCCATTGTTGAATCTTTTCGGTCTGCCCTTACATTGAGCATGCTGGGCAAGTGTTTCTCTGGGCCTTCCCCAGTTCCTTTTCTGCCACGAGGCCGGAGATTTAATCACAAACAGAGAACTTGAGATGTAGCTTGTGACAACCCCGCAGGCCGGTGCAAACACTGTTGCAGCAAACACAGATGGCTGTTGCTAACAGCTGAGAGAGCGCAGGCCTGGGGAGAGAGGGCTTGGGGTGTGGTATGGAGCCAAGCTACCTTCTAAAGGGGGAGGGGAGTAGCGCTGAGCCAGCCACAGTCCCAACTGGGGTGGTGAACAGGTCACAAAAGTGCACATCAGGCCGGGTGGGCAAGCCCTCCTAACCCAGCCTTAGGGGCAGAGGGGAGAGAACCATGAGGTGAGGACGACGGTGCCTCAGAACCTGGGCCTCAGAGACCCAGGCCTGTGGGAGCTGGCTTCCTGGGGCTGTCCAGCAGAGGGCCCTGGCACCAGTGACTGGCTCAGGCTGCCTGGGGTGTGGGTGCTGGATGGAACCCAGGCAAAGGAGCTTGCCAGATGGGCTGTTCTCCAACAACAACAGGCCTGGCCGTGGCCATCTGCATAGATGTCCAGGTCCCCGTGGGCGTGAGGAGAGGAACCAGCCCTCCTCAGTCGGGCCAGGACCCTCACCACGACTCTTTCCTTTCACTTCCAGCCCCCTTTGTACACAAGGGCAGGCCCCTGGCCCGCAGCCTGGCCGTGCTTAGTGGATCTCTCTGACAGATGTGCCAGCTACTTGGCCGGGAAGGGAAAGTGGGTGTGAGGCAGGACCAAGGAAGACAGAGACCAGATAAACAGAGGGCAGGAATCTGGGGTTGTGGACAGACATGAGGCTGCTCTCAAGCCATGGGATAGTGCCCAGAAAAATACCACCCAAGCCCGACTTCCTGCCCTGTTTACTTGGTGCTAGTGGGGAGATGCGTCATCTCTGCAAGGCTGGATGCACCCCACCAGGGTAGTGCGGGAGAGCTCAGCGTCCTCAGTGGAGTCGGCCACCTCCTCAGGGCCCAGTCTTTCTCTAGAGAGAGTGACTGCACCTTTCCCCCTGCAGGGTTTAGTACTGGTAATTGTTAATTAGTTACAATTCTTCTCGGGAGACAGGTTCCTTGGGAAGGTAGGTGAGGCAGGCCGCCTGGACGGAATGATCTCTCCTCAGGACCCTCCCCAGCCTCTGTAGGGACAGAGAATGAATCCTTCCCTCCTTGCTGCCAACAGGAAAGAAGGAATAATGAATCCTTGCCGGCCCCCAGAGGCACGCGATGGCCTACCCCGCCGCCCCCGCCCCTCACACCCCAGCCATCGGAGGATGTGGGTGACATGATGCTCAGTGAGGCTTCTAGCCCCTGACGGTTATCGTCTTGGGTTGGGGCAGCGAGATGCCTGGGATGCCGCCTAGGACAAAGGGATGTGCAGGATGTGAGGCCTTTCCTGGCTCCCCCTTCCCCGGTCTCCAGCTGTGTTCCAGTTTTCCTAGAGACCTCAGGACTGTCCCCTAAACAAAGAGCCTTCAAGGCAAAGTTGGAGGGGGTGGGGGGGGAATGTTGTTGGCGGTGTGTGTGCGCGCCTGTCTGTGAAGGGTGGAGAGAAAACAGAACACACCCCTGCATCCGGGTTCCAGAACAATTAAGTCTGAGGTATCCCACCAGGGTAGGGGCGGAACGTCTTCTCGAGGGAAAAGGAGGGATGGAAAGGAAGAAGGCTGTGTTGGAAGGGCGTGGGGGGGGGGAGCTGCTAAAAGTAAAACGGTGTAAATGATGGCGTGGGCGGGGTTCGGTGAGGGATAACGGAACACCTGAGGTGGAGTGTGGCTGTGGGGGCGTCTGGGCCTGTGCGAGCACAGGCCTGTCTGTGCACGAGTCCCAAATGTGTAGGAGCACAGGGCGGCGCGGAAATTAGGGGTGTGGGACCTAGCCCCTCCAAGGCTCCCGTACACTAGGGGTACCCAGTGTGGAACCGAGCCCCCTCCCAGGCTGGCGTAAACTAGGGGTACCCACTGTGGGACCGAGGCCCCTCCCAGGTTCGTGTACACTAGGGGTACCCAGTGTGGAACCGAGCCCCCTCCCAGGCGTAAACTAGGGGTACCCAGTGTGGGACCGTGCACCCTCCCCGGTTTGCGTGTACGAGTGACGGTTGGGAAGGGTCCCAAGACGTGCTCGCCACCGAAGCAAGCCGCCCCGGCGGCCCGAGGCGCTGGGTCCCTGGGGCTGGGAGCCCAGAACTGCTGAGGGGGGCGGCGGGGAACCGGGGGCGGGGCCAGGGCGGCGGCTGTCGCCGGAGGAGGTGGCCCGCACGGGCCCGGGGCGGGCCCAGCAGAGGGCGAGTTTGAAAGCGCTCGGGCGGGCGCGGGAAGCGCGGGTCGAGCGCGCAGATTTCGGCGCGGGAGGTGTCCTTCTCCAGCAGGTGCTCGTAGGGCCCGGGTCGGGCGTGCCGGGGACTCCGGGGCAGAGAGTGGCGTGTCCGGCCTGCCACGAGGGGAAGGGAGGCCTGGCCTGCCAGCTCCTCGGCCGCGACGGGGACTCGGGGTGTGGCCCCCACGCGGCGCGTGCGGAGCGGCGCAGCACGTGGCGCGCATGGGCCTGGCTCTGGGTTGGGGGTGGTCCTTCGGTGGGGACCCCGGTGGAGCGGGGCCCAGGGCAGCCTGGCTTCTGGGCCTGAGAGCCACTGTCTCTATACTGACCTCATCTGAGGGTCGGCAAGTGAGCGGTTCAATGTTATCGCTCCTGTCTGAACGGGAGAGAGGCTGCGTGGCTTCTGCCCCGAGGCAGGAGGATGGGGATTTGGGTATTTATATGAAGGCGGGGGTGCTGCTCCTTTACCCGCTAAACTGTCCTTGGCCTCCCTTTCCTGGGCGCGTCCTCATTTACTCAACACGGAGAGTAAATGAGTGACAAGCCGAGGACGCGCACACCCAGGCTCCGGGTGGATGAAGGCTTAGTCACCCGACTCGGGCCCCCTTTCCAACCTGGTGCAGATAGTCAGCCCCCTCTTCTTGATTAACCCCCATGCTGTTCGTCTTGTCCTGTGTGACCTTTGCATGCAATAAGTATGTGTCATGGGATGGCTGTGAGGTGCCTTCAACCTGAGATGAATGTTATGTGGGGCCGAGAATGACCTGAATCACCCAACTTGTTTTAACCCTTTAACTGGATCAGAATACGCCTCATCGAAGTCTACGGGGCTATCTGGGAAGCCGCTTTAATTTCTCCTCCCCCACCCCAGAAGAAATCTAGAATAACCTGCACACTGAGTATTAATGCTGTTCCCCCACTTGCTAGTTCTGCAGCTTCTGTCAAGTGCCGCAGCCTCTCTGAACCTTAGTTGGCCCTGTCAGTTTAGTAGAAACTGCCTGGTACTAGTTTCTGGGCCGCTGGAAGAGGGGTCATCTGCATATTGCAACTAAAACTCCGATGTAGCACAAGCTTCGTGGAGAAACAGATCGTGAGAGGTGTTGGGACCCTGGGACACAGAAGGCCTCAGATGGGTGGTTGCTTTCAGGGCTCCATCTCTACAGGTCAAGGCATGGATGAAATGATACCAGAATCCCTGAACTGCTATCAGATGGCTGGACAGACAAAAACAAAGCACCTGGACAGTGAATGGAATGTTAGGATGTGGGCTGGACCCAAGGGCTGCCCAGGGCTTTAACTGATGTCCAGGAGTGGGATGGGAGTTGCTGCAAAGGAGGTGTGTGTGTGTGTGTGTGTGTGTGTGTGTGTGTGTGTGTGTGTGCACAGAAATAAACACTTCTCCAAGCCTAGGCCAGTTTTCTGAAGGAAGAGTGTTAACATCTGTCTGGCTTGAGGCTACATTCACTCTGCTGGTGTATGGGAGAGGTGGAATGCTGTGCTGAGGACTGGCTGTGTGTGATGGGGGTCCCTTCCCTATTAGCTAATAGAAACCTGAGTCCTCAGGCTCTCCCCAGCCCCAGCAGAGCCCTCTAGTCCTAGAAAGAAAAAAAAAAATAGTAATACTATTGTTTACCACTCTGTCCTTAGTGCCTAGAGGGGTGCCTGGCTGACACACAGAGACCTTCAGGAAATTGGAAGGAGCCTTCTGCCTCCATTAGGAGGTGTGTGGGTTTGCTGCCCAGGACTGAGAAGATCTTTGGACAGTCTGGGGTTTACCAATAGAAGGGTAGAAAAGCCATTGCAAGGCCTGGGGTGATCAGCTGTGACTCTTTGTCTGGGGGGGCGGGGCCTGGAGTTCTGGCTGCACCTGAGAGCCGACCTGGCTGCCACTCGCTTAGCTCCCCTGCTGAGTCTTGGACTTCTGCTGTCTTATCTCCCGGCTACAGGGTGGCCCTTTATCTCTCCCAGCTTCGCTGGCGCTTCCAGCTCCTGCAGCGACTTAGCTAATGAGACTGTGCTGAATGGGGCCCCTGGAGGCCTGAGGGATTCTCTCCTGATAAACCTTTGCCACCTTTTCCACTCTGGACCCTCACCCAGGACCCAGCCTTCTGCCTGAGCCTGAGCTAGGACCACCTCCTAGGGACCACCCAGGTTCCTTGGGCTCCAACTCTTCTGCCAACGTCGACTGCACGAATCCGGTGAGTGATGAAGCATGGGCAGGAGCAGCCTGCCCTAGGCAAGAAATGGCAGTCTGAGCTGGGTCCATGTGTGTCGGGGGGGGGGGGGGGGGGGGGGTGGTGGTGGTGGGGGTGGTGCCTTGTATATTCTGGTCCTGCTTCCCTGCAGCAGCAGAACTGTTTAGCTTGCTGGTGCTGGGGTGTCTCCCCTGTGTGAGTGGGGCACCGGGAGGGATGCTGAGGGGGGGTGGCTAGGAGCTTGGGAACATCCTGTTAGGGCCTGTGCGCCACTTTTCCAATTTGCCCTTCAAGGCCACTGTCAGAAAGGAGAAGAGGATAGTGGCCTGGGCCTGAGAAAGGAACTGAGCAGGGATCGGATGGCCCTGGGGTCAAAGTCAGGAACATGCTAGGCTGTGGAGAAGGCTACGTCCCCTCCCATCATTATGAGATATATTCTTGGAAAACTGGTCGAGAACTCAGGAAGCCCCTGGGCAGTGCTTGGAAAGAAAGACTTAGATGCTACCAGCAGAGCCTGGCGGCCGGTTCCTCCAGGGAACAAGACAGGAAGGCCCTCCCCACCAGAGCCTTGATTGGGTGGGTGGGGGGACCCTGGAGAGTGAGAATGCAGACATCCAGCAGGCCCTGGGCAACCTGAGTTCCTGCAGATCTGTTTGCTGTTTCACACTTTCTCTCCTTGCTTTCCCCCTCCCCTCGGCCTCCTCCCCTCGGCCCTCTCTCGCTGTCCACTGTCATCACTGTCCCTGACCTTTCACTTCTTTCCTGTCTTCTTTGACTCTCTCCCTGTCTCTGGATCATGCATCCTCCTCTCCTGATCCCCACCCTTCGGTTTCCAAGCTTACAAACTGCTTCTGCTGCTGGATAAAAATAGCGGTGGCAGCGGCCCGGCCGGCAGCCAGGTGCGGCCCAGTCTGGCAGAGAGAAGACAGAGCGGGTTTACTGGAGCCAAAGGCCAGATGGGGCCGGGTCCAGTGGTCCTGAGCCTGCCGAGGCTCCTAGGGGACCTCCCCTTGCCTGCTCTGTGTGCCCAGCCCTACCCTCAGGAGTCTGAGAAGGGCCCAGGGCAGTGTGGAAGCGGAGCCAGACAGGGCCTCAATATTCCTTTACCCCTAGCAAGAGCCAGAGAGAGGGAGCTGCCAGCCAGGCACAGCCAAGAACACTGGAACCATGACAACCAGTCACCAGCCTCAGGACAGGTACTGGGGAGGGGACAGGGAGGGGTCCTGGGCTGGGAATCTAGGGGATGGATCTCTAGGGAAGGGGTTGGGGTAGGTGTAATATTTGGGACTTGAAATTACCTTACTACTAGCTGCTCCCGGGCTGGTGGTTCTGAGTCAGGTCTATATCCTGGTGGGGTGGGGAACGTGCGTACCTTGGCCGAGAGCTGTCTAGTGTGCCTGCAGGGCTAGGTGGGCAGCAGTCCCCTGCTGGATTGTGTCCATGCGTCCACTGTTGCCCTGCAGGGAGACAGCAGCTTCTGGCTCCTCCCACGGCTGTGGGGAGACACTTGGCTGCCTCCCTCATTCCAGAACACATCTGGCAGAACTGCCCTGTCCCTGGGGGTTGCCCTGGGGCCTCTGCCTTGTATGACCTCAGCCCACCCTGCTCTTTGGCCTGACCCTTCCTCAAGCTAGTTAAGGTCGGGAATGTGTGTTACGATAGAAGAGGGTCTGGTCGAGTTCTCAGAGGGGCCGAGGCTTGTGAGAGCTGATGAAGCTGCCGCTCCCTCCGGGTGCCCGCTTTGTCCTTCGGGTCTCTGAACCCCTCCCAGCTCCTCTGCCCACCATTGCCCTCCTGGGCCAAAGGCTATGTAACTAGGCCCATTCTGACTGGAAGATTAGTTTCACCTTTCTGGGACCATTTCCCCACCCCTGTAACATCTGGCGAGAGTGTCAGCCTGCTGTGACTGTTTTCCAGGGGGCAGGTGGGGATTGGAAGTGTGGGTCCGAGCTTCCTGCCTCCTTTCCTTCCCAGGCTGCCTGGTGGCCCGGCCCAGCCCCTTGACATCCCACCCACTTTATTACGGGCTGCCTGGCCCCTCCTCCCTCTGTCCTCCTGTCCTCTGTAGCCTTCCCTTGGAATTTTGCCTTCCTCTGAACCTCTGGGCCATGCCTTGAACATCTTGATCCCAAGGGGAAAGCTTGAGGGCTGGGGTGGTCATGGCTCAGACCTGCCTGTCTGGCGGTCCCGTTTAAGGCTTGCAAAGAGCTAAGCTCCTGTTTCCCTGGCCAGACCTGTCTCTCTGTGTTAGGCCTCTTCGACACCATCTCTGAAGTACCTGGGTGCTGGCTAAGGGGGGGGACCAGGGTTGCTAAGTTTATAGACAAGGACTATCCAGAGTCACTGCCTCTGTGCCCTCACGCTCAGGACCGTATGGCATCCATAGGCCTTAGTCTACCTGCCCTGCCCTCGGTAGTTTGGCCTACAAAACTGGTTCTGTCTGGTTAGGTGAAAAAAAAAAAAAAGTCTATAGCTCCTTACTTCCCAGCCCCCTCAGGCACCCAGACCATCTGTCCCACTGGATCCAGAATGGTCTGGGTGTTTCTTGACCTCAGAGTCCTTCAGGGAACTACCGAGTTCCCGCTTAGACAGCCTAATTACTTCTAGCCTATGTGGTGGGGTGGGAGAGGCTTGCGTTCACTCTTTTATCTACCCACCCAGCGCTTTAGCAAAGTTCCAAAGCCATGGCTGGACGTGTGGGTCACACTGCTTCCCAGCCTGAAGGCCTTCTGGGACTTGAGAACAAAGGCTCTGTCACCCATGTCATTCAGAACTGTGCCGACGGCCTTCTCCCTTGACCCATCTTAGATCCTGCTCTGTGCCTTAGGACCCACACATCACCACACATGGACACACACAGCTGGGACAGCTGGGAAGCCAGGGAGGGAGGGAACGTGGTCTGGTAGGTTACTTTGCCTCTTTCCTACCCAGGTATAAGGCAGTATGGCTTATCTTCTTCGTGCTGGGCCTGGGAACATTGCTCCCCTGGAATTTTTTCATGACAGCAACTCTGGTGAGGCTGGGGGTCAGGGGAGGCACTGGGTTCCAGAGGACATGACCCCGAGGCTTTCAAGGCCTGATTCTGTGCCTCTGGGCACAGAGGGGACCAGAGGTTCCAAACATTCAACCTTTGAAAACTCCACAGTATTTCACAAACCGCCTGGACCTGTCCCAAAATATATCCTCAGTCACTGACAGATGGAGCGAGGACACGGAGGCCTCACCTGCCCCCACAGTGTCCTTGCCAGAGCGGAGTTCTCTCAGTGCCATCTTCAACAATGTCATGACCTTGTGTGCCATGTTGCCCCTGCTGCTCTTCACCTGCCTCAACTCTTTTCTGCATCAGAGGTAAGCCTCCCCGTCCCGGATGCCCCAGGCTGCCCTCCACTCAGTCCTTTGCTGACTCCCACCCCGCCCCGCCTCTCCGACAGGATCCCTCAGTCTGTTCGGGTCCTGGGCAGCCTGGTGGCTATCCTGCTGGTGTTCCTGATCACTGCCGTCTTGGTGAAGGTGGAGATGAGTGCTCTGTCCTTCTTCATCATCACCATGATCAAGATCGTGCTCATTAATTGTAATCGAGGGACAGAGTGCGGGAAGCTCTGGGCCTGGGTTGGGAGTTGGGGCCCAGATAAAGGCAGTTGGGGTTAAGGCTTCCTGGGAGCCCCAACTGCCGGCCCCTTATCCCTGCTGACATGCTGTCCATACTATTCCTCAGCATTTGGTGCCATTTTGCAAGCCAGCCTCTTTGGTCTGGCTGGTGTGCTGCCGGCCAACTACACAGCCCCCATCATGAGTGGCCAAGGCCTGGCTGGCTTCTTCACCTCCGTGGCCATGATCTGTGCCATCGCCAGTGAGTCGTACTGCCCCCACTGGCTGGTTGTGGGGAGGCTGGGCAGGATGATTTGGAGTGACGGAGTGTGTCTGAACTTGTCCACTGTCCACCCCAGGTGGCTCCGAGCTGTCAGAAAGTGCGTTTGGGTACTTCATCACAGCCTGTGCTGTGGTCGTGTTGGCCATAGTGTGTTACCTGGCTCTGCCTCGGCTGGTAAGCAAATGGAGGAAGCCGGGTTCGGGGGGTGTGGGAGGGCCCAAAGCGAGCGCGGGGAGGTGGTGGTGGTGGTGGGGGTCCTGAAGTTGAAAACATGGCAAGTTGGAGTTCTGGAGATGCCTCTGACTCTACTTCCCCATCCTGAACAGGAATTCTATCGCTATTACCTGCAGCTCAACCTTGAGGGGCCCTCTGAGCAGGAGACCAAGTTGGATCTTATCAGTAAAGGTCTTAATTACTAAAGGAAGTCTGGTGGGTGGCATGGGGTGGGGGGCGAGGGTACATTGTATTAACTGGCAGCTTTGAGTCAAAGGAGGACAGAGTGACCATGAGTAAAGTGAGGGTGACATGGGGACCCTAAGGGACTTGGAGTTGTGCTGAGTTGGTTAGTGTTTGCACAAAGCCCCGAGTTGATTCCTGCACTGGGCAAGGTGGTGCACATGTAACCCCCACATTTGGGAAGTAGAGGCAGGAGGGTCAGAAATTCAAGGTCATCCTTGGCTATACAGTGAGTTCAAGGCCAGTCAGAGCTACACGAAACCTTGTCTCAATGAGGAAAACAGGAGAACTTGGAGTACCCTGAATGTCTCAGGTGTTTGTACTGAGAGAGCAGTTTCAGAGAAAGCAGAGTAACATGAGCTCCTTGGGGAAGGGTAGCCCCCAGGCACTTGAGTCAAGGGAATCTAGGTCTATGGGTGTTAGGGTGTAACTGTGGACCAACCAGTTAAGGAAGGTGTCCACCTCCAGCTCAATTTTCCAATTGCTCTGTCCTCCCCAAAAGTTAAAGATCCTTCTATAACCTTTCACCCAACAGGAGAGGAACCAAGAGGAGGAAGAGAGGAATCTGGGGTACCAGCTCCCAGCTCTCCACCCATCAGCAAAAAACACTCTATCAAGGCCATACTTAAGAGTGTATGTGGGGCTGGGGTGTCCCGCCCTCCCTGCCTCACCCCTTCCTCTCCTTCTGCTGTGTCCATCTGTCCACCACCTCCCTTTCTGACCTAAGATTGAGCTTTCTCCTGTGTGTGTGTGTGTGTGTGTGTGTGTGTGTGTGTGTGTGTGTGTGTTGGGAATTCTTTGATCTTTTTTTTGGTGGGGGGGCTCGAGACAGGGTTTCGCTGTGTATCCCTGGCTGTCCTGGAACTCACTCTGTTGCAGACCAGGCTGGCCTTGAACTCAGAGATCCACCTGCTTCTGCCTCCTGAGTGCTGGGATTAAAGGCCACCACTGTCCAGCTGTTTGGTCTTTTGTACACAGCTGGCATGACAACCAGGAACCTGGATGAGTCTCTTTTCTCTCCCCAGATCTCAGTCCTGGCTCTGTCTGTCTGCTTCATCTTCACGGTCACCATTGGGCTGTTCCCTGCTGTGACAGCTGAGGTGAAATCCAGCATTGCTGGCACCAGTGCCTGGAGTAAGGGCCCCAGCTTCCCAGGACAGATTCAGCCAGAGTCAAGGGCGGGACCAAGGGTGGAGCGTGGGCAACCTGGGGACCCTCTAGCCCAGCTGGAGCTTCATGGCCTGTTCACCCTTCCATTGGCTGGAAACATCTCTGTTGTACCGTGAGGAGGCCAAGGCCCAGAGAGGGCCAGGCATTGTGTCTAATTGTCTCTTTTCTCTCCAGATAGCTACTTCATTCCTGTGGCTTGTTTCTTGAATTTCAATGTCTTTGACTGGCTAGGCCGGAGCCTCACGGCCGTTTGCATGTGGGTAAGTAGAGGATGGGCTGTGGGACCCACAGGATCCAAGTGTCCAACTGAGGCCAAGAGGGACCCCAAGAAAGCACAGTGGTGGGGCTGGGAGTGTGGCTCTATGGTAGAAGGCTTGCCTTCCGTGCGTGACCCCTGGGTTCCATCTGTAACCCCTCAAGAAGAAAAAAAAACACAGTGGGAAGGGAACGGTCTCTTTCAAATCTACATGTAACTATGTGTAATTACATGTATAATTCCTTTTTATTTTTAGATTTGTAAATTACTATTATTCCTTTTTTTTTGGGAGACAGGGTCTCATTAGGTAGCCCTGGTTGCCCTTGAACATGCTATTGTAGATCAAGTTGTCCTCAAACATCCGTCTGTTTCCCAAGTGCATGTGCCACCATGGTCCAGCTAAGAGTGAATGGGGGGGGGGGGGGTGTGAATGTGAGTGCAGGTACCACAGAGGCCAGAAGAGGGAGTCAGATCACTTGGAGCTGGAGTTACAGGGGGTTGTGAGCTGCTTGGTATGGGTGCTGGGTACTGAACGCTGGTCATCTGCAAGAGCAGCATTCCCCCTTAATTGCTGAGCCATCTCTCCAGCCCATGTACGGTTCGTAGATGTGTATCCTGGCAGGGTCATGTGTGTGCATGCACAGGTATCTCTGCAGATCAAAAGATACATTCCAGTATTTAGGACTGGGGGTATTGCTCAGTTGATAAGACTGCTTGCCAGAATACCTCATAAGTCAAGTATGGTAGTGCATGCCTGAAATCCCAATGCTTGGGAGCTAGAAACAGGAGGATCAAGGTTATTCTTGGCTACACAGTGAGCTTGAGGCCAGCCTGGAATAAGTGAGAACTTGTTTCCAAAAAAAAAGGGAAGGGGGAAAACATCAGTATCCCATGGGCTCTACTGTACCTCCGGCAATCAGCACCCGCAACGGTAACCAGGCCTAAAGGTTTTAGCAAGTCTCTAGGGCCCTGAGTAGACAGTGAGTACTGCTGTGGGCTGAAGCGTTGCCGGTTTCTTGCAGCCCGATAAGGATAGCTGCTGGTTGCCGGTTTTGGTGGTCGCCAGGATCGTGTTTATTCCCCTGCTGTTGCTATGCAACGTGAAAAAGCACTACTACCTGCCTGCGATCTTTAAACACGATGCCTGGTTCATCATCTTCATGGCTGCCTTTGCCTTCTCCAATGGCTACCTTGCCAGCCTCTGCATGTGCTTCGGGCCCAAGTGAGTCAGGCCAGGAGGGAATTTGGTGACATCGGGCAGGATTTAATTAAGAGTTCCGGGGATGTTCCTCAGTGGAGGGAAATGGCAATAGTCCTTCATCTCAAAGCTGCAAGGGGCTGGCTGTGGCAAAATGCCCAGCTTGGGGGTTGTGAGGGACAGTGGAGGTCAGGGCTCCCAAGTGTGCTCATGCTGAGTTTGGGAGAGGTGGAGGAGGGCCCCAAGACACATTTCCCCAAGAAGTGGGCTGGGATTGGGAATTAAGGATGGTATGCGTGGGGGGGCGGGGGGAGGGGGAGGCAGGGCTGAGCTTGGCTCTCCTAAGATCACCCTGCCTTCCTTTCAGGAAAGTCAAACCAGCTGAGGCAGAGACGGCAGGAAACATCATGTCCTTCTTTCTTTGTTTGGGCCTGGCTCTGGGAGCTGTATTGTCCTTCTTGTTAAGGGCACTGGTGTGACCACATGGAGACAGACTGACTGCACTGCCTGCTTCCTGCTCATTTTCCTCCCTGCCTGGGATGAGCAGGGGTCCAGAGGTTTGCTCTTCTAGCTAACCTTGCCTTTCTTCTGGCCTGTGCTGGGCCCAGATGTCCAGGCCCCAGGGAGGGAGTCTCCTCGGATGGACTTGAGATTGAGGGGTCAGAATGGCAAGGGAGCACAATCTCTTACGGATACCTCTGACTGTCCCTGCTTAAACCAAGCACACAGGCTCCTAGGCTGAGAGAGCTCCGTCTATCTGCCTATCACGAGGATGGGTGGAGGTGGAAGGCTGGCTGGTGGATCATGTGATCTGTTGATGTTCCTTCTCCCTCCTTTCTTGTACGCCTGTTCTTGTCCCCGTTCCTTGTCATTTTACTGCCTTTTTATACTGACAGAAACCAGGAGCCTTCGGAGGCCCTGTGATTAAATAAACGTTTTGTTTTGTTTTGTTTTTTCCTTCCTTCACAGCTCCCTGTGTCCTCCCAAGGCCGGCAGCCTGAGTCTAGGGCTTGAGCACGACCCAAGGTTGGGCCTGGGGATACAGGGAGGGTAGGAGTCCTTTGGCCTCAGAGGCTGCAGTGCCCCCTGCTGGGGTCACAGAGAAGGGACAGGCCTGGAGCCAGGACAGCCAGACTGTGGCCCAGATCTAGAGAGACCAAGTTTTTCTTTTCTGCTGACTTTTTCTTGAGACAAGATGCAGCTCAAGCTGACCTCACATTCCATATGTCCCCAAGGATGACCTTGAGCTCTTCTTCCTGCCTTCACCTCTTAAGTGCTAGTATTGCAGGCCTGTACCCCACCATGTCCTGAATCCCGGGCTTTGTGCATGCTGGGCAAGCACTCTGTTAACTGAGCCACACCCCAGCCCCTCTTTCTTATTTCAAAAGACTGGAAATGGAGGCAGCTTTAGGTCTTTCTCTGTCTTCACTGTCCTCCCCTCCCCCACAAATGCTGTCCTCAGCCCCTGGAATGAACTCTGCCAAACTGGCCAGCACCACCCCCACCTTCTGGCCATACTCCCACATCCCTGGGCAGGAAAAGGCTGAGGCCTGAGTTCTCCCTTACCTTGGCTCCAGGCCCTGACACCAAAGCCAGGCTGCCAGACTTCCTGGAGAACAAGGGACCTATGTGTCCTCATGTTGGAGTTGGACCTTCCCTTTCTTCCAACCGCACTGTGGTCTAAGGGAGGGTGGCTTGGTATGGGAGGTGAGATTGACTCGGTGGAGGGGACATTACCGCTGGTACTTGAGCTGAGGATCGCCTGTGTGAGTGGAGATGAGAGAAGACCTCTGGCCGTAAGCACCCTCAGCCCCAGCCCTGGGAGGTAGCTCTGGCTTCTCCCAGACTTGCAGGAGCTTTGGCCTCCCGGCCCAGGCTGTTGGCTTGCTGGTCCTTGACTGCTGATAACTAGCGTTGTCCCTACCTTTGGGACTTCCTTTTTCACGGAAATTTCGTTTAAACCAGTGGTTCTCAATCTTCCTAATGCTTCGACCCTTTAATACAGTTCCTCATGTTGTGGTGACCCCAAAACCTTAAAATTATTTTCATTGCTACTCCATAACTGTAGTTTTGCTACTATTATGAATCATAATGTCAACATTTGTGTTTTCCAATGGTCGTAGGCAATTCCTGTGAAAGGGTCATTTGATCTCCAAAGGGGTCATGACCCACAGGTTGAGAACATTGATTTAAACAAAGGTTTCAGGCCTTCATGGGTAGTAGTGATGTGTTTCTTCTCTCTCTCTCTCTCTCTCTCTCTCTCTCTCTCTCTCTCTCTCTCTTCTCTCTCTTTCTCTCTCTTTGAGACAGAGTTTCTCTGTATAACCCTGGCTGCCTGGAACTTTACAGACCAGGCTGGCCTCTAATATAGATACCCCCCTGCCTCTGCTGGTGTTAAAGGCCTGTACCACCACCCTTTGGGCTTCACTTGTTTGCAACCCCCCTCCCCCCTCCAGACAGAGTTTCTCTGCGTAGCAGCCCTGGCTGTCCTGGAACTCGCTCTGTAGACCAGGCTGGTTTTGAACTCACAGAGATCCACCTGCCTCTGCCTCCCGAGTGCTGGGATTAAAGGCTTATGCCACCACTCCAGGCTTTGATTTCAATTCTTTCTTTTTTTTTTTTTTAAGATTTATTTATGTATAGGAATGCTCTGTCTGCATGTACACCTATATGCCAGAAGAGGGCATCAGATCCCACTATAGATGGTTGTGAGCCACTATGGTGCTGGGAATTGAACTGGGAAGAACAGCCAGTGCTCTTAACCACTGAGCCATTTCTCCAGCCCCCTGTTTTCAATTCTTAGTAAGGTCAAGCTTGATGGTGGGTTGGGGGTTAAACGTGTCATTGTACTGGGCACTGAAGTCCATGACTAGTATGTCAAAACAGCGTATGCCTGAGCTGGTAGGAATGGCCTCCCTTTGCTCTGGTTCAAACTGCCTGTTCCCTGCTCTGAGGCCCGCTGAAAATGCAGGCTGAAGTCTCTTCTGCCTTCCCTTAGCTCCCCGACCTCCTCCTTGCCTGAAACTGGGGGGGAGGGGGGCCTTTCCGCTTTCTCAGCACTGGCGGCACTGGCAGCACCGGCGGCACCCAGGGAACCTGCATTTCTTCCCAAACCCTCTTCACCTCCAGCCCACAGGCTAGCCCCTGGATTTCCTCCAGTCCATCCCAGTGTGGCCACAAGAAGCTAGCGTAGGGGTGAGAGTTGTTTTTTACTGGAAGAGGAGGTCTCAGCTTCTCAGAAGAGTGTTCAGAATTCACCAAGATGGTTCTTGTTACGCATTCCTTGCTGGCCTGGGATGTTTCCATGGCTAGCCTCAGACTCGTGGCTATCCTGCTCTAGCCTCCTGAGGGCTAGGATTGTAGGCATGGCATCATTACAAGGGGACTTCTGTGCAGCAATTACTGGTCTTCTCCTGGAACATGGACCTATGTGTGAAAGTTCCCTGATGTTTGACCAGCCACCATCAGCTTGTGCAGTTTTCTTCCCCTTCTGTACCCCGGGATGTGTGTAATGTGACCTATCTTCTTTCAGATTCTACCAGCCATGGGGCTGACCTGGTTTGGGGTTAGGGTTTGCATTTTACTCAGGTTTTGCCTTTTTGAGCTGAGAGTGCAGTGCCTGGCTCCAGGGGGTTCTCTGAAGATGTCCCCTTCATTAGCTCACGACGGTGTGACACCTGCCCTTTACACCGTTTCCGTGCTCCACCCAGCTATGTGGTGGTATTTATTGCCCATGCCCTTGCCCCCAGCACTGACCTGAAGCGGTGGTGGTGGGGGGGACATTTATGATTCAGTCACTTTACTATTTTCTGTACCTGAATCAGTGTTGAAGAAAATGGCTGGGATATAATCTCTTCCCCAAAGTCTTCTGATGCAGTCTTCTCCCTGAGTAGCTACAGTAATGGCTTCTGACCACATGCAGGCTGGGGGCGGGGTGGCGGGGTGGCGGGGTGGCGGGGTAGCGGGGTGGCGGGGTGGTTAAGCGCATCAGGAGTCGCTGCTGGTTACTTCTGCTTTCTATGAGGGAGGGAGAGTTGATCAAGGGACTGCCAGGTATCCTTCCTGCCACAGTGCTGGACACCACTTCCTGACATTTCTGTGCAAAGCAGTCTATTCAGCTTCTGCCCTCCTGGGTGGCTGCCACTGACGCACAATGATCCTCTACTGTGCCGGCCAAGGTGGCGATGACTTTAGTGCGCCCACTTGTGGTCATAATCTACTGCAGCTGAGCAGACTGCAGGGACCTGTTTGGTTTTTGGCTGTTTATATGAGAAGGCTGATAAATTCTACCTTAAATAAAATAAAATAAAATAAAATAGTTTAGCCGGTCGGTGGTGGTGCATACCTTTAATCCCAGCACTCGGGAGGTAGAGGCAGGTGGATCTCCAGGTTCAAGGTCAGCCTGGTCTACAGAGTTCTTGGACAATCAGAGCTACACAGGAACCCAGCCTCGGAAAAAAGAGAACAAAAAGCTGATTTAGGTACAGAAAGGAAACGTGGAAATGGGGATAAAGGGAAAGTGGAGTGACAGGGACCCCCAGTCCTCAAAAACTAAGTTCTTAGAATTAAAGCTGGGCGGTGGTGGCACACGCCTTTAATCCCAGCACTTGGGAGACAGAGGCAGGTGGATCTCTGTGAGTTCGAGGTCAGCCTGGTCTACAGAGCGAGATCCAGGAAAGGTGCAAAGCTACACAGAGAAACCCTGTCTCGAAAAACCAAAAAAAAAGAAAGAAAAAAGTTGATAGCAAATCAAAATGGATGTGAGCAGAGACATGCAGGGTCACTAAAGAGCTGTGCTGTGTGACCAGTGCAGACACACAGGAAGGGTGACTTCAGAAGGCTGGCCAGAAGATCTGGTGCCAAGGCCAGGCTGGCAGAGTCTGTGTAGGTCTCTGGGGACCATCTGTGTCCTAGGGTGGGGGTGGGCAGAGTCCTGGTCCCCTTAACCCATCAATGGCTCTGTGTCCTAGCCCGATCTGAGAGCCTAGCAGTCTACTAGGGCTCCCTGTGTGTTTTCAAGCTGTGTCCTCTACAGCTGTGGCAGTCCTGAGTGCCCTCCAGATAACCAGCTTTTCTGGCTCCAAGCTAAGTGTGGATCTGCAGGGCCCCGTGAAGGCCTCTGCCCCAGACAGCAGCAACCTCTTCCTTGGCTTTTTCTGGGGCAGGGCCAGCTGGCTTGAATTCACATCCGTAGAGTATCTGTCTTGGACCCCAGCTATTCAAACCCGGACAAGCTTCTCATCCTCTGGCTCTGGTTCCTCACCGGGGAATGGCACTATCAGCAATGACTTACTAAGGCAATTACAGCCATCTGTCCAGAGATGGTACAGGGTAAGAAGATAAGAGCCTTAGAACCTCAAGGTCCCCTGGTAACCAGGATGAGTCTGTGTGTCCCGGAGCGGTCTACCTAGGCTACTTGCTCCCCTCCCCCACACCTGGGAGCCTGAGAACCAAGCCTTACTTGCCTAGTTACTTCTTCCAGTGTGTGTAACTACACTGTGTGTAATATTTTACTTCCTGCTGCAGTCAGTCAGCAGCTAGATATCAAGATAGTGGGGGGGCAGGGTGCATGCTGGGGTTGGGGGAGGGGCTGCTGGAGCTGAGAAAGGTAGGTGATGTCACAGGTCCCTTAGTGGGGGCACCTTCCCCACCTGTTTGTGGGGGCATGTGGGGAAGTCAGACTGTGGGGCCTACCCCACTGCACCTTGTGTCCGGGTCACCTGGAACCAGGCACTCTCTGTGAAGCAGGGAGGGGACCCCTGGAAAGCCACTGAGATCCTGAAGGAGCCATGGCCTGTCCCTCTGCCCAACGCTTAGGAACACTGTCTCACGGCCCTCCCAGTAGCTACAGACTAGGACTATTTCCTGCTATACCTGTTTCACTCTAGAACATGAAAGCAGTTGGTTCAAGGATGAAAAAGCTTCTGTAAACTGCGAGGACTAAATCCTTTTTTTTTTTTTTTTTTTTTTTTTGGTTTTTTGAGACAGGGTTTCTCTGTGTAGCTTTGCGCCTTTCCTGGAACTCACTTGGTAGCCCAGGCTGGCCTCGAACTCACAGAGATCCGCCTGGCTCTGCCTCCCGAGTGCTGGGATTAAAGGCGTGTGCCACCACCGCCCGGCTAGGGTACTAAATCCTTTAATCCTCTACTCATCTACTCTTCCCCCCACATACAGGCAGCAAAGTCCTCAGGAAAAGGGACCAAAAGACAAGAAGGCATTGCTGATCTTCCATCCTGCTGGGACACTAGAAACATCCATCCACGTGCCCAGGGATGCCAGGTCTGGCACGCTGAACTCTCAGTCAGCATGCCAGGCGAACGCTTAAATGCTTGACATGTACCTGTGCCGCCCAAGATCACTGGGGCAGCCCTCCCAGTCCCATATCTGAGTAGAGGCAGGCCAGGCAGGCACAGAACACAGTACATGGCTCAGAAATCTAGTCGGCTGAGACCTGGGTGCTGAGAAGGAATTACCAGTGCTTGGGGCAAGATGGGTGGCAGGCCGAACCTTAAGTAGGTTGTGTGTGTGGTGCCATCTGGTCCCTGCCCAGACCAGTCAGCTCCAGAATAAACTCCATTCAAGGTACTTTTTTTCTGTCCCTTGAAGGGGTTGGGAACACCAGAGGTCAAGTCTGAGAGGTAGGAGAGGACAGGATGATGAATATTTTGGCCTGGTTAGTCACACACCTTTGGGATATGGGTCCTTGGAACAGGGAAGGACAGTCATGGTGTGATAAAAGGGCAGGTTAGCAAGGTTTCCATTTATATTTTGAGAAGGGGTAGGTCACAAATCCTGTCCCTTCTGTCACCGTACCACCCTTAGCAATTCTGTTCTTGCCCATAACTTCAGCTATCAGCTTGATGAGGCCTGGGTCTTCCATCCAAGTCAGTCCAGGCCTCTCCCACATATCCCTCTGCCTGCTGGACAGCTGGTCTTGGTGCCCACAGTTGCCTAGAACCGATATCTACCTCCCTCCAACCCAGGAGCACCCATTCCCCGACCCCACAAGGTTGCACTGTGTAGTTTAGTCTAGCTTTGAACTCACGACTGTAGCTTAGGGCTTCACTGTTGTAGATTGTGCTGGCCTCCAACTCACTGTGTAGCCCAGGCTGGTTTGGAACTCTGACCATCCAGCTTCCACTTCTGAGTGCTGGGATTACAAGCATGTGCCGCGCCAAGCTTTTAGCTCCTACCCTGTAGTCTCTTAGAAAGGACTCAGCCTCTCCCCTCTTGCTGGCTGACCTTCCTGCCTATAGCCTTGACCTTCTACAAGACTTCTTCCTGTGAAAGCTCCAGGCTGGGTTTTGTGTGTTCGCTATCTCCCCTCCCTTCTTTCCCCTCTGGCTCCTCCTTCTTCCTTTCTCTCCTTGAGACAGTGTCTTGGGAAGCCCAAACTTCCTCTGTAGATGAGGCAGGAGTTGTATGCTGCATCTACTTCCTCAATTCTAGAGTTGGACACCCAGCCAGAGTCACTAGTTTTTGTTTGTTATGTGAGACAAGGTCTCACTCTGTAGCCCTGGCTGTCCTAGAACTAGCTCTGTAGACCAGGCTGGCTTCAAACTCACAGAGATCTGTCTGCTTCTGCCTCCTGAGTTCCGGGATTACAGCACACCTGGGTTCATAGTCACTAATTTTAAAATCGTCTAAATGAGGGCTGGAGAGATGGCTCAGCGATTAAGAGCACTGACTGCTCTTCCAGAGGACCTGAGTTCAATTCCCAGCACCCACATGGTGGCTAACAACTGTAACTCCAAGATCTGATACCCTCACACAGATATACATACAGGCAAAACACCAATGTATATAAAAGAATAATAATTTTGCCGGGCGGTGGTGGCGCACGCCTTTAATCCCAGCACTCGGGAAGCAGAGCCAGGCGGATCTCTGTGAGTTCGAGGCCAGCCTGGGCTACCAAGTGAGTTCCAGGACAGGCTCCAAAGCTACACAGAGAAACCCTGTCTCGAAAAACCAAAAAAAAAAAAAAAAAAAATCGTCTAAATATGTTGTTAGTTTTCGTTTTCTTGATTATACCCATAATTAAGACACATTTTTAATATAACAGAAAACTCAGTGACACCAGTTTCCCCCCTTTTTTCTTTTTAGTGGGTATATGTGTACACATGTATGTGTTCATGTCAGGGTGGCACACCTGTGTGGCCATGCATGCAGAGGAGGTCAAAGGACAACCTGGGATGCATGCTCAGGAAAACTGTCTACTTCCTTTGAGATAGCATCTCCCCACGGCCAGGAGCTCACCAGTTAGGCTGGACGGACTGGCTGGGCAGAGGGTCCTTTGTCTTCCCTTCCCCAGTGCTGGGGTTTTAAGTAGACAACGTTGCTCCACACTTATGTGGGTTCTGGGGGCCTAACTGAGGTCCTCATGTTTGCAAGACAGTGCTTCACCAACTAAGCAGGCCCCAGGTCTGTGTGTTTCCTAACACTGCCTTGTTTTGAGACAGTTTCATGTAGCCCAAGCTGTCCTTGAAGTCACTATGTAGCGGATGGCGATCTTGAATTTCTACTTATTGAGTGCTGGGATTATGAGCTTGTGCAACCATGCCAGTTTATGCAGTACTGGGGTAGAACCTGGGTTTTTGTGCATGCACTTGCCCCCCCCCTCTCTCACACACACATACACACACACACACACACACACACACACACAAAAGGATCTTATGTAGCTTAGGTTGGCCTCAAACACACAGCTGAGGCTGACCTTGAAGTTCTCATCCTCCTGCCTCTGCCTGCTGGGATCACAAGCATGCACCCCCATAACTAGCTATGCTGCATTTTAAAAACACACACACACACATAGTATGTAAGTACACTAGGTTCTAACCTGGTGCCCAAAGAGGCCAGAGGAGGTTGTCATCAGATCCCCTGGAACTGGAATTACAAATGGTCCTGAGCCCCTTGTGGGTGGTATGGATTGAACCCATGTCCACTAAAGAGCAGCAGTGTTCTTAACTAGTGAGCCATCTCTCCAGCCCCACAGTATTGCTTTTATTTTGTTCTTAATTGTGTGTCTGTGTCTGTGTCAGTATGTGCGCATGTTGTCAAAGGGGTCAGATGCCCTGGAGCTACCTGATGTGGGTGCTGGGAACTGAACTTTGGGTCCTTTGCAAGAGCAGAGTGTGATTTTAACTGCTGAGCCATCTCTGATTTTAACTGCTGAGCCATCTCTCCACCTCTGTTTGCTGTCTTTAGTAAGGCATTTAACAGGCTTGACTGAATAGACTTCACCCAATGACTAGATGATTTATTTTCTCAAGCTTATCTGGGAAATTTACAAATATTAACAGTCTCATTTTGGTTTAGTGACTCATCCTTATTTTCCCAGAACTTAGAATCTGGTCATCTTGGGAAGGAGGATTGCCATGAGTTTCATGCCAGCCCAGGGTACACAGTGTTTTTTAAAAACAACTTATTATTTATTTATGCATTTGTGTTTTGCCTGCATGTATGTTTGTGTGAGGGTGTCAGATCCCCTGGAACTAGAGTTACAGGTAGTTATGAGCTGCCATGTGGGTGCTGGGAATTTAACTCGGGTCCTCTGGAAGAACAGCCAGTGCTCTTAATGCTGAACCATCTCTCCAGCCCCCACTACACAGAGTTTTGCAGGCCAACCTCACTTACAGAGTCAGACCCTGCCTCAAAACAATGATGGGCCTAGAGAGATGGATCAGTGTGAAGATCACTGGCTGCCCTTCCTGGTACATACATGGCACACAGACATACATAGAAGCAAACATCATATACAGGCCCAGTATGGGGTGCACACCTTTGATCCCAGCACTTGGAAGGCAGAGGAAGATGGATCTCTGTGAGTTCAAGGCCATCCTGGTCTGCATAGCAAGTTACAGGACAAAGAGAACTGTGTAGAAAGATTCTGTCTCAAAAACAAACAAACAAGGGATGGAGAGATGGCTCAGTGATTAAGAGCATTGGCTCTTCCTCCAGAGGTCCTGAGTTCAATTCCCAGCAACCACATGGTGACTCACAACCATCTGTAATGAGATATGGTGCCCTCTTCTGGCAGGCAGAACAACTGTATACACAATAAATAAATAAATCTTTAAAACAAACAAGCAAACAAACAAATGAAACAAATCCCCTACCTATATACATTAAAACACACACACACACACACACACACACACACACACACACACACACACACAAGCTAGTAAAACTCATCCCACACTTCAAAGGGAAAACACAAATATTTTCAATTAGTTTTTATTATTAGTGTAATGTACTGGTGCCAGGGCACCTGTGGAAATTAGAGGATAATTCTGGGGCCTTGGTTCTCTCCTCCTTTGTGTGTTTTGGGATTGAATTCTGGTTCTGTACCTTGCTCAGCAAGCACTTTCTCCACTGAGCTGCCTCGTGGGCATAAACACTTTTGGTGAAAGAAAAGCCCGGCCCGGTGCCACACGCCTGTCTTCTCAGCTCTTAGGAGGCAGTGTAAAAGGACCCCAGGGCTGTGTGGTCTGCTGAAGCTCCTGGGACATATCAAACAGTCTTGAAAACTGTGTAGCCTAAAGTCTTCATGTTGGGAAAGGCTAATTTTTTTTTAACAACATAAATAATTTCCCTCTTTATTTACTTTAAAACATAGAAACTCTTTTACTGAAGTAACATGAACTGTTTCTAAATGTATAATTCTTTTTTTTAATTTTTTATTTTTTAAATTACACTCATGATATTCATTAATTACACTCATGATATTAATCACATTTGTGGTATTCATAGATTACATTAGCAGTATTCATTCAATTTTATATATATATATATATATATATATATATATATATATATATATATATATATATATAATTTTAAATGCCGAATGTCATTTATTGAAGGAGAGAGGAGGTCTTAAATACAGGCTTACAGCACAATGGGAGAACCCCGGAGGGCAGAAGTTGGCTACTGATGTTTTACAATCTTGCATCTAAGCTGTTAACGCCCATTATTCAGGATACACAGACAAGGAACTTCCCTTAAGCATTCAGGAGGGTGGGACCTGGCAGGGAATTTGCATAGGGAGGATATCAAGGTTAAGATCCGCAAGCAAGACAACAGCTACCCAAAACGGGGGGCAGGGACTTACAGGTCCCCCTTTTATTAAATAATGAGCTTCTGACTTGGGTTGCGTGGGACATCAGCAGGTCACCTTACCCGTCATGGAGATGCCTGCC
This sequence comes from Peromyscus eremicus, assembly GCF_949786415.1. Classification (NCBI taxonomy): domain Eukaryota; kingdom Metazoa; phylum Chordata; class Mammalia; order Rodentia; family Cricetidae; genus Peromyscus; species Peromyscus eremicus. The sequence goes on along the minus strand of NC_081432.1, from coordinate 59,067,015 downwards.
CAGGCCCCACAGGTGCTCTGTCTTAGGTTGGTGAGTGCCCCCTAGGTATTACCCATCTCTGAATACTCATTATCATACAGGCTCAATCGTGTGTGAGCTGCAGAGTTAACTGCTGCCAAAGATCTCAAAGTGGCACTGGGCTTGCAATCTGTGTGTTTGATATAGAAAAGACCAACAGAGGTCCTATCTCACCCATAGCCAGTAGGCTAAAGGCAACTGAGCCATTCCCTTCCTTAACGAGCCATACTGTACGTTGGAGTCCTTGTAAGATAGTATTCCAAAAGCAACTGAAACTTGAGTTTATAAATTTATAATTTTCTTTTTTTTTTTTTTTTTTTTTAAAGATTTATTTATTTATTATGTATACAGTGTTCTGTCTGCACATATCCCTGCAGGCCAGAAGAGGGCACCAGATCTCGTTACAGATGGTTGTGAGCCACCATGTGGTTGCTGGGAATTGAACTCATGACCTCTGGAAGAACAGCCAGTGCTCTTAACCGCTGAGCCATCTCTCCAGCCCCAAATTTATAATTTTCAAAGCCAATCGAGATGTATATAACTACTGAATTAAATTTATCATGCCCAATAGAATGGAAGATTAACTAACTGAGGTAGCTACTTTTGTTGCCAGGGTCTCCACTGTGCTAGCTGTAGTAAGCAATTATGGAATGGTAATCTCAGAAACAGTAGCAGCGGTGGCCGCCACTGCTATAACAGCAACAGTGGCAGCAGCAATGTCAAATTCTCTTCTGGAGCGTGTGGACATCCACTGGCATGGATACAACTCCAGAAACACAAACCACCAAGGCCCATTTTTCTTGATCCCAGCAAGACTTTAGCTGGCAGCTCTTCTGGAGAATCCAATCTCATGGCTACAGTTCCTAGGCTTACATTAATGCTTGCCAAAGCTGGCGATATTGGGCTCTCAATCTCCATTGGCATCAGAAGGGTAGATTTTTTCATGAAGACCCATGAAGTCTCTGTCATGTTGGGCTTCAGCAGCAGCCACAGGGTGCATTCAGTGCTCAGGAATCCAAAGAGGAACCTCATTGTCCTGAGGAAAGACATAAACAGAACCCCGGGGCCACACCAACACTAGATCGGGTCTCCTCCACGTGCTAGTAGAAAGATTAGGAAAGGCTAAAATTTAATGGGCTAAATATTAAAGTTAGGAACGAGGGGCCTGGAGAGATGGCTCAGCAGTTAAGAGCACTGGCTGCTCTTCCAGAGGTCCTGAGTTCAGTTCCCAGCACCCACATGGTGGCTCACATCCATCTCTAGTGGCATCTGATGCCCTCTCTGGCATAAAAGTGTACATGCACTCATACATAAGATAAATAAATATTTACATTTTTAAAAAATATTTATTTTATGTATATGAGTGACCTGTCTTCATGCACACCAGAAGAGGGTACCAGATCTCATTACAGATGGTTGTGAGCCACCATGTGGGTGCTAGGAATTGAACTCAGGACCTCTGGAAGAGCAGCCAGTGCTCTTAACCCCTGAGCCATCTCTCCAGCCCCAAATATTTACATTTTTTTAAAGTTAGGAAATAGAAAACAAAGAAAGAAAAGAAAAGGGCTGGAGGGTGGCCCAGGAGTAAGTGCTCGCTGCTCTGTTGGTGCCCAGTACCCACAGTGGGTGACAGACAGCCACCTGTAACTCCAGCTTTAGAGAATCTAGTGATGTCAGAAAGGGCGTCTGAGTACCTCTGGAGCTGGAGTTGTAGGTGGGTAGGAGCCACCCAACAGAATGCTGGGAACTGAACTCGGTCCTCTGCCTTTTGATTCTGTGGAGGAGCAGCAAGTAGTTCTGACTGCTAAGTCATCTCCACAGCCCGTGTCCTCCTGCCTCGGCTTCTGGAGTGCTGGGATAATGTTTCAGTTGTTCCACCCATTGGAGACTTGATTTATTTTATTTTATTTTATTTTTTATTTTTTTATTTTTTTGGTTTTTCGAGACAGGGTTTCTCTGTGTAGCTGTGCGCCTTTTCCTGGAACTCACTTGGTAGCCCAGGCTGGCCTCAAACTCACAGAGATCTGCCTGCCTCTGCCTCCCGAGTCCTGGGATTAAAGATGTGTGCCACCACTGCCTGGCTGAGACTTTATTTATAACCTAAAATATGATTAATATTTATTAATGCTCCAACTATTTGGGGGGGCGGTGGCAAACAAGATCTCACAACATAACCTTATAGAGATGGCTAGCTTGGAACTTGCTATGTAGACCAGACCAGCCTCAAACTCTCAAAGATCATCCTGCTTCTGCCTCCTGGGTGCTGAGATTAAAGGCATGAGCCAACATTCCCAGGCAAATGCTCCAACTTTCAAGATGGCCCTGGGGAGATGGCTCAACTATTAAGATCGATTGCTGCACAATCAGGAGGAGCAGACTTTGGATGCCAGCACCCACATAATCACCTGTGGGACTCCAGCTCTGAGGGATCCAACCGCTTTTGTGCAGGAATAGATTTGAGTAGCCACACACACAGGTATGCACACGCACGGCTTTCAAAAGGGCTAGGGGCTTAAGGCCAGTGATAGACCTCTGGTTTAGCATTTGAGAGAGAGCCGGGTTTAGTCCCTAGGTCGGCAATACAGGGAAAAGATTGGATTTGACTTCTTAGGTGTCAGATCTCCTGATGTGAATGACAGGAATCTGTGAGCTACTCAGCATGGGTACTGGGATCCAAACTGAGTCCACTGGAAGAACAGCAAGATCTCTTGACTGCTGAATCATCTCCCCAGCCTGAGATTCCTTTGCACACACACACACACACACACACACACACACACACACACATACACACCAGGCAAACTACTATGTAGTGCAAGGATGGCCATAAACTTTGATTTCCTTTGTGGTATGATTGAACATTCTTTGGGTATATGCCCGAGTGGTATGGCTGGGTCTTGAGGTAGATCGATTCCTAATTTTCTGAGAAACCGCCATACTGATTTCCACAGTGGTTGTACAAGTTTGCACTCCCACCAACAGTGGAGGGGTGTTCCCCTTGCTCTACATCCTCTCCAACATAGACTGTCATTAGTGTTTTTGATCATAGCCATTCTGACAGGTGTAAGGTGGTATCTCAAAGTCATTTTGATTTGCATTTCTCCAATGACTAAGGATGTTGAGCATTTCCTTAAATGCCTTTCAGCCATTTGAAATTCTTCTTTTGAGAATCCTCTGTTTAGCTCTGTAGCCCATTTTTTAATTGGATTGTTTAGTATTTTGATGTCTAGTTTCTTGAGTTCTTTATATACTTTGGAGATCAGTCCTCTGTCAGATGTGGGGTTGATGAAGATCTTTTCCCATTCTGTACATATACACAATGGAGTACTACTCAGCAGAGAAAAACAATGACATCATGAAATTTGCAGGCAAATGGATGGAACTAGAAAATATCATCCTGAGTGAGGTAACCCAGACTCAGAAGGACAAACATGGTATGTACTCACTCATAAGTGGATACTAGATATAAAGTAAAGGACAATCAGACTGCAACCCACAGCTCCAGGAAGGCTACCTAGCAGGGGGAACCCTAGGATGACTGTGGCTTATAATAAGTTTTGGTTTTGCCCAATCACTGGGCATGCTTTAGCGAAACATTTCACTATTAGATAAGAATTTGTACTGTATCAGCTGATGACAGAAAATGCTGGCTGTACTTTCAGGAGGGGAGGCTAAAATCTTTTTAGATTATGGGTTACCCTATAGAAAAATGTCTGCCATAAATCAAACAGTGAAGGGGAAGATGAACAGAATCTCACTTACACAACTTAAGTAAAACATAGCTCTCTGAACAGATGAAGATAGGTTTCTTCTGAATCCCAGAATCTAATCAATATATATATATATATATATATATATATATATATATATATATATATATATATATATATAAAATTCAGCTATCATTTGACTTAAAAGGGCTTATTGGGAAATGTTATCATTTTTAATGTCCTCTTTTTCTTTCCTTAAAAAAAAAAGATTTATTTATTTATTATGTATACAGTGCTCTGTTTGTGTGTATCCCTGCAGGCCCAAAGAGGGAACCAGATTTCACTACAGATGGTTTTCAGCCACCATGTGGTTGCTGGGAATTGAACTCAGGACCTTTGGAAGAACAGCCAGTGCTCTTAACCTGTGAGCCATCTCTCCAGCCCTATTTTTTACTATTTTCTACAGAAAAAAATATTTTTCTGTTTAAAATAACCCTGGATTTTTGAATTACAACCTGTTTTTATGTTAAAAAAATAAATAAATAGATGCATACTGGAAAAAAAAAAACAAAAACAAAAAACTTTGATTTCCTGCCTCTTATCTCCCAAGTGCTAAGATTCTAAGATTGAACCATCATAACTGGTTCAGTCAGTGCTGGGACTCCAACCTAGGTCTTACTGCGTGTCAACCAAACACTCTCTACCAGCTGAGCTACATTCCAGCCTTAAAGTATTTCCATTTGGGGAGTTGGGAGCGAAGGCTGGCAGCTAAGAACACTTGCTCTTGCAGAAGATGGTTAATTCCCAGAGCCCAGGGTATGGCTCACAATTATCTGTAACTTCAGTTCTAGGGAAACAGTGCCCTCTTCTGGCCCCAAGGGGTACTGTGTGCACATGGTGCACATAGAGGCAGGCTGGCAGAGCACCCCATACAACATAAAATAAAATTTAAAAATAAATGAATAAATAGAAAAATACTTTAGAAGACGCTCAAAACTTTCTAGAGACTAAAATTCAAATTTCCTATCATTTTCACTTATCAAAATACCATCTTAAACTCAGGCATGGTGGCATTTGCTTGTCCCAGCCTTCTGGAAGCTGAAGCAGAGTGGCCTGGACAACACTGGGAAACCAGTCAAAGTGAAAGGAAAAGACAGCCCAGGAGAGCGAAGGCAAAGAGGGGTGGGGCGGCGGGGGTGGGGTGGGGGTGATCTATTCCTGAATTTTTCTTCAACTCACTAGCAATTGTAAAAAGAAGTCTTTGCCTACAGGTCACAGAAAAGCAAGCATGGGGCCCAGCAAGCAGCAGGTAGTGGCCTGTTAATACCTGTTTTAGCTGGCTGCCTTCCAACAGCTTGGGAGACCTGGTCAGGAATAAACACCACTTGGGAACAATGGTGGCTGCAGCTGCCTCCGGCTGGGAAGGAGAGTTCCGGAGGCTCGGGGTTTAAGGCTGTCTCTGACGGCCTTCCTCACCCTCCAGGTTAGCGCAGCATGGCCCCTGCAGCCCGTTATAACCTGGCCCCTGCCTTAGGGCCACTTTTAGTTCTTCCCCAGGGTTCTAGTAGGAATTCCTGAGCTATGGTTCCTCTCTAGTCACTGGGTGTCTCCTGGCTTTTTCTCTTCTGGAAGCGGACTTCTGCACTGCTCTGGCTCCACAGGCCCTAAGCACGCCCCTCTTCTCAGGCCACCCTGGTTCATCCTTGGCCTGCTATGGGCCCAAGTGGGCCGAGAGTCCCTGTGTCCTACCCCTCCAGGTACACACACCTCTTTGCATCCTCAGGCAAGGCTTTCAGGGGGAACCTAGGTGTGTCAGTTAGTGAAGGAGGGTGGAGCTACTGGACACAGACAGGTCTCCCCAGACTACTTCCTCAGAGGGAAATGGCATTTTTACTTGTATTGGTGTTACAAGCTAGGCAAGCATCCTGCTACAAGCTATCTCTCTGGCCCTCCTCCCCTCCTTTTAAAAAGTGTTATTTTTTTAAACAGGGTCTTACTATAATATCTGTCTGGCCTGTAGACCAAACTGGTCTCATATTCACAGAGATAGAACCTGCCTTTGCCTCCTGAGTGCTGGGTTTAGGCAGCCACCACCTCTGGGTTTTGTTTGTTTGTTTGTTTGTTTTTCCCCCAATGGCTCAGCAGTTAAGAGTGCTTACCCACCTTCCATAGGCCCCGAGTTTGACTCCAGCACCCAAATCAGGCAGTTCACAACTCTGATTCCAGTTCCAAGGGATCCAACGCCCTTTGGCTTTTCGGTACCCACACATGGTTCATGTACACACTCACACATAAAATTTTTTTCTTTTTTGAGACTGGGTTTCATTTTGTAGCCCTGGCTGTCCTGGAACTTGCTCTGTAGACCAGGCTGGCCATGAACTCATAGAGATCTGCCTGCCTCTGCCTCCTGAGTGCTGGGATTAAAAGTGTGTACCACCACTGCTCAGCACATTTTGTTAAAGTAAATTTATAAAGTAATTTTATTAGTATGTGTGTGATGTGTGGGTGGGTGCATGTCATGGCACACTACAGGCTAGGGGACAACTCTGGGGACAACTTTGGGAAGTCAGTTCTTTCCTTCTGTGGGTTCCGGGACTCAGGTCATCCCATTTACACTGCAAACACCTTTACTTATTGAGCTAGCTCACCTTTAAAAAGAATTCGTTGGGCCAGGCATGGTGGCGCACGCCTTTGATCCCAGCACTTGGGAGCCAGGGCAGGTGGATCTCTGAGTTACACGGAGAAACCATGTCTCAAAAAATAAATAAATAAATAAATAAATAAATAAAAGGTTGGGGCTGGAGGGATGGCTTAGAGGTTAAGAGAATTGGCTGTCAGAGGACCTGGGTTCAATTCCCAGCACCCACATGGCAGCTCACAACTGTCTGTAACTCCATTCTAGGGGATCTGGCTCCCTTGCATGGACATACCTGCAGGCAAAACACCAATGCACATCAAATAATAAATTATAAAAAGTTATTATGAAATTGTGTGTGTGTGGTGTGTATGTGTGTGGTGTGTATGTGTGTGAGCATGTGGTGTGTGTGTGTGTGTATATGGTGTGTGTGTGAACATGTGGTGTGTGTGTGTGAGCATGTGGTGTGTGTGTGTGTGTGTGTGAACATGTGGTGTGTGTGTGTGAGCATGTGGTGTGTGTGCACTTGAGTGCAGGTGCCTGTGGAGTTAGAGGCTTTGTACCTCCTGGAGCTGGAGTTACAGGTGGTTGTGAGCCATCGAACATGAATGCTAGGAACTGAACTCAGGTCCTATGGAAGAGCAGCAAGTACTCTTAACTGCTAAGCCATCTCTCCAGCCCCCAGACCATTTTGTTTGGTTGGTTTGGTTTTAAAAGAGAATTTACCAGCTAGGTGTGGTGGTGCAGTCCTTCAATCCCAGCACTCGGGAGGCAATTGTATCTCTGAGTTCGAGTCCCTCCTGGTCTACAAATTGAGTTCTTACAAAGCTGCACAGAGAGATACTATTTTTTTGACACCCCCCATCCCAAGAAAAAGAGAATCTATCATGTGTATAAGATATATGAGCCAGGCTGGGCGGTGGTGGTGCACGCCTTTAATCCCAGCACTCAGGGAGGCATAGGCAGGTGGATCTCTGAGAGTTCCAGGACAGCCAAAGCTACACAGAGAAACTCTGTTTCCAAAACCAAAACCAAAAAAAAAAAAAAAAAAAAAAAAGATACGTGAGCCAGGCTTTAACCCAATCACTTGGAGGCAGAAGCAGGTGAATCTCTGAGTTCAAGGCCAGCCTGGTCTACAAAGCTAGTTCTAGGATGCTAGGACTATATAGAAAAACCTTGCCTCAAAAAAAACAAAATAAAATAAATAAAAATGAAATAAATAAATAAAAAAGCATGTGTGTGTATGAGTATGGGTACACGGGCACCCCTGTGCACATACAGAGGTCAGAAGACAACTCAGGAGTAAGCTCTCTCCTTGCACCATGGCATCTGAGGATCAAATTCAGGCCTGCCTGTGAGGCTTGCAGGACAAGGACAAATGTTTTTAGTCACTGAGTCATCTTGTTCCCTGAGCAACCCTCCTCCCCCTCAGTGTTTGAGACAGAATCTCCTACATAACCCTTAACTGGTCTGGCACTGTGTAGTTCAGACTGGCCTTGGAATTACAGGCATCCTCCTGCCTCAACCACCCTAATACTGAGACAGACATGTGCCACCAGACTTAGCAAGGTGAAAGGAATCCCTATGTTGGTGCAAAATGACTTTCCCGGTTTTTATATAACTATTAATGCAACAGGATCTCACTGTTAGCCTATGCTGGCCTATAACTTGTAATCTTGCTGCCCCTGGGCTGGAATTACAGGGGTGTACCACCATGTCCAGTGAACCTTTCCCACCTGAGGAAGTCCCAGGAAGCTGCTGAGAAGCTTTGGTCCTGATATTGCTGGGGGACGGCTAAGGGGAAGCCCATGCATAGGGGCGGCTTCTGGTCTGCTTCAGGCGCGGGTCGTGGAAAGAGACCATGCCCTGTCCCCATTCCACTTCCAAAACTGAAAGGATCCAGGGTTAGTGACCCTGCTACTCATGGAACCCTTCATTTTCCTGTTCATGAAATGTATAGACTAGCTTCACCTGTTCAGAGGCCAAGGCGAGGCTGTCAATGCCGTTGGAGAACTAGGGAACCAGGGCCTGGTATGTGATAGGTAAACACTCTACAGCGGAACTAAATGTCCAGCCCAGAGAGCAGCTAGGCCCCTTTTACTGAGAGGGGATATGGTGAGTGTTGAAGTTCCTGGTTTCTGATTTTGATCCAAAGCAGCACCCTGGGGTCTCTTTGGCAATCCCACCCAGTATCTACATTCATTGATTTCTCTACAGGCCTCTCACACGCTACAATTAAGGAGAGGATGAAGACAGGGCAGCCTCGGGTGGTAACAGACCAAGTGGACAGAGGGACAAAGGAAGGCGAGAGCACATGAGGGAAGCCGGGCCGCATGCACGCACCGGGAACGAAGGTGTGGGCGGTGGTGTGGGGGACCCCGGCCAGAGTGGGCTGAGGATGGAGAGGTACATTTACAGAGCACCGAGTGGCCATTGTCCCTTGGAGGGTGCATCAGCCCAACAAGCTTCCAACGCGGCCTTGGGAAATGGCAAGGCTAGATGGACAGCCGCAGGGCGGGCGAGGCATGGAGGGCCGGCTCCGAGGGGAAGGCAGGGCGGAGGTACTAGCGCAACTCGGTTCTGGCACCTGGAACTGGGCCAAGCCCTGACCAGCAGCATCATCTTCATGCAGCTGCCTAGAGCTCCCGCTAACCCGAAAAGATGGGGACCTTCTCCCTAGGCCCAGAGAGCTGCAGTAGGGAGGAGGGCTAGAAAAAACGAAACCAGCTTGAGAAACAGCTTGCTGTGCTCTCAAAGGGAGGAGGGCGCATGGCTCGGGGGCTGAGCGGTGGGGACTGTTCCACCCAGCAGCGTCCGGTTCCCTGTCTGTGCGCACAGAGGTGTCCGCAGTCACTCACCCCCGCGGATCCCGTGCCCTGATCCGGGTCAGCCATCCCTCCCTCGGGGCTCCGCACCCCACCCGCGATCCACACCCCACAGCGATGTGGTGGGCCTCTCAGGGCCACGCGCAGAGGGTCGTCTAACCGCAGCCCACAGTTGCGGGGCTGGGGGAAGACATTTCGGCAACAAGACGACGGCACTGGGTAGCGACGGGCCGAGCTGCGGCCCCCGCCGCAGCGGGGGAGGTGGGGCCTCGGGGGGGGAGGGGTTGAGACCGCCCAGACAGCCCTAGAAATTGCTGGAAGAAATCGCAGTACCGCCGCCGCCGCTCCTTCCGCCGCGAGCCGCCAAAGAGTCCCTGCCAGCCCGGGCCCGCGCCCCTCCCCCTGGAGGAGCGGCTCCCCCCGCCTGCCCCTGCTCGCGGGTCTGGAGGGTGGGGATCCGGGGCTCCCCCGTGTCGGACCACGGGCTTCTCGTGGTCCTGTCCTCTCGATGTGCGATTTGTGGCGAACACTAGGGAGATCGGGTCTGGGAATGGCAGCCGAGTGCGCCGTCCCCGTGCTCTGGCAAGGGTTCCCTGAGGACGGGACTGTGGGAGTGGAGGCGCCGGCCTCGGGGTTCCTGGGGGACCCGTGGGATGTCCGCCTGCGAATGCACCACGCGTAGCACAGGCGTGCTCCCCGGCCCTCACCTCGGGGGGCCGGGTCCAGACCGGGCCGTGACTCGGCGCCCAGGCCCCGCTCCTCCCCGCCCCCTCCCCGATCTGCTGCCATGACGTCAGGGTGGGCGGGCGGCGGCAGGTGCGCGGCTGCTGGCCACGCCCCCCGAGGCGGAGGGATCCCAGGGAGGAGCCGGGCTGTGCTTCGCCTTATATAGGGCGGCCGGGGGCGTCTGCGAGCTCTCTTGAGTCACCCCCGCGCAGCCTAGGCTTGGCGTGCGAGTCGGACGCGCTCCGTGCCCACCGTGCTCTGTGCTACCGCTTGGCTTTCCCGTCAAGGTAAGGCCGCGGCCTCCCGTCCTGCGGCTCCACGCCCTGCGGCTTCTTCCCGGGGCTCCTGCCCGAGCCTCTTCCCCCGTTCGCGGCTGTCCTTAAGGCTCCCGCCGGGCCGTGCGGCCTGTGAGATGGCGGGGCCCGGAGAGCCTCGAACTGCCTGCGGTTGGCCCCCGCGGGGTTGCGCGGCGAGGCTCCTGGGGGGCGCCGGGTGGATCCCCAGCGCGGGAGGCGGGGGCGCGGTCCAGCCAGGTGGTAGGGAGCCCCACGTGGTAGCCGCCGACCCGGGACGCTGCCATGTTTGCCCTCCACTTCCGGGCGCGGCTGCAGGGTCCGCAGGGTCCGCGCGGTGGCGGGCTCCCCTGCGTGACTCAGCACGGCCGGGCGAGCTTGGCCTGGCCGCCCCCCCCAATCCCCCGGACGCCTTTCCCATCGTGCTTGGTTGTGGGGAGGGGTCCCCGGGTGGGCAGGGACGCTAGAACCCACTGCGCCTTCCCTTTCTAGATCTTTCCCTGCTCGCCGGGTGGAGGAGGAGGAGGTGGAACGGGGAGGGGGCTGGCACGGGAGGATTCATAGGTCCCTCCCCTTCTCCTCCCCTCCCCGGGAGCTCAGATTGTTCTGGAAGCTTCTGGTGCCCCGCCCCAGTGCCCGGATGCTGGGGCAGTGGGAGGGCTACGGTGGCGCCCCCTCCCCTTGGGGCTCCTGCCGACGCATGTCTGGCAGTGACGAGGGTCGCGGGACGGCTTGGGCCACCATTTTACATCTGTTGAGTCCTGTGCAAGGCTGCGCAGTGGTGGTGGAGCTTTACCTCTTTGTCCTGATTTAATTGCCCTTTGAGCGGCTCCATGACTGCAGCCTCGGGTTCTCTTGCCCTGCTGGGAGGGAACAGCACGAGAAATAGCTGCTGCCTCTGTTAGTTTCTTCGCCCAGAGTGGTGTAGTTAAGGGATTTCCTCTTTCTACAGGCACAGGGGTTGCCTGGGGTTCTTAATGTGGTTAACGAATTTCCATTCTGGAATTTTAACACGGTGCGTCGGCAGGTGTTGAGATTGAGAACCTGATGGTTGAGCTGTAGCATGCCTTTGAGAAAGTCTGACTTGGCGTTGGCTTGAAGAACCACTTGGGTTTTTTTCCACTCTGGATTTGCCTTCTCACTGTACCTTCAAGGTCTTTTTAAAAATGGCGGTTCTCATCCCTTGGGAATGGATACTACCCAGTTTAAAGCAGTTTGAACTGGATTTTAAACTGCAGCCATCATGGTCCTTGGTGATATGTGATCCTTTCGATCTTAGATGCCTGAGGAAGTGCACCATGGAGAGGAAGAGGTGGAGACCTTTGCCTTTCAGGCAGAAATCGCTCAGCTCATGTCCCTCATCATCAATACTTTCTATTCCAACAAGGAAATTTTCCTCCGAGAGTTGATCTCTAATGCTTCTGATGTGAGTATTCTGGTGTATTTAAAGCTTTATAGAGTGTAGTGGGAGTGATTGAGAGGAAGAATCCAGCAGCTGATGCCCAAGTCTGCCACAGTTTAAAGGGAGGAGACTGTTTGGATAAATGGAATAATGGTGGCTGTGTATATGTATTTACAGGCCTTGGACAAAATCCGCTATGAGAGCCTGACAGACCCTTCCAAGTTGGACAGTGGTAAAGAGCTGAAAATTGACATCATCCCCAACCCTCAAGAGCGAACACTGACTTTGGTGGACACAGGCATCGGCATGACCAAGGCTGATCTCATAAATAACTTGGGAACCATTGCTAAGTCTGGCACAAAGGCATTCATGGAGGCGCTGCAGGTGTGTGGCCTGTCATCCAGTCCACAAAATTCCCCATTCATTATTGCTTTTGACTAGTTAATTTTTCAAAACTCCTTTCACTAGTGTATGTGGTAGGTTTAAAAATATGCAAGCACGTGTGGAGGTCAGGATAATTTTGGCCACTAGGCCACAGGGGTTGGACTTCATTGGTATACTTGCTCAGCAAGCACTTTTACTTGTGCAGAAAGAAGCATTTGCTTCCCTCTCAACTTTGAAACCCCTTTGGCAGGCTGGTGCGGACATCTCCATGATTGGGCAGTTTGGTGTTGGATTCTACTCTGCCTATCTAGTGGCAGAGAAAGTGGTGGTGATCACAAAGCACAATGATGACGAGCAGTATGCCTGGGAGTCGTCCGCTGGCGGATCCTTCACAGTCCGTGCAGACCATGGTGAGTGAGCTGGCTGTCAGAAGGTTCGGTCATTGTAGATTCCTTTAATACTAGCACTTGGGAGGCAGAGGCAGGTGGATCTCTTGGGTTCTAGTACAGACAGCCAGGGCTACACAGAAAAAATTGAGTATTTTTGTTGTAGATTTTACAGTTTATTGTGGTTCACTTTTATAGGTGAGCCCATTGGCCGGGGTACCAAAGTGATCCTTCATCTCAAAGAAGACCAGACAGAATACTTAGAGGAGAGGAGGGTCAAGGAAGTGGTGAAGAAACACTCACAGTTCATAGGCTATCCCATCACCCTCTACGTGAGTATGGAATTGACAGTCCTTGAGCAGGCTGTGGTGTTGGCTCATGGCTTCTGGCTTGGCTGGTATTGAGTTCTTGACAACTCATTATTCAATTTGCTGATTTAGTTGGAGAAGGAACGAGAGAAAGAGATCAGTGATGATGAGGCAGAGGAAGAGAAAGGTGAGAAAGAGGAGGAAGAGAAGGATGATGAGGAGAAGCCTAAGATTGAAGACGTGGGATCAGATGAGGAGGATGATGGTGGCAAAGATAAGAAGAAGAAAACAAAGAAGATCAAGGAGAAGTACATTGATCAGGAGGAGCTGAATAAGACTAAGCCCATTTGGACCAGGAACCCTGATGACATCACTCAAGAGGAATATGGGGAATTCTACAAGAGCCTCACCAATGATTGGGAGGACCACTTGGCAGTCAAGGTGAGAGACCTTACAAGTGGTATGCATAGGGTAGTGCCCAACAGCTTGCTCAACTGGTTGGTGCAGAAGAACTGAAGCCATGGAACCTCATGGCTGTCACTGGGAACTACTCAGGCCTGTGCTTGGCAGTGGTTTCTTTCACTTTACTCTTCTGGTGGGGACCTGGGGGGTGGTGGCCTTGACCACCATGGTTCTGATTGGAGAGATACTTATTGCTACTAGTATTCTAGGTTTACTTGGTATTTGGGCTGGTTTCAGGAGTGTGCATGATGTCATTGTTAGATGTCTGATCCTGGGACTTGAGGCCATCTTGTCCTGAAATGTACTACTGGTTTCTTTCAGCACTTCTCTGTAGAAGGTCAGTTGGAATTCAGAGCATTGCTCTTCATTCCACGGCGAGCTCCCTTTGACCTTTTTGAGAACAAGAAGAAGAAGAACAACATCAAGCTGTATGTGCGTCGTGTGTTCATCATGGACAGCTGTGATGAGCTGATACCTGAGTACCTCAGTGAGTATCTCCTGAGCTTAGGTTATTATGTAGTACAAACTCTTTCTTAATAGATCTTCAGCAAACAGCTAGGACTGTCTTTAACCCTGATAATTACAGTCCTTGGCTTCCCAAACCTTCACTTGGCTGGGATGTTTAAATCTGATAACCAGACCAGGTCTGATCTGGCTCTTCCTTGTGCTCTGCTCTGGTTGACTGTAGACTTTATCCGTGGTGTGGTTGACTCTGAGGACCTGCCCCTGAACATCTCCCGAGAAATGCTCCAGCAGAGCAAGATCCTGAAAGTCATCCGCAAAAACATTGTGAAGAAGTGCCTTGAGCTCTTCTCTGAGTTGGCTGAAGACAAAGAGAACTACAAGAAATTTTATGAGGCCTTCTCCAAGAATCTAAAGGTAAGATGAGCAAGAGTTTCCTCTCCTGGTTACTTTTTTGTGTTTAGGGCAATATTTTTTTTTTTTTTTTTTTTTTTTTTTTTGGTTTTTCGAGACAGGGTTTCTCTGTGTAGCTTTGCGCCTTTTCCTGGAACTCACTTGGTAGCCCAGGCTGGCCTCGAACTCACAGAGATCCGCCTGGCTCTGCCTCCCGAGTGCTGGGATTAAAGGCGTGCGCCACCAACGCCCGGCTAGGGCAATATTTTTTTCCAGCTCATAATTGGACTTTTCTTTCCCTACCCTTAACAGCTTGGAATCCATGAAGACTCCACAAACCGTCGACGTCTCTCTGAGCTGCTCCGCTATCACACCTCTCAGTCTGGAGATGAGATGACTTCCCTGTCAGAGTATGTGTCTCGCATGAAGGAGACACAGAAGTCCATCTACTATATCACTGGTATGTTGGTGCTTCAGTCATATCAAAGCTGCCTGTGGGTGTGGGAAACTGGGGACAAGTGGCAGTATGAAGGCCTTCTGGTCACTGAATCACATTTAATAATCGTATAGGTGAGAGCAAAGAGCAGGTGGCCAACTCTGCCTTTGTGGAGCGTGTGCGGAAGCGGGGCTTTGAGGTGGTGTACATGACGGAGCCTATCGACGAGTACTGCGTGCAGCAGCTCAAGGAGTTCGATGGAAAGAGCCTGGTCTCTGTGACTAAGGAAGGCCTGGAGCTACCAGAGGATGAGGAAGAGAAGAAGAAAATGGAGGAGAGCAAGGCAAAGTTTGAAAATCTCTGCAAGCTCATGAAGGAGATCCTGGATAAGAAGGTTGAGAAGGTGAGTGTGTTGGAAGGTTTTCCCCTAGAAATGTTATGCTAGTGGTGTGTGGCATCAACCAGGGCCCCGTCCCCGTCAATATTGTCAGTCTCTCAGTGAAGTAGGAATTTTTTTTCATATTCATAACTGATTACTGTCTAATCTATGCAAGAAAAGGCCTTGCTGTGTTGCAGATTATCCTTGAATTCTGTACTCAAGCCACTTTGAGCCTCCAGAGTAGCTGGAGTTTAGTCATCTTCCACTTTCTTAAATTTTATTTTGTATTTCATGTGCACTGTGTATGTCTGTCAGATCCTCTGAAAATGGAGTGACAGTCCTGAGCTGCCATGTGGGTGCTGGGAATTTAACCTGGGTTCCTCTGGAAGAGCAAACATTCAGTGTTCTTAACCATTGAGCCATCCCCCATCTTCCACTCTTAAAAAACAAAAGATTTTACCTAGCAGTTTCAGGACAGACAAGGCTCCATCTTGTGACTGTATTTGATTGTCCACAGGTGACAATCTCCAACAGGCTTGTGTCTTCGCCCTGCTGCATTGTGACAAGCACCTATGGCTGGACAGCCAACATGGAGCGGATCATGAAGGCCCAGGCTCTTCGAGATAACTCTACAATGGGCTACATGATGGCCAAAAAGCACCTCGAGATCAACCCTGACCACCCCATCGTGGAGACCCTGAGGCAGAAGGCGGAGGCAGACAAAAATGACAAGGCTGTCAAGGACCTGGTGGTGCTGCTGTTCGAAACTGCTCTCCTCTCCTCTGGTTTCTCACTTGAGGATCCCCAAACCCACTCCAACCGTATCTACCGCATGATCAAACTAGGCCTGGGTGAGTTGGGCTCATAAGCTACAGGTGGCAAGCAGTTGAACTGGCTGGACCTTTGGACGACAGACTACTACCATCTTGTTCAAATCTTGTCTGTCTTTCTTAGGTATTGATGAAGACGAGGTAACAGCGGAGGAGCCCAGTGCTGCTGTTCCTGATGAGATCCCCCCACTCGAGGGTGATGAGGATGCCTCCCGCATGGAAGAAGTAGATTAGAGACCCCTGGGAAGCCCATGTCCTCTGTATAGTTTCCCTTTGGCTCCCCCAGCAGCCTTGACTATCCCTGACCTACCTGGCTCTCTGCTCATGCTAGAGGATCTCTTTTGTCCTGTCCTTGTGCCTTAAGGCAGGAAAATCCCCTCCCACAGAATAGCAGGGTTGGGTATTGTGTATTGTGGTTTTTGTTTGTTTTATTTTGTTCTGAAATTAAAAGTATGCAAAATAAAGAAGATGCCGTTTTACACAGTCCTGTTCTCCTTATACAGTAACACTCAAAGATGCTGTGAGCCTTGCCTGGCTGGTTTGGTAGGCCCTCTGAACACTACCTTTTAGCCAACCAGAACACATGGCCAAGTCACTGCTGCAGTTTAATCAAATAAGAGCAAAAGGTGACATTTCCCAAGTACCAGAACTTGAGCAAGGAACACAAGGGCCCCAGGGGGATGGGCAGGGCTCTGTTTCCTTTGGCACAGCACCATTTTCACTGCCCCCCCAGGGAACCACATTAGGGCCTGTAAACTTCCGGTGCTGCCCTTGCCCAGTGCCTGGCAGTCTCGGTGTTGGTGTTAGAAAGGGAAAAAAAGCAAAGGCCTGGTGCTGGTTCACAGGTCTGCCAGCTAAAACCGAGACCTCGGGTTGGGAGAGGAGCTCCATCTGGATTACCACTGTAACTCCCGACCCATAACTGCCACTTCAAGGAAAATAGGTGGGGCTCTTAAGGCAAGAGGCTGCCTCCAGGGTTCCAATCCTCTGCTGGATATTGAGAAAATATTCTGCCCTTGAGCCAGAGCCTCTGAGAAGCTACAGAAAAAGTGAGGGTCCTTCACTCCACTCCTCATACCTTCTGCACCGGGGGCTCAGTTGGCACAGCCTTCTTTCCCCGCTGCTTCCGGCCCCGGGCATAGACTCTAAGTAGGAGGGCAGTGAAGACCACAGCCACTCCCAGCCCCCCCACCACAGTGACAGTGTGGCCATAGAGGAGGCAGGAGAGAAGGATGGCGATAGCCTGGCGGAGTGTCATGATGATGGTAAAGACGGCAGCTCCGAACTGTCCAATGGTGTAGAAGATGAAGAGCTGACCGAAGGCAGAGCAGATGGAGAGGAGGAGGGCATGGAGTGCAAACTCACTGTGCCGCCCCATGAAGCGGGCTCCCTCCAGTAGGGCGCCCTGCTCCAGTAGTGAGCCTACTGTGAAGAGACAGGAGAAGAGATTGACCCCAAACATCATCTGCACTGAGGACATCTTATAGGCAAACAGGGCATCCTGCCAGTTTGAGGTGAAGCTGTCAAAAGCGATGTAGCCTGCCAGGAGGACCAAGCCTGAGAGCGTGGTGGCTGGAGAGCTTCGGGGTTCTGGTCCGCTGGACAGCAGAAACATGCTAACCCCAATGGAGATGAGGCCTGCAGTCAGGTATTCCCAGTGTTCATAGCTTCGCCTGGACACCAGCTTTCCCATCATCATGACAGGAATCACCTTGGAGGCCTTGGCCAACACCTGGGTAGGGAAGCTGACGAACTTAAGCGCTTCATATTGGCACCAGCTGCTAAGCACGTTTGACAGACTGGCAAAAGAGTACCGGTACATGGGTGCACCATGGCGGGGTTGCTTGCGCAGGACACAGTAGAGACCTGCCACAATCAGTGCCAGCACACGGTTCATTAGCACCAGGAACTGTGAGTCGGTGAAATGCTCTCCTGGTGATGTGGCTGTGGCCCCATAGCTGCCGGTCATCACTCTCTCCTGCAGCACACCCCAAGTCAGATAGGACACCTGGGGGGGGGGGGGAATGGAAACAGTGAACAAGAAAAGGAGACGGTAGAAGTCTATTTCCTCTCTTCCTCGGGATGCTTGCATATGATGTAACTGTCACCATCCTTTTTGGTTCCTCTGTAGTAGCGGCTCCTTTCTTAAGCTTTAATTCACCACCTGCTTTAGGACCAGACCCTGTCCATCTCATGGCATAAGTCCCTTAGAGCTGGCTCCACATAGCATATAAAGTTCTATTGATTTTCAAAATAAATTGTAATGTTTGGAAGCCTCAGAGAGGGCTGGCCACTTTCAGTTCAAATATATGTAAGGTGGGTTGGAATCCACTCCAAACTATGGCCTGTGAGAGCATCCTACTCACAAGGTGGAATGGCTGCCTAAACTTTTTTGTGTGTGGTCCTGGGGACTGACTGAGGTTTGTGCATGGGAGACAAGTGCTCTATTGGGTTATATGCCCAGAGCCCCTCTCACATTATTTTATTTATTTATTATTTTGAGACAGGGTTTCACTATGCAGCCCTAGTTATCCTGGAACTGGACATGTAGACCAGGCTGGTCTCCAGCTCAGAGATCCACCTGCTCTGCCTCCCACATGCTGGGACAAATGCACCACAATGCTTGGTTTATTTATGTTTTGACAGAATCTCACACTAAATTGCTCGGGTAGGCCTTCAGGCTTCTCTCTCTCTCTCTCTCTCTCTTTTCTTTTCTTTTTTTTGCTTTCAAGACAGGGTTTCTCTGTGTGGTTCTGGATGTCCTGGGACTTGCTCAGTAGACTAGGCTGGCCTCCAACTCAGAGAGATCCTCCTGCCTCTGCCTCCAGAGTGCTGGAATTAAAGGTGTACACCACCACCACCACCACCACCACCAGGCTCAGGCCTTGAACTTTCGATCCTTCTACTTCAGCTTCCGAATAGCTGGGATGACAGCTTGTGCTACCATGCATGGCTTTCCCCAAAATTTTGTCAGTGAGATTATATATTAGACACAGTACACAGAGGAGAAAAAGAGCACAGAAAGAGAAAAAAAAAATACGGACAAGACAGGCTGTCTTCCACACTAGACATCTTTACATATGTGTATGGTGAACTGTCGGGACAGGTGTTGGAGGAAGAAAATACTTCAACACTTTCAGGGTGGGGCTGCATCCTGCAGGGACATAAACCATACCTAAATCAACAAACCTTTGGTGTGGGCAGGACAACTCTGGTTTCATTAAGTCCCTGGCTGCCTGTACCCAACCTGGGAAGAGAAGGGGAGTCTGTCTACTTACCTGGAGCCCTGAGGCACAGAAGACCAGCTTCAGGACCTGCCAAGAGGGCGTAGTATCCGCTGCTTCTGTCCGGGGAGCCAGTGGAATCTCATCAGAGGCCTTGGGCTCATTGCCAAACACACAGGCTTTCACCAGGGGAAAGCAGAGACCCCTGCCTGAAGAAGACACACACAAAGTCAAGTTCCACACCTTCTCCAGAGCAGCCAGCCAGCCCCCGTCTCTGACCTCCTGGCTCCCCTCCCTTCCCAAGCCACGTTCCACTTTGAATGTCCGCCAACACCTACAACCGTACCTAGCTCACTTCCCCACCCTTAGACCACATTACCTGTCTCCAGGTAGTTCTTCCGTCTTAAATATTGCACCAGGAGGTAGCCAGGTACCATAAAGCTGGCATAGCCAGCAGCGTTCAAGAAAAAGCGGAAGAACCACAGCTGTGTCCAGGACTGCGGAGGGGCTTCGGGTGACTCCCCACCTGCTCCCAAAGAAGGGAGCGCGGCGAGCACCACCACTGCCCACCATCTGCTGGGACAGCCAAAGCAGCGATTAGGGTTGCGGCTCTTCAGCCCCTCTGCCCTCCGGAGGGGACTGTACCAGGGAAGTGCCCAGTGGCGTCCCCGCCCCCTCCGCTGCAGTCCAGCGGGACGGACAAAGAGCTTCTCTCTCCCTCTCTCTCGGGGGGTCCGACGCAGGCCAGGCAGAACCTCCTCCCTTCCCGGGGGCGGCCCCGCCTGCCCAGCCACATAGGTCGCCTCTGTTCCCTCCAGCGCGCGGGCAGCTCAGGCCACGGGCGGCCCCCCCTCCCCCCGCTTCCCGCTCCGGGGCGCCACGGTCCCACATCCCCTCCGGGAGACGTCCCCGAAGCCCCCCGGGAACACAGGCCACACGCCGCGCCCCCGTCCACACCGGCTCCTGACAGCGCTCCGCGGGTCTGCAGCTGGAGGACCCCACCCCGCCTCCCGAGCCCTGGGGTCTCGGTCACGTGGCCCCGGGGTCTCAGTCACGTGGGCCATGGCTGCCCGAGCTCCCCCCCCCCCTCCCACCTGGCGTCCATGGCCCAGCCGCGTGGGGCGGAGGGGGGACCGGGGAATGCGAGTCCCCGGGCCGCACGCTCCCTCCGCTCCCTTCGCCGCCCGCTCCAGCAGCCAGCCAGCCAGCCAGCCAGCCAGCCAGCGGAAGTGCCGCGCTCTTCCCGCCTCCTCCCCGCCGGAGCCCCTCCGCGGCCGCCCGGCCACAGCGCCCCCGCGCGGCCCGGAGGCACACCAGCCCGGTTGTCGCGGGGAACCCCGGTTGGGACTCCCTCCCAATTCATCAGCTTGCTTGGTCATAGCCATCAACCCTTGCCATCCCAGACACAGGGACGGCTATTGCCATCTAGTGGACGGGACTTTTGAGTATCTGAGACCCAAGCACTTCCCCTTAGGTCAGTTTCCTGACAATGTCTCCTTCCTTTTTCGGCTGGGTCAGTGATCATCCCCCTAGTACCTGTGACCGTGACCTTCGAGACTCCGCATGACCACGTGCGTCCTCCTCGCCCACTCACTCGCCCAACCCTGTAGAACCCTGCTGACCTGTTTGCAGTTCCTTAAACTCATGGGAGGCCTTCCCCTAATGCTGTCCCTTTCTTTGCTCATCCTACGTCACAGTTTTTCTTTTCTTTTTTTTTTTTTTTTTTTTTTTTTTTTTTTTTTTTTTTGGTTTTTCGAGACAGGGTTTCTCTGTGTAGCTTTGCGCCTTTCCTGGAACTCACTTGGTAGTCCAGGCTGGCCTCGAACTCACAGAGATCCGCCTGGCTCTGCCTCCCGAGTGCTGGGATTAAAGGCCCTCCCTCCCTCCCTCTCTCTCTCTCTTTCCCTTTCTTTTTCTTCCCAAGACAGGGTTTCTCTGTGTAGCCTTGGCTGTCCTGGACCTTGCTTGGTAGACCAGGCTGGCCTCGAACTCACAGCAATCTGTGTGTCTCTGTCGCCCTGAGAGTGTTGGGATTAAAGGTGTGTGACCACCACCAGGCTCTATGTCCCAATTTCTGTAACACCCATCTGAAGCTTCCCCTCGGCCACCCAGAGAATGATTCTCCACCCACTCCACTGTCCCCGTTCTTGCTAGTTTTTCCTTCCCAGCACCCATTGCAACTTACGACCATGTATTTAGTTGTTTATAATTTTAATAGCTGTCTCACTCACAGGACGCACTTGCTTAGAGTTTATAAGCGTTAAGCATCAGAAACTATGTTGGCTTATTTCCTCTTGTTCTTCATGGCAGTCATGGGCCTGACCTAGCAGGGCCCTCAGTGTGTGGAATCTAAGGGAAGAAAAGTAGAGCTGTAGTTCTCTTGTCCTCCATGTCCCCAGGCTTCTTCAGGGACACGGCTCCATATTCCTCCTTCTCACTCTCCATCCCTGGGCAGTTCCACATGAAGGAGATATGTCTGTGCTGGCAGCAAACAGGCCTGAGAACTCTCAGTTATCCTACCCTACCCAGCAAGGCTCTGCTCCCCTTGCTCAGGGCTCAGTTTCCTTCTCTCTACCTTGACCTCAGGATCACAGGTCAGGTCTGCCTACGCATACAACTGTAGAAGGGAAACATTTTTTTTTTTTTAAAGTCTCTCTCTTAGTGTCATGTTACAGAATTATCCCTTCCCAAAGGCTCAGTTTGGAGCCTTATGTATGAAGTCTCTAGATAAGTGTGTTTTCCCAGGCTCACTGCCACCAAACCTATATTCCCAGCTACTCAGGAGGCTGAGACAGAAGGATCTTAGTTCAAGGACTGCTTGCTACAGAGTGAGTTCCAGGCTATCTCAGGCCACTCCGTGAGACTCTGTCACAAAATTCAAAGTAAAGAGAGGGTTGGGGATAGAGCTACATCATAGTAAGCTTGCCTACCAATTGTAGGCGCTAGGTTCAACCCCGAGTCCCAAGCACACTCACAAAGGGGTTTTAGGCAAGTCCCCTCAGGGTCCTGTTTGCTCATCCCTGTCTTCCTGATGGTTGGCAATTTCAGCCCGGGCCATCTTCCACAGGAGCAAGCAGGCTTCACTCAGGATACCTGGGGCTTGGAGGGTCTCTCAAGACTCTCCATCCTGACCACCTGGGAAGCTCTTCCTTCCAGAGTGGTTCTTCCTTCCTCTCATTTTGGGACTACACTAGCCCCAGGCTCCGACCTCAGCAGAGGGGCGCGTTGCTTGGGCCCCAACTGCAGCAGCTGTGGCTCCAGCTTCCAGGCGTGAAGAGGTGGAACCCCCCCTCCTGGCTTCAGTCAGTACACAGCAGTGGCTTCCCGGAGATTTTCAGGTCATCAAAGGGCAGATAAGAGAGGAGCTGAGAAAGATAATGTAGGGAAACAGAGTTAATGTCAGGAGAGAGGGCCGTAGGGAAGCGGGAGGAACTCTGTCAATACTAACTTCCCAGACGGTGAGTGACCTGGGCATGGCAGAGGCCCAAAGCTTTAGACAAACTCTAAAATAAATCATGCAGAATATCAGAGCCAGGAGTGGCTTAGAACTGACCCAGTGCATTGGACTATCCTTTGTTGGAGTTGTTGGGGGGTGGGGAAGGGCAAGCATTATACATTTGGAATATTTTTGTTTGTTTCTTTGTTTTTGAGAGAATTTCTCCGTGTAGTTTTGGTGCCTGTCCTGGAACTCACTCTGTAGACCAGACTGGCCTCTAACTCACAGACCTCCACCTGCCTTTGCCTCTCAAGTGCTGGGATGAAAGGCATGTGCCAGCATACCTGGTTGAATTTTTTTTTTTTTTTTTTGGTTTTTCAAGACAGGGTTTCTCTGTGTAGTTTTAGTGCCTGTCCTGGATCTCGCTCTGTAGACTAGGCTGGCCTTGAACTCACAAAGATCCGCCTGCCTCTGTCTCCCCAGTGCTGGGACTAAAGGTGTGTGCCATCACCACCAGGCTCTGAATATTTTTTTATGTATAGAAAATGTGAGTTTTGCTGGGTGGTGGTAGTGCATGCCTTTGATCCCAGCACTTGGGAAGGAGAGGCAGGTGGATCTCTGAGTTCCAGGCCAGCCTGGTCTACAAAGCCAGTTCCAGGACAGCCAGGGCTACACAGAGAAACCCTGTCTTGAAAAGAAAAAAAAAAAAAAAGTCTAAGACCTGGAGCAGGTATAGATTTGTGTGCTGCGGACATTTGCTGAAGTTGAGTGCAGACAGGTGCTGAGGTATAGCTCTTTGTAGTCCATCTGGCTGCTCACCCATTCACTCCTGTGAGAGTCCATGTTTGGGCTCTTTGGGCCTGACCAGTTTAGAGAACTGGCTGAGGGGCAAATACAGCCCAAGGCGTCACAGTTGTTAAGAAGCAGTCCTGTTCTGCCCTAGCAGTTTCAGGGAGGAGAGGGGTTGAGGTAGGAACTCATGTAGCTTAGGCTGGCCTTGAAGTTGCTATATAGATGAAGACCTTCAGCATTTGATTCCCCCGCCCCCATTTCCCAAGTGCTGGAATTGCAAGTATATGCCACTGTATGTGGTGCTGGGCATTGAACCCAGGGCCTGTTACATGCTAGGCCAGCATTCTGTCAACTGCTGCATCCCCTACCTGACCCCAGCACTGTTACCTGGCTGGAGTCCTTCGCCTAAGGAAAAAGCCTGACTCTGTTATGGGTGGGAGGCCCTGCAAGGCAGAGCGTATGTGTCTTACATCCTCAGCCAGGTCCTGGGGTGTCTCATCTTCTACATTCAGCAGCAGGGAGTCGGCACCAGCCTCACAAAGAGCGGAGGAGATACTGTTGAGGCCCCGGCCAGCTGCCAGGTGCAAAGGTGTGCACCCATTGAGCATGCGGGCATCTACCCGGGCACCAGCCCGGAGCAGGAACTGTACCAGGCTGCGCTCCTGGGTTTCCACAGCCAGGTGCAGGGCAGTCTTTCCACTGGTGGCCTCCTGGAGAGGAACAGGGGTGTCAGCTGGAATGTTAAGAGGTAATATGCTGAGCCTGAGCTCTGGAGATGGGGGGTCAACATGTTTAACACTAACAGGGGACCTGCAGTCAGACCAGATGGGGGCAGGTGGTGGGCCAGGTGGCGCCCCGACTGGTAGCCTCACCTGTGCGTCAATGTCAGCTCCATTCTGAAGCAGCAGTTCTATGAGTGACTGGTTCCTCTGCAGTGTGGCGATGTGGAGACAGGCCAGACCTGAGGTGGAGTAGGTAGAGATGCTGTTTGGTGTCTACCGGTCCTTTTCTCCAGGGACTACCCAACCCTTTAGCCTCATGGGACTCTGCCTACTCTAATCACAGGACTGTTCAAATACCACCTCCCCAAAACCCCCTCACAAGTCTGAGAGGAAAGGAACTCAAAGTTTCCATTTTTTCAGTCATGTTATTGAAACTTTCATGCTTCAAGGATCGGGCTGCCGAGTGACAGCCCCAAATGCACACATCCTTCCAACAGATACCCCACCCCCGCTAACTCTAGACTTTTACCCGCCTGGGGATCCTCACAGGCCCCGTCTCTACCCGGGGATCATTTCTTCCTATATGCCCCATGGCTTTTATTTTACTTGATTTCGCTATTTCCCTTCTGGTCTAGAACCTCCTTCCTTTTTCTCCGCCTGCCTGTAATAGAGACCTAGATTGAAACTTACATCCTCTATCACTTTCAAGTCTGTTCTCTTCTAAGATTCCTGACTCTGAGGACTTCCCTGACCTCCCTACCAAAAAAAAAAAAAAAAAAAAAAAATCACCCTAACCCCGCCACCTCCCAGCTCTCCCTCTGCTCCTCTACAACGCCCACTTTGTAGATCTATCATCTGTCTCCCTCTTTCTTGGTTTTGCTCACAGATGTAGGCTCTGCTCCTACGACCATGTGTGGCACACAGAAAGGGAGTTCCTTTGTTCATCTAACTGCTACTAAATTAAATATCTTTAGGGCAAGATTTAGATGTCTGCTCGTCACGCTGCAGGCACTGGGAAAATTCTCAAACAAATCATTCCCTCAGTCCTTTTAGTAAGGCTGAATTGAGTGCTCGTGTCCTTAGACAGGAGGAGGAGCAGCAGGCAGGGTAGGCACCTCCCTTTCCTGTCACTTGGGCCCGTCTACCCCTAGGTGCCCCCCAGGCCCTGGGGCCACTTGCACCTTGCCAGTTCTTCAGCTGGAGGTCCAGGGGGTGAGAGGGCTCCCTTCCTGGCTCTGGCTGCTCCTTCAGCAGGCAGCATGCACAGGCCAGATTCTGGCGCCGGCAGGCTACATGCAGGGCTGTATCACCGTGCTGGTCCTGTAGTATTCGGCTGGCTCCCTTCAACACCAGCGCCCGCACAATATCAGGCTGGTCCAGGTGCACAGCCAGATGGAGTGCTGTCTGCAGGCACAGAGGGTCACAGGGTCACAGGGCCACTGCAGCAGGCTCCTGTCTCTGAGAACATGTTTGGGGACGGGGTACAACCATCTTTAAGTCCTAGCATCGTCTCTGAAAGTAGCTGTAAAAGCCAGAGTTGGATTTTCCATGAAATGACTCCCAAGATCTGCCCCCCCAAATGCTTGGGACTCCAATTCTGGCAGCAGGATAAGGGAAACAGAGGCCCCTGCTCTAAGTCCTTCATCCTCTGGAGACATCTGTGTTAGCCTCAAGGGCTGGTCTGCAGGGGTTGGGTGAGGAGAGGAAAGACAGAACAGTCAGGGTAGTCTCTCACCACTTGCTCCCTCCTTTAAGGCTCAATTAAGATGTCAACTTTTATGTGGCCTTCTTTGCCTGTCCCTCAAAGACACCAGCCCCCACTGAAGCTGCTGTGATCTTCAGTACAACTGTTATCATGCTGTATAATTAGGTGCTGGTGACGAGGCTACGAGCACCTCGTGTGTGGGCAGAGGCCCCATCTCACTCGTCTGTCTTCGTGATGCAGCTGCTGGCTGTGTCTGGCAGATGGCTTCCTATGGCCTCTGGTTTGGCTGCTGGATTTGGTGACCAGGTTACAGACAGGTATCTGGACACAGCTTTCTCTCTCTACTCACCTGGTAAAGGTTGTTCTGAATGTCCAGGACTTCCTGGGGCAGGAAAGCCAGGCAACAGAATAGCACTGCCGGGGCTTCGTGAATCACTGCCAAGTGGAGCAGCCTGGAGCAGGAGAGGGCTAGGGTCAGGGCCCCGGGCAGAGAGGGTATGCCGGGGGCTTGGGGTTAGAATGAATGCATCAACCTCTAACTAGCCACCCACAACCAAGTCGGTGCAGGAAGTGAGAGTTTGGGCCAGGAAGTAAGGGGTTGGCACAGGAAGCCAGGATTCTGGATGTGGGAGCACCAAGATCTGATGGCTAAACCTGTGGAGGGCCTTGGCTGGGTGGGCATGTGGGCAGGGTGCTGACGGGGTAACAGCCTTCCTGGCCAGCTTGCCCACACCCAGCTCCCTTCTGCCCCCAGGGCCTTGCCAGGCCGGCTGCAGCTCAAAGCTAAACTGAAAGCTGCTGGAGGAACTCGGAGGGGGTTTCCAGGGCTGAGTTACCCACCTCCCCACAACAGGGAGTACAGGAGGAGGAGGAGACAGATGTGGGGTTCCCCCCAGCAACTCAATGTCACACATTCCCAGGGAGGGAAGAGAGCAAGCACAGCATCTTGATCTGCTGCCTTACCCATGAGTCAAAGGGCCATTCCTCATCCTGCACAGGCTGGCAGCGGGGGCCTGGTCAGAAACTCTCTCCTAAGTACAGCTCTGAGGGGAGCTGGGTGCAGTGCGGAGAATGTGTTTGATGGAGAGGGGGTGGCAGGAGTAACTGGGGCATCTGGGATGGGAAGTTCCAGTCTTGGGGTTTCCCCACAGCAGGTGGGGAGAACGAAAGCCAGGGTCCAACGGTCTAGACCTGGACAGCTGCCTGGGGGCAACTTGGCTAAAGGCCTGTCTGGGCTAGGGAGGGGGATACTCAGGCAGGAGAGGGGCAAGCTCTGGCTGTAGGCAGGCGGTAGAGAAGGCCAGGAGAGAGTGACGAGGGAGGGAGGAACCACTCTGGAAATCCCCTCGGCCAGGGCCTGCTCTCTGGGTCACATTCCCTGCAGCCACCTCCCTCTCCCCCTCGGCCTCCCCTCCTCCCCCTTCCTTTCCCACTTCCACACTTTGCACAGTCCAGCCACCTCCAAAGGAGGAAAGAGCTCTGCTGGGTGTGTGTGTGGGGGGGATGGTCCCGATGCTTCTCCGCATACACACGGCACCTGTCTCTAACCAGATGGTCAAGGCTGGAGCTCAGAGGCTCACAAAGGAGGACAGGAGGAGTTGTGCATGGAGCCCCCCAAACTCTGAGGTTCTGGGCTAAGGGTTTGTGACCCAGGGACAAAGTACGAAAACCTAACCTCCTCTGTCCCACACACAGGGTGGAGACTATCTTTGCCAATACCCACCCAAGACCCCCACATCTCCAACAAGCAGGTCGGGACAGGTACCCCCTGCATTCCAGCATCTCTCATCTGGGACTCCAACTGCCCCTACTCTGTCTATCATCTCCAAAGCCCAGTCACTCCCTCTGCTAGCACGTTCTTCTACCTAAGGCCATTCGCATACTGGCTACACTCGATTGCCTCAGTCCAGCTACACCTGACTCCAGCTGGGCCTAGGGGAGGAAAAGGAAAGTGAAGAGATTAAGACAGGACAGTGAGGAGAATTTGGGGAGCTCAGGAGGTGCAGGGTGTTGGTGAGGCTGACACCAAGCCATCACTTCCCTTTTCTCAGAGGAGGAGGAAGTGAGCTGGGGCAGCCAGCTGCCTATCCTGTTTGTTGGGGCAAGAATTCTCAGTCTACTCACCCGTCTTTTGGGACCAATTCCAAACAGGCAACCTGGGAGCACCCTTAACTCAACTTCCTGGGTTCAAATGGCACCTGTAACCTGGTGTTTGTCTTTTGTCCCTTGGGATAGGGCGTTGTGAAGTCAGGCACTGGGATCTCAAATATTGAGCAAACAGGGACATCCCCTCTCCCAAGAAGAAAAACAAAAACTGAATTGGTTGTGGGGAATTTCTCTTCCCAGGGGTGGGTCACTGGTAGATTTTTAAGATTCTGGCTGGGCGTTCTAGGTTCCAAGGGCCCTGCTAGCTCTGCCCACTCCCCAAAGAGGGAGATGGTGTCTGGTCTTTTGGGCTGAACCTGACTACAGCTTAAAAAGTAGGCTACGAGTTAAGTTTGGAGTTTGGAGAAGAGGGTTGGCCCTTCCAGGGAGGGTGCTTTGAGGGTCTATCCTCTCAGGTGATGATGGTGGTGGGATGCCCAGCCAGTTGCAGCTCCTGGGGAGGCTCTGACTGTGAGCATCTTGTCTCAGCCTATCCAGTTTACTCACGTGTCTCCATCCTCAGAGATGTATGTGAGCGCTTCGAGTTGCTGAGGGCTCAATACCTCCGTGTGGGGCAGCGGTGAGTCTGGGGCCGGGTCCTCCACTTCAGGTCTCCCCAGCAAGGGCAAGGACTCAGTGAGAGAGGAGGAAGCATAGGTGGAGTCCGCCCGCTCTCCATCTGCATCTTCTTTCTCCCCTGGTTCCTTGTGGGTCTCTGGAGGATGGCTCCAGGGCTGTGGGCAGCCTCTGTGCGATGGTCCGGAGCCTGGGGACGCAGCAGGATCGGGCAAGGAGCGCAGAGAGCGCAGCGACTCTATGCCGGAGTCGCACTGGCCGTCGTCCGCCTCGTCCGGCCCCTTCCGCGCATCCGACATGCCGGCCGCGCCAGCCCGGGCGTCCGGGGTCCAGCGGGATCTAACTCTGAGATGTGCTGCGCGCTTTTCCGGGTTTGCGGGTCCGCCTAGCAGAACCAGAGTCCCTCTCCGAGCGGTCTCATTACCCGCTGTGCAGGCGCCAGGAACGGACACGAAGCGCGAGAGGTCCCGGGGCTCCGGCCAGGTCCACCGCAGCGGATGCTTTGGGCAGCTGAACGGTCCCTAGTCCAGTCTTCTCCCTCGCCCCGCCCCCGGGCCCAAGAAGAGGCGGCCAGACACCACCACGCCCACAGCCCCGCCCCTCAAAGGCGCTTCCGGGTAGAGCCCCGCCCCTCCGGAATCCCCCTGCTGCTTGCGTAGGCTGGGAGTCTCTGGTTACCAAGTCTTGACTCACTCCTGCGTTGATTGTTTCGCCCATTCACTCATTCATTCATTCATTCGTTCGTTCGTTCGTCATTCATTTCACTCTTCCCCTCCCTTTTTATTTCATTCATTAATTCCACGCATTCTTTCGTTTGTTCTTTTAGTTCTGTGTCTTCCTTTCACTGAGTTCATCGTTTGAAAAGTGTATTTCATGTGTTCATGAGCACATTTCATTGTGTTCATCGTTTTAAAAGTGTGTTTCTTGGTTTTCTGCACAAACTCGCTGCTTTGTGGGGAGACTGCATAGGTTGGTGGGATGGTGTGTTAGAGTTTCTATTGCTCTGAGGAAACACCATGATCAAAAACCAAGTTGGGGAGGAAAGGGTTTACTCAGCTTACACTTCCACATCACTGTTCATCATTGAAGAAAATCGGGACAGGAACTCAAACAGGGCAGGATCCTGGAGACAGGAGTGGATGCAGAGGCCATGCAGGGGTGCTGCTTACCGGCTTGCTTCTCATGGCTTGCTCCACCTGCTTTCTTATAGAATCCAGGACCACCAGAATGGGCTGGGCCCTCCCCATCAGTCACTAATTAAGAAAATGCCCTACAGTTGATCTTTTTAAAAAACATTTGTTTATTTATTTATTTATTGTGCATACAGTGTTCTGCCTGCATGTATCCCTGCAGACTGGAAGAGGGCACCGGATTTCATTACAGATGGTTGTGAGCCGCCATGTGGTTGCTGGGAATTGAACTCAGGACCTCTGGAAGAACTGTCAGTGCTCTTAACCTCTGAGCCAACTCTCCAGCCCCCCTACAATTAATCTTATAGAGGCATTTTAATCGAGGTTCCCTCCTTTCACACAACTATCTCCTGTCAAGTGGGCATAAGACCAGTCAGATGGGGAGGCTTTGCTTCCTACCCTCTGCCTGTTTTTTCTCAATTTCTCTTGCCTCTCCATCTTATACTATCAGCACCCAGGGGTCTGGGTAGGGAGGGGTACACTTCATTATCTTTAGGAAAGCAGCTTTTTCCTGGGGAATCTTTATAGACAGTCTCCTGTGTCAGCTCCCCAGATCACAGATTTGGCAGGAGGATGTGATTTGGAGAAGTGGGTTTTCTGGGGCAGACTTGTCTAACAAGTCATGGTGGTCATGTGGTTTCTTCTTCCTCACAGGGTGGTGCACTCGCCTTTGGTGGGTACAGTATCTGACTACCCCAGTAGTCAGAGAAGTTTAGTTCCTCACAGTGGGGCCAGGATGGGGAGGCCCCAGACACTGTTGAGGTCTCCACCCCAGCCCCAGTCATGAAACATCTTTCTCTCCCTGTCCTGCTTTTCCTCGACATAGCTGGGTTGGAGAGAGCATCCCCCGACCCAGATAAGCCCTTAGCTGGAGCTTTCTGCTGCTCTTTCCTTGGGCTAGCAATACCCTTAGAAGGTCCTCACCAACCAAGGAGCAGCTTCGTTGCAGTCCTAGCCCTGGAGAAGGGAAGCTGGGGTAGATAGCTACTGAGCCATTCTGCCCTTTTCCCGGGAACTCACTTACTCATCCAGCCATTCACTCATTTGCAAACATATGTGGAGGTGTTTTTATACATCCGATAGTCTCTAATACGAGAGACAGATCAATAACCACAGTAACAGTAATAACCAACAGCCATTATCATTTTCCCATTACCACCCCCATCACCACAAGGGAAAAAAAAAATCCAGCCTTCTAAAAGTTTCTGGCAGGGGCTGGAGAGATGCTCCAGCAGTTAAGAACACTGGCTGCTCTTGAAAAGGGCCCAGGTTCAGTTCCCAGCACCCACGGGAGGCTAGCAACCACCTGCAATCTGATGTCTGATCTGATGCCCTCTTCTGACCTCCATGAACACAGCACGCGCACACTCTCGTGCAGGCAAAACACTCATACACACACAATAAAAACACACAAATCTCTTAAAGTTTCTGGCAGTTACAACTTAGAATGTTTGTCATCCAGCAGGGCCAACTACTTACTCAGTGGGGAGAGGGACAGAGATGGTTCAATTTGAGCTGGAGATGGGGTGGGGGGAAGAATTGAGAAGAGAGGCACCCCTTCTCACCCACTGCTCTCCATTCAACTGGAGGACTAGCGAGAGCACACGCTAAGCAAAGGCAGGTTGGAATCCTGTCAGGACAGCCCAGGAACTGAGGTATCTATTAGGAATGTAGCTCAAACGTAGAATGCTTCCCTGGTAAACACAATGCCTTGGGTTTGATCTTTAGCATGATACCCCAAAACAAACACCCCAATCAATCAAAACAGCAACACATTACGGTCAGACGTTTTTAACCTCTTTTCCCATTCTCAAAATTTAAGCAACTATATTAGCTACAGTTTTTTAAAAAACATTTCTTCAATGAAATTCTTATCAGGATCTAAATCTCACTGATGGTGGAACCTGCGCACTCTGCAAGGGCACGGGACTCAGGAGAGTGCAGGGACCACCTTTTTAATTCACCATTTGAAGATGACTATTTCAACCCAATCCGCTGTCTGGTCCTGAGCCCTAACAGATGTGGCAACCCCCTCATTGACCACATGAGGGCAGCGTCGAGCCACCCACAGCCCCAGCCCCAGCCCCAGCGCCCATGCTCTGACAGAGCCTTTCTGTCACTCCCGGGGTGGGGAGAAGGACCCCAGTGGCAGTGTTATCTGAAAGGACGGCCCTGGCCTTTGACTCAGGCTACAGTTTGGTCAGGTCCTGACTTTCCTTAAGAACAGTCCTCTCCCAGTTGTGGCCACTCAGGCCCTCCCTCTCTGCTGGTGTCCTTGGTTCCCTTTGGATGGTTCTACTCTCCACCTCCATCCACTGAGCTAGGCTTATCTTCAGAGAAACAGGCCCAGTTTCCATGGTGACCAGGCGGTCAGCTCCTTCCACTCCCCACTCCTTTCAACCCCCATTTCCTGGAGCTTCCAGGGAAGGATATTGGCTATGACCAGAGAAGATGGGGAGGGGGTGTGTGTGTGTCTCTTGGGAGTTCTGGAGTTGACCAAAGTTGACGCTGTCTCTCTTCCAGTGTCCCCTGAGGTAGAGACAGTGGATGGGTATCAGGAAGATCATTACTAAATTCAAAATATGGTGAATCCATGTAGGTTAGGAAAGGCCAGTGTCTGTGCAGGAGGTCTGAATATGGCGAGACAGGCTGAAGCCAGAGTGAGGGGCTGGAGTTGGCTGTGAGGTGGGTGGGAGCCACTGGAAGGAGCCACGAAGAGAGATTCCTCTTGTGTCATGGGTGTGGATGGGAAGCTCTCCCTTTTGGAGACTACATCCTGTTTGGGGGAAAGAATAGACTTTTTGACCTGAAGAGGGTCATTCAGGCTGATACTTCAAAGCAGTAGGGGGCCAGAAAGTCGCCCGGTCCTCACTTGGGAAGGGAGGGATAGGAAAACCGAGACAGAGGCAGGGTAGAGATGCAGGGAGTGGTTCTCCTGGTCCAGAAGAGGCAGACTTCCTGTCCCCAAAGACCAGGTATCAAAACTGCTTAAGGCTACTTCCTGCTCTAAAGGGACTCCAGTACTGGGGATTAAACTAGGGCTTCACACATATTAGACAAGTGTTATACTCTTGTCTGAGTATACAGCCCCAACCTACTACTCCCCCCGCCTCTACCTCCCCTCCACCCCTCCACCCCGCTTTCTTTTTGGTGTTTTCGAGACAGATTTTCTCTGTGTAACAGTCTTGACTGCCCTGGAACTCGCTTTGTAGACCAGGCGGCCTTTGAACTCACAGAGACCTGCCTGCCTCTGCCTCTGCTAGGATTAAAGGTGTGTGCCACCACCGCCTGGTCAACCTACCCCCTTTTTTGGACAGTGTCTTGGTATGTAGTCCAGGCTATCCTCAAAGTATTGATCCTCCTGCCTCCGATGTATGTCACTTCCCTTCACGAACTTTTTTTTTCTCCTCCAGAGAAAGATCTGGATTCTAGGAGTAATTCTGTGGGTGTGGGCAGGTGACTCCACAAGTGCTCCCTTGCCCTCCATATGCCTTGGTTCCCTATGGGTAAGGAAGAACAGTTATTGTATGTCCAAGACCCTAGTCACAGTAGGATGATGGTACAGTGACCACACAGAGTGACCATGCCTGGCCTTCATCACACTCTTATTATAAAGATTGTATTGCATGTCTTCCCAGTTAGAAGTGCTTCCTTTTTTTCCCCCCTTGGTTTATTAAGACTGAGTTTCTCTGTGTAACAGCCCTGGCTGTCCTGGAACTCGCTCTGTGGACCAGGCTGGCCTCGAAATTACAGAGATCTGCCTGCCTCTGCCTCCCAAGTGCTGGGATTAAAAAGTCGTGCGCCACCACTGCCCGGCCTAGACTGTGTTTCTTGAGGGTAGGAAATTATATTTTATTTCTAAACATGACACACAGTAGGTGCCGGGTACTTGTTCATTTATGGATGGACCCAGGAACGCATGCCTGAGAAAGTATCAATCTCGTGTGTCCCAGGCAATGCGGGGAAGAACAGCAGGGGGGTGGGTGGGTGGCACAAAGGGCTTGGCTGCCTGCAGTCACTCAGCTTGCCTGCGGTCTGTGACTTTGCCTCCCCACCCTGGCAGCCTAGTGGGGAGGCAATAGGGGCGCAGAGCGAGACGGTGCTTGTCTAAGGTCGCAGAGCCAGAACGAAGAGTTAGAACTCAGGTGTCCTTGACCCCTAGCTTAGGGCACTGGACACACTTCATTGCTTTTCTGGGGCTACCCTCGTCAGGGGCTTCCAGCGTCTCCAGTCTCTGCCCTCTAGTAGTCCTTTCTGGAATCTAGCTTCGGCGTTTTCCCTTCCACCCTATTCCATCCCTCCGGAGTCCGGTTCCTGACGTAACCCTTCACCACGCAGTTAGGACTAAGGGTCTTCCCTAGGATGCCCAGACTCCTTTTCCTCTCCCCAGCCTTCAGCCTCAAGGACTTGAGGATGGGAGAGGGATGCTGGTCGACTCCCCAGGGCCCTGCTAGCGAGGGCAGCTGGAGAGGAGCCGAGGCTGCGATCTTCCCAGGATGGGCAGGCAGGAGGAAGATGCGGTGAGCAGGGCTGAGGGAGAGGGCGCGGGGAGCCCCTGTTGCTTCACCCCTTTGGCGGTGTGGTGGTGGTGGTGGTTATTAGGAAGGCTTGGTGAAGGCGGAGTTTGGGGGGCCGGGGGCGGGGCTCTGCTGCACTGGGAGGAAGAGGGGGGGCGCGCTGGCTCCAGCTCGGCTCAGACAAAAGGCGGCGGCGGGAGCGGGCGGGAGGCGGAGCGGCGCCGCGAGGGCCTCAAGGTGACACCCGCCCCCGGCCCCGGCCCCCCCAGCCCGGCCCCTCCAGCCCGCCCTCCCACCCATCCCCCTACCTCCGGCCCCCCCCTCCGTGCCCTTTCTAGGCCCCCTCCCCCCGGCGGGGGGTGGGGAG
This sequence comes from Peromyscus eremicus, assembly GCF_949786415.1. Taxonomy (NCBI): domain Eukaryota; kingdom Metazoa; phylum Chordata; class Mammalia; order Rodentia; family Cricetidae; genus Peromyscus; species Peromyscus eremicus. The sequence continues at coordinate 59,032,692 of NC_081432.1, read as the reverse complement.
CAGAGAGGGCCCCGCCCCTCGCGCCCCCTCCCCAGGGCCAGCGCAGGATGCCCCCGGCCCCTGGCAGCCCCCCGGGAGGTCCTGAGCTCGACGCGCCCCCTCTACGCCATGTCCCCCCCTGGCTCGGCCGCGGGAGAGAGCGCCGGCGGCGGCGGCGGCGGTGGCGGCTCCGGGGTCCCGGAGGAGCCCATGGCAGCGGCGGACGAGGGCCCCGCCCGAGAGGAGGTGAGAGCCGGCGGCCCTCGGTGTCCCCACCCCGACTCCCCGTCCCCGCACGGCCGCGACCCGGCCCCCATCCCCCGCGCCTCGCACGGTCCCCGCCGGTTCCGCCGCAGAGCGGCCGGCGCCCCGCACCCCGATGAGCAGCCGGCCGCTGCAGCCGCAGTCCGGCGCCAGTGCCCCGACCTGGCGGCCCGCTCGGTCCGCGGTGGCGAGGAAGGGGCCGCGCCGGGGGCGGGGCGCAGGGGGGTCCTGGGCAGGGGGAGGGGCCCGGGGCGGAGCCTCGCAGACCCCGGGCTGAGCGGAGAGGGGCTACGTCGGCCCCCGGTGAGAACGGTGGGCGGCATCCCACCTTGAAGGCCGGGAAGGAGGACTGGATGGGGTTAGGAAGCCAGAAGGGTGCCTCGGGGAAGCGATGGTGTCACCCGAGCTGGGACGGCAGGAAGGTCAGACGCGTACAGAGGCCATCCCCCCTGGGGTCACTGGGAGCGTGAGTGTGTGTCTAAGGGGGCTGTTCACCCCTCTCTCTCACTGCCGGATGCTCCCCCTAGGGGGCACTAAGCTTAAGAATTTTTGAGTCAGTACTAAGCACGCACCTAGTTAGGGTCCTACTTCAGTCTTTTGAAAACTGGAGACAAAGAAAACAAGGGAAGTGCTGTAAGCCCTCCGCCCCAGCCTCACGTGCACACTTGTGCACACCGTGCACACTGCACAGGGGCGGGAGGAGAGTTGGCACAGACTTGTGGGCAGGCCCTTTCAGCTGTACTCACGCTGGGACAGGTACATAACCAGGTGGGCACACGGGTGCACACATGCACCCGGCTTCCAAGGACACAGCTCCCTCCCTTGCAGGCACATGCTGGGTGCTGTTTCCTGCTCCTCCTACCTAGCCACAGAAACCTAGGGCCTGCTGCTTGTTAACTGTACACTTCGTTTCCACTGGCTTCTCTCTCTCTGGCCGGCCCCAAGGCCAGGCATGAGGCATTAAAGGGGCCAGTCAGCACTGCAGCAGAAGAGTGTGTGTGTGTGTGTGCACGCACATGTGCATGGGTGTGCCACAATGTAGGAGGGGTGCAAACAGGCTGTTTGAGCAATCAGACTCAGCCCTCACTGATTATGTGCCTGTTGGGTATCACTTAGGAAGCAAAGAGAATGAGACACGGGCCCTGCCCTCAGGAGCAGTCCATCTGGTGGAGAACTAGACATGTAAACAACTCCGAATGTGCCAAGTGCTTTTAACAGACAGTCCCTAGGAGAGTATCAGAAATTAGTGACAAATGGCTGGGCTTCCAACGCCTTCCTCACTCCCATCCCCTCCTCTCCTCAGCCACAGGCCTCTGCCCTTTTGGACTGTCTTGTGTGAAGGGGCCCTAGCCCTTCTTTCCCATCCCAGGACAGAGGGGAAGAATGTGTGTTTGTTGGGAGGCGGGTGTGAACCGTGGGGAGACTCACAGAAGAACACAGGGAGGGTGGGAGCAATGAGGTTGGCCTGGGTTAACCCCTTCTCCACAGGAAGTATCAGACTGTCCGTGGGGGCTGGGGAGAGGTGGGTGAGCCAAAGGAGAATGGCTTCTCTAGAACCCAGGACTGACAGTATCTGCAAGAAGTCAGGGCCCCACCTGTTAGGAGAGGAGATGATGTCGGAGGGTCCTTCCCTACTTTCCTGGGTCACCAGGAGGAGGTCTGGGCTGGGGACCTACCTTCGCTAATGCCTGTTTGTCTGTTCCTTCTCCCCATCCTTCTCTGTTTCACTGCCATTTGTGTCTGTCTCTGGCCTCCTTCTGGATTCCATCCTCTCCTCTGTCTTTTGTGCCTCCTGGGCCTCCACTTCCGCCTCTTGGGGCACCTCTCTTTGCACTTTCCTGTACGGGCATCCTGGCCCCCTTTTCTGTCCTCATGGTTCCGTCTGGGTCCCGTCTGTGTTTATCTGTGGGTCACTGGCTCCCATCTCCTCCTCTTCTGTTACATTCCTGTGCCTCTCCATTTCTGTGTTCACCATCTCTGTGCTGGGCCCCGCCATCCCGTCTCACCTCTTCCTCATCTCGGCACCCCTCCCCGCCCGTCTAAGCAGCAACGACCCATCCAGCCCTCTTTCACCAAATCTCTCTGCCGTGAGTCCCACTGGAAGTGCCTCCTGCTCTCGCTGCTCATGTACGGCTGCCTGGGGGCAGTGGCCTGGTGCCACGTCACCACGGTGACCCGCCTCACCTTCAGCAGCGCCTACCAGGGCAACAGCCTCATGTACCACGACAGTCCCTGCTCCAACGGCTACGTCTACATCCCCCTGGCCTTCCTGCTCATGTTGTACGCGGTCTACCTGGTGGAGTGTTGGCACTGCCAGGCCCGCCACGAGCTGCAGCACCGGGTGGACGTGAGCAGTGTTCGGGAGCGCGTGGGCCGCATGCAGCAGGCCACCCCCTGCATCTGGTGGAAGGCCATCAGCTACCACTACGTGCGGCGCACTCGTCAGGTGACCCGGTACCGCAACGGAGATGCTTACACTACCACCCAGGTGAGAGGCTGGAGGTGAGTGCAGGCTGTTCAAGTGGAGAGGAGGTTGCTTGGATTGCCTGCCTTTCTCTGTGCTTGCGAGGGAGGGAGCGGGAGGCAGCAGTGAGCCCCCATGGGCGTCCAGGAACACCAGCGGACACCAGCCGAGCCGAGCTCTAGGCACTTACCGACTGTAAACTTTATTTAATCCATACAGCAAACCTATGAAGTGGGTATATCCGTTTTAAAAAGGAGCAAAAGGGTGTGTACTGGTTAAAACAAGCCAACAAACCAGCCAGCCTGTCCAAGGTCAAACAGGAAGTGAGGAGGTGGGCCTTAAACTCAAGCTGGCTGGCTCCAGAGTGGAGTCTGTTCAGGCTTCGTGACTGCAGGCGGCTTTATATGTATATGCTTACCTGTTCAGTGACGTAATTATTACTGAATACTTAATTCACAGCTAGGGAGACCTCAGCTCAGGCTCGCCTGAGGTTGCTTCTACTTGGCAGTGCTAGACTTAAAGCCAGGTCTCTGGATCTCAGCCCAAGACTCTTAGAGGAGGTGTGTGTGTGTGGTACAGAGTTTTCAGGGCAACCACCACTTACCGTATTAAACCCCTTGGGGTTGGGAGAGGGAGGGGGAGGAGAGGATGGTGGAGATGATCCCAGGTATAGGGACTTCCGTCTCAGTATCCGGGATGGGTAGACAAGCCGCGGTATGCTCCCCTTGCGACTCCAGCCTCCTCCTGCGCGCTGCAGGTCTACCACGAGCGTGTCAACACACACGTGGCGGAGGCCGAGTTCGACTACGCACGCTGTGGCGTCCGGGACGTGTCCAAGGCGCTGGTGGGGCTGGAGGGTGCGCCGGCCACGCGGCTGCGCTTCACCAAGTGTTTCAGCTTCGCCAGCGTGGAGGCGGAGAACGCGTACCTGTGCCAGCGCGCACGCTTCTTCGCCGAGAACGAGGGCTTGGATGACTACATGGAGGCTCGAGAGGGCATGCATCTCAAGAACGTGGACTTCCGCGAGTTCATGGTGGCCTTCCCCGACCCGGCCCGGCCACCCTGGTACGCCTGCTCGTCGGCCTTCTGGGCCGCGGCGCTGCTCACGCTGTCGTGGCCGCTGCGCGTGCTGGCCGAGTACCGCACGGCGTACGCGCACTACCACGTGGAGAAGCTCTTCGGCCTGGAGGGGCCGGGCTCGGCCAGCAGCGCGGGCGGCGGCCTGAGTCCCAGCGACGAGCTGCTGCCCCCGCTCACTCATCGCCTGCCGCGGGTCAACACGGTGGACAGCACCGAGCTCGAGTGGCACATCCGTTCCAATCAGCAGCTGGTACCCAGCTACTCGGAAGCGGTGCTCATGGACCTGGCTGGGCTGGGCGGGCGCTGCGGCGGGGCAGGGGGCGGTGGCTACGCGCCCACGTGTCGCTACGGCGGGGTGGGTGGCCCGGGCGCGGCGGGCGTGGCCCCGTACCGGCGAAGCTGCGAGCACTGTCAGCGAGCGGTCAGCAGCTCGTCCATCTTCTCGCGCAGTGCGCTGAGCATCTGCGCCAGCCCGCGGGCCGGCCAGGGGCCCGGAGCCAGTGCGGGATGCGGGGGCAGCCGCTTCTCGCTCGGTCGCCTCTACGGCTCCCGGCGCAGCTGCCTGTGGCGCAGCCGGAGCGGGAGTGTCAACGAGGCGAGCTGCCCCACGGAGCAGACGCGTCTGTCGAGCCAGGCCAGCATGCGGGACGACGAGGACGAGGACGACGAGGAGGAGGCCGGGCCACCGCCGCCCTACCACGACGCCCTCTACTTCCCTGTCCTCATCGTCCATCGTCAGGAGGGGTGTCTGGGCCACAGTCACCGGCCACTGCACCGCCATGGCTCCTGCGTGGAGACCTCACTGTGACCTCCTGCCCTTGGAGGGAGCCTGCGCCATTCTCCCTCCTGCCCCTTGACGCATTGTGCTCCCTGTGTGCAGCAGGGGAAGGCAGGATGGTGACCGAGGCCAGGCAGGGTATGCGTGAAGGCGGGAGGTGAGGGGCACGCCCAGATGAGACCCCAGTGGGCCTGAGACTGCTGCCCTGTACACAGACAGAGGGTGGGGGAGGTCGGCAGCTCTCCGAGAATCCCACCCACCGGGCCAGAGGTGGCTCTCTGCTAGTCCCCACCGAGTTCCTACGGGGACACTTCCTTTTCCGCGCACACTCGAGGTTTCCCGCCCAGGCTTTCATCAAGTCTTGACTGTTACTAGGCAACTATGATGTGGGACCGGTTTTTGGCCTCCCCACCAAGGGAGCCACCATGGCAAGCCGCAGGAAGGGCATTTGGGGCTTTTTTTTTTTTTTTTTTTTTTTTTTTGCCGGGCCCCTGAGGAGGGGGCGGTGGTCTGGTGAAGAGCAGGGCTGGTTTCCAGCCCGCTGAGTTCACCGGGTCTGAGGGTGGGGCCGGCTGGCAGCCCGGTATTCCTCTCCACACCTGGGAACAGTTCTGGCCTCTTGGCGCTGGCGGGGAACCTTGGCGGTTCCTGCCTGCCACGCCCACCACGGTTGTTTATTTCACTGGACCCCAGAGGTCCGGTCCTGGAGGGACTTTTCATCACGCCAATGACGTCACTCACCTCCGGGCTTACCGGCTCTGAAGAGCTGTTGTCAGGGTGCAGGGGGCAAGAAGGGAAGCTGGGGAGGGCATGCCCCGGCCCTTTCTGGAAAAGACCCAGCCTCCCATCAATCAGAAGCTTCCGCCCCTGGGTTCTGGGTAGGTGTTTCCGTTAGGGAGGCTAAGGTGCCATCCTGGAGGCCCTCATTAGAGTTGGCCAGGGCGAGGGACCAAGTGGACCAGAGCTTGAGACACACCTTGGTGTCAAGGGAACTCAGGAGGCAGGTAGGAGAGAGAGCAGAGTTGGTAATGGTGGGCGGAGTGGAAGCAGCTCTGAAGGGGCGGTGGCGGTGGTGGAGCTTTTCCTCTGGGAGACGCTTAAGGAGTAGTATGGCCCTTACACATGCCTGGGTGGAGCTGAGTCCATCACAAGCCCTCACTGGAGAGGTACTCAAATCCAGGGGCAGGAGCGCAATTCTTGCCAGGCCCTCCACGTCCTCTTATCCTGTGAGCTCAAGTTCTATTTCTTCAGAGGGGCTTCACACCACAGCCCCAGGGCACCAGCCGCTGTCCTGTCCCTTCAAAGCTTTGACACCAATTTTGCTCTCCCGCTCCCTGTACTCCCCCCCCCCGTCCCCCCCGTGCGTCATTGTGCATGTCTGTGTTTGGCCCCTTGCTCTCCCAGCTGCCCTGGCTGAAGTTTTCCCAGCACCCTGAGCACCCAGGGATCGGGCTCACATCCATCCAGTCTTGCTCCCTCGGCTTCTTGCTTTGCCTCCCCCATCAGAACTCCATCTTCTCGGCCTCCCCCTCTTCCTCCTGGCTGTGCCAGTCCTACGCCAACCAATGGGAGTGGCCCCTACCTATGCAACATCTCTTCTGGCTTCCTGTCCCTTCTTCCCAGGGGGGATGTGGGAAGCCCAGATCGTGGGGATGCCGGGATATGGCTCAGATGGGGGTTGTGCTTTCTAGCCATACAGAGATGGTTGGGTGGGAGAGGGGTGTCAGCGAGGGAGAGGTTTGCACAGACGGGATCAGCATAGCTGCCCACCAGGGTTCCTGAGCAGCAGTGTCCACTGGCCTGTCAGCACTGAGCCCTCAAGGACCCTGAGTTTGAGTTTGTCTGTGGGAGGGGGGGGTGTAGTTTGGCTTTCCCTTGAGCAGACATCTGTTGACGCACAGGTGGCGGAGGAGCTGTGGCCTCGGGCCCCAGTCCTTGGCCAGCTGGTACCTGGATGTCTTGTTCTCATTAGGGGCAGCCTGGCCACCTCACAGCTCCAAAGAGGGAAGGGCTTGGCTCCTTCTCCATCATGCTGGGTCCAGAGACGGAGCTTGGCCTTGGGAGAGGAGGAGGAGGAGAAGCCCTGTTATTATTTCTGTCTGACCATTTCTGCCTAGGTCTTTCCATACAGACAGCCTCACCTCCCACACACGCACAGACTTAGAGAGAAAGCAATTCTTTGGTCTCTTTTCTTGGTAGCTTTATTGATTGCCAGGGAAAATGAAAACCAGAAAATTAATTAATCTCTAAAATTAAACTTTACACTGAATGTTCTTGTTTCTCTAATTAGAACTTCTGCTAGCAGCTGTGGCTACACACAGACACACACACACACACCCTCACACTTACATGTTTGCACTCTGGAACTGTCAGAGGGTGTCAGGCACAGATGTCTCTAGGTTGCCCGGACAGGCACACACATAGTCACTCCCAAGCCCCCTCTGGTGCTCTGCTCAGCGCCTGCTTGTTGCAGAGTCCCTGGAGTGCAGGCCCTCCTGGACTGCAGCTGCAGCTCAGTCTGCCATCTTTTGGATAGGCGGGCTCGGGACCACTCAGCTCAAGAAGAGTTGGGAGATAAGGGGCTTGGCCTGAATTGGTCAGTCAGGTCCTCTCGTGGATCCGTGGGCTGATGTGATTCCTGTGGGTGTAGCCCCAGGGTGGGCAGTCGCAGAGTGACAGGGACTCATGGAGGGTACCAGGAAGACTGTCTGTCCTGAGGATAAGGGCTTGTGGGGTGGGCTGGGCCTGGCTCGGGAGAAGACAGATCTCTGTCAAATTGGGTGCATCACACTGTGGCCTTTTTGTCATGGAATTCCAAGCGCAAAGATTGTACAAATCACACTGGTGGACAATAAAAGTGTGGACGACTCACCGACGCCCCTCCTCAGAGTGACATTCATTCCCTGCCCTTGGCAGGTGGTCTGTGTGTCTGAGCCCCTCTGCCCCTTGGTACTCCTTCCCAGCTTGAGAATTAGTGATGGTACAATGTGGGGATGTGGAGCACACCAAGGTCATGACAGGCAGGGTGGGAGAGCAGAGAGACCATCATAGCTTTGGTGTGTGTGTGTGTGTGTGTGTGTGTGTGTGTGTGTGTGTGTGTGTAGATCAGAGCTCCAGGGTCTGCTTGGTAGAAAGGGAAAGGGGTGGGGTGAATCAAGAGGTAGATGGTGCTCATGAAGAGTTTGGGCAGGGACACTCTTTTAGAGTCCTTCGCCTTCCCTGTTTCTGGAAGCTGACCATTTATACAGGTCTAGAAATGGCCATTTTCAGGTCCAGGAGTTAGCTTACCAGCTCTTCATCCTTAGGCCCCCTTCAGCATCTTCATGCATACAAACTCACTCTGAGGTGGTTCGAGATCTCCTCTTCTCCCTTCTTCCTCAGAACCAGGGACAGGCACAGGAAGGGTGTGAAATGAAGGTCTGGCTGCCACAGTGACCCATCAGATCACCGTTTCACCCTGCCCCCATCTTAGCCTACTGAATTCTCAGGGCAGTTTTTAGTGATGGGTGACATGAAGTGGCCAGGATTCAGGGTCCGCTGGCGGGTGGCCTCTCGGTTGGCATGCAGAGCCTGGCCAATGAGGTACTCGCTCTCCTGGGATACATCTGACAGACGCAAGTCAAACTCCAGAATGGTCTTGTTGTCCGACATGCCATCCAGGAGCTGCTTCCCACCATCCTGGGGAGGGGTGAGGCAGAGGATCATTTTCTATTATGTCCCAAGATCACATGTACACACACTTCCACACAGATTGGATACCTTTTGCGAAGCCACGTGTAACCTGTCTGTTCGGGACGTGGGTCTGGGAAGCTGGCTCAGTGGGGAAAGCACTCATGAGCAAGCATGAGGACCGGAATGAGGATCTCCAGAATCCATGGAGATGCCGAGTGGGCATGGCAGCCCACTTGTAATTCCAGGAAGAGATAGAGGATCTTCATTCAGAGCAAGCTATCAAGCAAGACCGGTCATTTCAGAGAGCTCTGGGTTTGCCTGAGAGACCCTGCCTCAATGAACAGGGTGGAAGAGCATTTGGGGATGATTCCTGACATCAGTCTCCACAGGCACGCACGCACGCAGGAGCACAGGCTCATACAATGCAAAAACATGTGTGCATGCCTGGATACGACAGACACATGAAGACGAAAGGAAAAAGAATGGACACTGGAGTGCACACAACAGAGGAGGACCTAGTCTCTCTGCAGGACACCGCACAGTCCAGCGCTTTCCTGCAAGTGTGGTAGCTGGATTCCGCCCCATGCCCGCCTGCCCCAGAAGCCGTGGCTCACCAGCCCAATATGGTTGCAGGAGAGGTTGAGGCTGATGAGTGTGGTGTTGACCGGGAGCACCTGGGATAGGAGTGTGGCTGTGGGCTCGGACAGCTCGTTGCCACCGAGGTGCAGGGTGGTGAGGCACTTGTTCGTCTCCAGGGCATGGGCGATTGCCTGGCCGCCCTCATCCTCGATGCAGTTGAGGCGGAGGTTGAGGGAGACGAGGTTGGTGTTGTGGGCCAGGGCGTGGGCCAGCGACTGTGCCCCGGGCGCCCGCACTTGGTTGTTGGCCAGGTTGAGTATTCTCAGGCGACTGTGGCTCAGCAGCTTGGCTGCCGCTCGGGCTCCACGGTCTCCAATGAGGTTGTGGGACAGGTCCAGCTCCTCGAGGGCCGGGTGGTCCAGCAGGCTTCGGATCAGGATGCGCGCCTTGTCGTCGTCCACCTTACTTCGGGTCAGCCTGAAGATCTGCAGGCAGGTAGGAGTTTTATAGCATCTGCCAGTCTGGGATAGCCTGCACTACCTAACTGCCCTGCTGGGGAGAAGGAAGATACAAAGTGGCTGGAGGCTCAACACTCGGTCTTGGCCACCTGCCTGGCTTTTAAATGGGAGGACGATCTACCCAGTGATACAGAATTGGTGGCAGTGGGAAGGGTATCACCATGCCCAGCCCGGTCCATGTTTTCTGCACTCTTTTGACCAAGCAACTGACAGGAGAAAAAAGCTCACCTGTGTCACGGGCTGGTATCACAGAAAACTTCCAGCGCGGTGTGCCAATCCAACCGTATTTCTCTGGACAACAAATTCTCTCATAATCTGTGACAATTTCAACCTTTCCAGTCTCCTCACACGCCAGCGTTCCTACGAGCCCCCTTTCCACTGATGGCCTCTCTTCTGTTTTCCTGGCCACTAAACAGGACCCTGTACTGTTTTCTTGATGTCAACGCAGACCTCCACGGCAATTCAGCACATGCCAACTGCCTCACTTCCGGTCTCAGCCCCAGCAAGAGCTGTCCCTGATCCACGAGCCGCTCTCCTATATATAACTGATGATGTTCTTGCCGACAGATCCAGCATGAAATACATGCAGTTTCTTATCCAGAGACCCAGCTCCCTCGTCTATCCCAGCTCCGCTCCCCACTTCACAGTCAAGCTCTTGACAAAACTGATCACAGCCACCTTCCTCCTCCTCACTTCCCACTCTCTCCGTCTCCACAGCTGCCCAGCTTCTGCTCCTGGTACCCACTGAAGTGCCCCGCTCCCAGGGACCTCCCGGGCCTCTAGGCCAGCCCTGGGCTCCACCCTCCCCTCTGGCTCTCTCCTTCTGTTTGAAGCATGCCTCTCTCTGGGGTCTGTGACACAATGCCGTGCCCTCGTCCCCACCTCCCCCTCTTTCCTCACACGTCGGGCTTCTGCCTCCCTTTTGGCTCTTCCTTGTAAGACTCCATCCAAACGCAAGGTCACACATAAGACACAGTTTTCAAAGCTCAACTTAGGCTTCCCCTCCCAGCACCGGGTTCTCTACCCAGCTATCAGGACGCTCTCTGCTCTGGCCCACTTGAGCTGGAACTCATGCTTTCCCCTCAGAATGGTCCTCCTAGTCTGTTCCCTGGCTGCCAACGGTTCCCACAGCATCTGGTCTCATGAGAGGGGGCTGCCACCTCTGCCTCTTCCTTCCTGTCTCCATCCTCCTTACGTCACGGTGGAGGTGATCTGACTGTGCATCTCTCCAGATTCTTTGCTCCACACATTTTTTTCAGATATGGCTGTGGTTCTAACTACCCTCATTTTTGGGGGGGGGGGCAGGGACACAGCTCAGGGTCATCTGAGAAGAGAGGCTCACTTGAAGACCTAGATCAGATTGATGGGGAGAATGTCTGTGTGGGACTGACTTGATAGTTAATTGATGTAGGAGGGCCCAGCCCACTGTGGGCGACACCATCCCTAGGCAGGTGGTCTTGAACGGTATGAGAAAGCTAGCTGAGGGGCTGGAGAGCTAACTCCAGCGGGCCATAGCTGGTACTGCTCTTGGAGAGAACCAGAGTTCAGTTTCTAGTACCCACACCGGGTGGCTGATAACTCCAGCTCTGGGGAATCTGATGCCTTCTATTGGTCTCGGCGGACATCTGAACTCCTGTGAATGTACTCTCTCATACATATAATTTATAATAATAAAAATAAGCCAGATGGTGGTGGCGCACGCCTGTAATCCCAGCACTTGGGAGGCAGAGGTAGGTGGATCTCTGTGAGTTCAAGGCCAGCCTGGTCTACAGAGCGAGTTCAGGACAGGCTCCAAAAAGCTACAGAGAAACCCTGTCTCGAAAAACCAAAAAAAAAAAAAATAATAATAATAATAATAAAAATAAGCCTAAAAAAGAAAGAAATCTAGCTGAGTGAAAGCTGGTCTATGAGCCAGCTCACAAGCAGAATTCCTCCATCACTTCATGATGGACTTCTCTGGCTGTGAAGTGAGTTCCTCGGCTGGAGGAAATGTTGTGTAGAATGGCAAATGGCCCTCCTTCAAGTTCCTGCCTTGACTTCCTTCGATGATGGACTGGGACCCGGAAGTGTAAGCCAAATCCTCCCCCCCTCCGCCCCAAGTTGTTCAGCTCAGAATGTTTTATCACAGCAATAGAAAGGACACTAGAATAGTCTTACGTAGCCCAGGCTGGCCTTGAACTTGATATGTAGCCAAGGATAACCCTTTACCTTCTGATCCTCCTGCTTCTGCCTCCCAGATGCTGGGATCCAGGTGTGTGCTACCACACCTGGCTCATGACGTGCACGATAGACAAGTATCCTGCCAGCAGAGCTACATTCTCAGCCCCACCCTCAACTTTATCTGCACTTGCAATGGTCTCCTAGATGACCAACCATGTCTACTGAGGCTCTGCCCAGGCCGTTCTCTTTCATAAGCCTGGTGGCTTTTGCCGTATGTACAGTCCAATACCCCTGGATGGCACTTTACTTTGGATGAGGTCGACAGCCCCCCCCCCCTACAAAGATTCTTGTGCTAAAGCTCGGTCCCCTATGCGATGCTGAGAGATGGTGTGGGACCATTAAGAGGTGGGGCCTGCTGGAATGCAGCTGGGTCACTAGGGACACTGCTCTTGGAAGAGACCGGTGAGGATCTCTTGGGATCCAAGTTCTTACAAGAGTGGTTTGCTTGTTCTCTTCTGCACACGTCCCTTTCTTCCTGCTTTTCTACCATTCGTGGAGGGGAAATACGAGTGCTGGCACCGTGTGGCCTGAGAGTCCCTTCAGCCACCAGAATTTAAGCCAACTATGCTTCCCCCTCTCTTCCCCCTCCATTTTCTGTTTTATTAAAAGAGATTTTTAAGTACGCTATGCATGTGTGTTTGTGCGTGGGTGTGTGGGAGGCTAGAAGAGAGTCAGATCCCTTGGAGTGGAGTCACGGGCAGGTGTGAGCTGATGTGTGTGCTGGGACCTGAACTAGTGTCTTCTGCTGGAGTAGTGTGTGCTCTTGACCACTACGGCACCACTTGATTTTTTGGGGACAGGGTTTCCTGTAGTCCAGGATAACCTCCACTCACCATGTAGCCGGGGATGGCTCTGACCTTTCAACTGTCCTGTCTCTAATTCCAGAGTGCTGGTATTACAGACAGGTAACTCCACACTCGGTTCATGCAGTGCCGTGATCCCACCCAGGACCTCATGCACGTGAGGCGAACACCCTAGCAACCGAGTGTCCCCCATCCCATTTTTTTATTTTTACATTTTGGTGCCAGGGAATTGAGTCCCCAGACTCATGCCTGCTAAGCATAGGCTCTGACTTCCATCCCCAGACTGGGCATGTTACATGTGCTCAGCATCTTGTCTTGTCGCTGTGACAGAACACCTCACAAAAGCGAGTTAAGGAAGGACGTGGTCGTTTGGCTCGTCACGGCAGGGAATGACATCAAGATACTAGCTAGACTCTGTGAAAAGAGGAAGAAGTGCTGCGTCCTCGCCTCACCAGCTCGGCAGCCGGCAACAGACAGACAGTATCAGGCCCTGTCCCAGGTGCTGAAGATGCAGAAAAAAGCAGAATTGCACCATTTGTGCCCTGTGGAGCGAGCAGTCTGGTGGGATGAAAGGCACTAATGAGCAGCGATATAAATGTAAAATTGCAGCTAGGCTGTGGCTGCCAGATTTCACAAATAGAAACATGGGACGTCCAGTTCAATTTGAATCTCATATAAAAACCACAATGTTTGGATATACAGCCCAACTGTTACATGGGACATACCTGTTTGTCTGAAATTTTCAGTATAATCAGCGGGTTGGTTAGTATTGTCAACTTGACAAGATCTAGACTAACCTAGAGATGGGCCTTTGGGCATGTCTTTGGGGGATTATCTAGTTAAAAAAGCTAGCTACATTTCCTAATTAGACATTTTTTCCCCCCTTTCCCCCTTGAGACAGGGTTTCTCTGTGTAGCCCTGGCTGTCCTGGAACTCACTCTGTAGACCAGGCTGGCCTCGAACTCAGAGCTCCACCTGCCTCTGCCTCTCGAGTGCTGGGATCAAAAGCATGCGCCCCCAGGGCTCAGTTTATCTCGTTGAACTTTAACTGTGGGTGGGGTCCTAGACTGAATGAAAAGGAGAAAGCTGAGTACCACCACTCCATACTCCCTGCCTGACCAGCTAGCTCCTCAAGTCCCTGCCACCACGGCTTCCCCGCCATGAGGAACCATGTAGCCAAATAACCACTTTTCTCTTTAAGCTGTATCTGTCAGGAGTTTTAACCATAGCAACAAGAGGAGTGAGTGATACAACTAGCTATCCTGTGGCAGAGGCTAGACCCAGGGCCTCACACATGCTCATAACACTTCCTGCCTCTGCGCTGCACCCTCACCCTGGGCAGTTTTCGTTTGGATCGGTCCTCAGCACCGCGTAGACTGGGTGTGGTGTACGCCTGCAAGCCCAGCACTCAGGTGTGTTTGTGTGTGCTAGTGTGCATGCCTATGTGTGTGCACTGTGGAGGCAGAGGATAAGAAATTCAAGGTCATTTTCAGCTACCAGTGAGTTCCAGGCCAGCCTGAGCCATATGAGACCCTGTCTCAAAAAAAAAAAAAAAAAAAAGCTTCTGAAAACTCAAACATCTAAACAATCCCCTTCTCCATTGATGAATGAAAAGGAAATGGGAGGAGATGATGGAAGGAGAGGAAGAGGTGGGGAGAAGCAGTCCTAGAGGCACTGAGAAGGGAGGAAGGTGAGTGGGGGGGGGTACCTTGAGGGTGTGGCAAGCTTTGATGGTGGTCGCCAGAGACTGGCAGTCTCTAAAGGTGAAGAGGAAGAGGTTCCACTCAAAGTTCATGCCACAGTCTTTGACACCGTACACCAGGTCCAGCTCCTCCAGGTGCTTGAGGCCAGCCACCAGCTCCTCCAGCTGGTAGTGGTCCTTCTCAGGCTCGTTCCCCTCCCCCTCACTGCCGGAGTCGGACTGGTCGTCAGGATGGGGCGGGGTTGGCAGCCGCACGGGCGGCAGGAACTGATCCACTTGGATTCGGCGCACGTAGTTCTTGCAGAGGGGCAGCAGGTCCAGGATCACATTGGGGTCCGTGGTACCCGGGATGAAGAGCTTCAGCAGGCTCTCCAGGTGTCTCTCAAAGAACATTCGCTTCCAGCTGCCACCGTGCTTGGCCACGTGGCACACAGGCCAGCGCTTGACACAGCAGCGGTGCCAATAGCTCTCATCTTCGATCAAGTTGGCAGTCACCGTCAGCGGCAGGTCAGGGGGCAGGTGGCTCAGGACCTTCTGCTGGTGCTCTGGGAGCAGCTGCTTCAGGATAGGGTTGTCTTTGGGAACGGAGGAAGAAAAAGAGGGTTCAGCCACGGGGCTGGGGATATCACAACGTGGCTCCCTGGGATGTCCTGCCTGGGGACACTGAGGGAAGGGAAGGCCCTTTGTGGTATTGGGAGCTTTGCTCTGAGAGGAGAAATAGTCTCTTAAACAGACGCTCTTCAGGGTTCTCTCGCCTGCTGGCCATTGCACCAGGCAGTGTCTGGCCCCAAGCTGACCCACCTGGGGAAGAATGGACAGACACACAGAGCCCGAGCCCAGTGTGTTATCTAGTCTGCTGGAGAGACAGCTGACTTCATGAGGTTCTCTTCTGCTCTCCACATGTGTCTGTGGTGTGTACCCTCTACCCCTGCCTCTCTCTCTCTCTCTCTCTCTCTCTCTCTCTCTCTCTCTCTCTCTCTCTCTCTCTCTCACACACACACACACACACACACACACACACACACCCAATACATTTAAAAAATAGCCAGGGGGTGGTGGCGTACACCTTTAATCCCAGCACTCGGGAGGCAGAGGCAGGTAGATCTCTGTGAGTTCAAGGCCAGCCCGGTCTACAAAGCAAGTTCCAGGACAACCAGAGCTATTACACAAGAGAAACCCTGTCTCGAGAAACCAAAAAAAAAAAAAAAAAAAAAAAAAAAAAAGGGAAGAGCCAGGGCCCTGGCCTCTCGGAGTTCACACTTAGCTTGCTGGAGCACGTGGCCAATAGACAACAGAGGAACCTGCTATGTTAGGTGGCCAGTCCTCAGGAAGCCCTTGTCTCAGAAAGTAGGAGAGGCCCACAACTTTTCTCTAGAAAGGACTAGAGTTCAGAGGACACCAGGAACCCATTTACCCATTTGCATTCTGGAAGACTCTGTCAGATGGGAGACAAGAACCAGAGAGTTTCTTGGAGGAGGAAAAGGAGAATGTGGCCAAGACCTAACTTACTGGAGAGAGCAGATGTGAGGAGAGAAGGGTGAAAGCATGGAGGGCACAGTGTGTGTGCGCGCGTGCGCGTGCGTGCGTGCGTGCGTGTATGTGTGTGCGCGTGTGCGTGCGCGTGCGCGTGGTGTGTGCGTGCGTGTGTGTGTGTGTGTGTGTGTGTGTGTGTGTGTGTGTGTGTGTGTCTGGGGTGGGCACAGCAGGAGACACCACTGGTGCTGGATGGGAGTGGATTTGAGAGTGCTCCCAGGCCTGGGTATGGTGGTCCCCCCTCCTCCAGCCCAGGGCAGATGCACTCACTCTGGAAGTTCTTGACGATGTGTTGAATGCAGAGTTCTGTAAGGAGTGGTACAATGGCCAGTGTCCACTCTGCGTCCTCAGAGATGATCCGGCGCATGCGCCGGACATTTGGGGCCTTGGGCTTCAGGTGGGCTGGGGCAGGGCTTGGGCCGGTCTTCATGGGTGGAGGCCCTGAGCTGGTACCGCTTACGGCGGATGCCTGGCGCTGGATGTTAAACGCCGATTGGCTGCGAGACCCAGGGCCGGGTGATGTCGCTGGGATGTCCTGCATGTTGGCTGCGGGCGAGGCAAGGGCAGGAAGCCCTTTAGCAACTTGCAACAGGAAACTTCTTAAACTGGAAGATCCTCGATGCAGGCAGGATGCGGGATGGGGGGTCGTGGCTTGAGCAAAAGGAAGGGGGACAGTGTTACTTGGGGGAATTTAAGTGGCACAGAGTGGTGCTTGAGGGTCAGTTTCTGGAGGGCAGTCGACCCAAATGAGAGTCTCAGGGACTGGCTGTGTGGCTTTGGGAAAGCGACCAGACGTTTTTGAATTTCAGATGATGTCGCTCTGTGAAGTGAGGGCAACAGCCACCAACAGGATTCTTAGAGGAGTTGACAAAATAGTGTCAAAGGCCCCAGTGTGTGCAGGGAACAGCTCCAAAGCTTAGATAATAGTTATTCAGCAACTGTAGTCATTACTGCACCCTGGGTATTCTTTCATTTGTCATAAAAGTGTGGGGGGTTGGGGGGGGAGGCGGCTCCAAGCAGTTAAGTGTGGTTAAGAGCACTGACTGCTCTTCCAGAGGACCCGGGTTCAATTCCCAGCACCTACATGGCAGTTCACAACTGTCTGTGACTCCAGTTCCAGGGGATCTGACATTCTCACACAGACATGGATGCACAAAAAACACCAATGCACATAAAATTAAAATAAATTTAAAAAAAACCTTCTGAAGGCTGGTGGCACATGCCTTTAATCCCAGCACTCGGGAGGCAGAGGCAGGTGGATCTCTGTGAGTTCGAGGCCAAAAAAAAAAGCAAAAAAACAAAACAAAAAAAAAAAAAACAAAACAAAACAACAAAAACCTTTTGGAGACAATAACTCATCTTCATCATTTTCCCCCTAATGGGTAATGAAGCACAGAGAGGTCATTGACTTGCCCAATGTTGCACAGCTTACACTAAACGAGAAGGAACTTATTTTTATTTTTTAAAGACTTTGTGTGGTGTGTGTCTGTGTGAGTGTGTGCACATGTGTGCACAGAGGCCAGAAGAGGGCATTGTTTTCCCCTGGCACCGAAGTTACAGGCAGTTGTGAGCACCCTGCAGGGAACTGAATTCAGTCCCTCTGCAGGAGCAGAGCACTAAATAAGAGTGGATTAACTCAGTTTCTCCAGTCATATGATGGATTGCTCCTGAACTGCCCCTCTGAGGGTGAGTGGGAGGATAGAGAATGCTGAAGGGAGAGCTGTAGTGAACAACTGTTTAACTCAAAAGCTCCCTGCTCCCAGACGGTCCTGGTGGCGTGACTGAGGACACTGGCTGACAGAAGCTGATGCGGGCCTCACAGACCGCTTTGTCTTTGTATTTATTTATTTTGAGGCAAGGTCTCAGGCTTCCCAGGCTGGCCTCCAAGCTGCTATGTAGTAGGGATGGCCTTGAACAGCTGACTCTTCAGTCTGTACCTCCCAAATGCTATGGTTATGTCTTATCGTACGCAGTGAGCCTTGTGCTGTGGATCGAAGCCGGGGCTCCATGCTCACGTCAATCTTCAGTCTCTGCTTTTTTGTTTTGTTTTGTTTTGTTTTTTGTTTTTTGAGACAGGGTTTCTCTGTAGCTTTGCGCCTTTCCTGGATCTTGCTCTGTAGACCAGGCTGGCCTCGAACTCACAGAGATCCGCCTGCCTCTGCTGGGATTAAAGGCATGTGCCACCACCGCCTGGCTCCAGTCCCTGTTTTTAACCTTTCTAGCATCCACATTTAAAGAAAAGCAGAGGGGCTGGAGAGATGGCTCAGCAGTTCAGAGCACTGGCTGCTCTTCCAGGAGACCTGAGTTTGAATCCCAGCACCTACATGGTGGCTCACAACCTTCTGTAACTCCAGAACTAGGGATCTAACCCTTCTTCTGGCCTCCAAGGGTACTTCATGAAGGTGGTGCATGGACAACATACAGGTAACATACATATAAGACAGGGTTTTTTTTTTGAGACAGGCTTTCTCTGTGTAGCCCTGGCCTTGAACTCACAGAGATCCTGCCTCTTGAGTGCTGGGATTAAAGGCTTGTGTCACCTCCACCAGACAAAAAAATTTTAAATATGGAGAAAAAGGCTTAAGTAAAGCTGGGGTGGGGGTAGCTCAGTAGCAAGCTTACCTAGCACCCCTAGCTAAAAACAAAACAAAACAAAACCCCAAACAAATAAAAAGCCTATAGGAAAAGCAAAACAAACAAAACAAAAACCTAAAACAGCTGAAATTAATTTTATAATTAACCCAGTGTGCCCCAAATATTATCATTTAAGTGAGTAATTTATATACAGTTTTTTAAGTTAAAATAAAAAAAAGATAAAACCTAAATAAGTGAAATTTACAATTAATGTAGTGTGCTCAAAACATCATTGAAATGTGTAATCTGTATACAGTTTTTTTAATCCATTTCTTTTTTTAAATTTATTTATTCTTATTTTATGTATGTTGGTGTTTTGCCTACATGTATGTCTGTGTGAGGGTGTCAGATCTTGGAGTTACAGTTGTTAGCTGCCATGTGGGTGCTGGGAATTGAACCCTGGGCCTCTGGAAGAGAAGTTAACCGCTGTTAACCCCTGAGTCATCTCTCCAGCCCCTCTATACAGTTTTTTATATTTTAATTTATTATTTAAGTGCACATATGTGTCTGCACACAAGTGCATTTGGATGTCCATGGAGCCAGGGAGGGTGTCAGGTCCCCTGGAACTGGAGGTTAAGTGAGTGTGAGCCACCAGAGGTGGGTGCAGTGAACCGGACATGGGTCCTCTGGAAGACCAATCAGTAAGCACTCTTAACTGCTGAGCCATCTCTTCAACCTCTGTGGGAAGGTTTTGAATGGGAAGAACAGGTACGTTTGCGTTCACATCATATCTCAGCCTGTGGCCTCCATTTAGGGCGGGGCAGTTGGGAGGGACAGCAGGGGACCAGAAGACACAAGCCTGGCCAGAGTGCCGATGCCTCTCCTCACACCCTTCACTCCTACCTGGCTCCCACTTCAGTCTCCCCTCATACCAGACGGTGGCAGGCAGGCGTGGGAGGCGAGAAGGCAGCTAAATATGGGGCTGAAGCTAGAGGAACGGAGGAGAATGATGTCTGGGTCTGGGGGACCTTCTGAATGCGGCCACCCCTTTACCCTCCTGCTGCAGGGACCCTGCCAGTGAGCTGGAGGCAGAACAGGGGTGTCTGGGCCCTCTGCCCTTCCTGGGGAGCCTCCCTCTGTGCCGTGGCCACTGAGAGGGAGCACCCTGCTCTAGCAAAGGCATCCTTGGCAGAGGGAGGGACCAGATGGTACTCCCTAGCCTGCCAGGCAGCTCAAGGAGGAAAAGCCTGGGGAGAGTGGCACTGTAGGAAGATATTTATGTATTGTGTCACCCTGTACGCAAATCGAATGTAAATTCACATTCTCTGTCCATCTGTAACTAAAGCCTTTAATCCCAGCACTTGGAGGGCAGAGGCAGGTGGATCTCTGTGAGTATGAGGCTATCCTGATCTACATGGTGAGTTCCAGGACTTCCAGAGCAACATAGTAACGGGCTCAAGTAAAAAAAAGAACAGAGCTAAAGGTGGGGAAGGTGAGTAGTACTATTTACATAGAGGCATCAGTTGGTTTTTCATTTCTTTTTTTTTTTTTTTTTTTTTAAAGATTTATTTATTTATTATGTATACAGTGTTCTGTCTGCACATATCCCTGCAGGCCAGAAGAGGGCACCAGATTTCATTACAGATGGTTGTGAGCCACCATGTGGTTGCTGGGAATTGAACTCAGGACCTTTGGAAGAGCAAGCAGTGCTCTTAACCTCTGAGCCATCTCTCCAGCCCGGTTTTTCATTTCTGACTTGCTGTGTGACCTTAGCCAAGTCGCATAACCTATCTGGACTTCAACTTCCCTTCCCTTGTCTGTAAACGGGATAATAATGTCTTCCTATGTAGACCTTTATGGAGATTGCTGTCTAGTGTGCTGAGCTGTGTCATCAAGTGGATGACAGGTCTCTGAGCTTGTCCCTGACTCTACAGAAGAGGTGAAGGGCAAGGGGTTAGTGGTGACTTGGGGATCAGAAATTCAAGGTCGTCCTTGGCTACATAATGAGTTTGAGGCAGCCTGGGTTACATGTCTCAAATAAACCAACAATAAAAAAAAATCCATTTTGAAAAACTAATAATGGGGGATGGAGAGATGGCTCAGCAGCTGAGGGCATATGTTGCTCTTGCAGAGGGCTTGAGTTCAGCTCCCAGCACCCACAGAGGCAGCTTGCAACCCACTCCAGCTCCAGGGGGATACAACCCATCTAGCTTCAGAGGGTACCTGCACGCAAGGGTACGTACCCACACAGAGATGCACAATTAAAAATAAGACAAGGGGGCTGGAGAGATGGCTCAGCGGTTAAGAACATTGGCTGTTCTTCCAGAGGACCGGGGTTCAATTCCCAGCACCCAGATGGCAGCTCACACCTGTCAGTAACTCCAGTTCCAGGGGATCTGACACCCTCACAGAAACATATATGTAGGCAAAACACCAAGGTACACAAAATAAAAATAAATAATTAAAAAAATTAATAAAATTAAACTTAAAAATCTACTGGTAATATAACAAAGTACACTTAACAGGACAGTGCGTAAAAGAAATTGCTTGGTTCTGTCACTCCTGGCTCTTCCTCAGCCTCTCTCGCCATTTTTTTTTTAAATTTTTAATTTTATGTGTGTGAGTGTTTGCCTGAATGTTTGTCTGTGCACCACGTGCATGCCTGGTGCCTGAGAAGGCCAGAAGAGGACCTTGGATCTCCTGGAACTGGAGTTACAGGTGTTCATGAGCTACCACCTGGGGCCTGGGAACCAAACCCAAGTCCTCTGGAGGAGCAGCCAGTGCTCTTAACCGCTGAGCCGTCTCTGCAAGTCCCTCCGGGCACTGGTTTTCAGATGTCTGCATGGCAGGCCTCAGGCACTCTGTCCAGCTCAAGCTCTGCCCACCTTGCTCCTGCCGCGGGACCCAGCTCCCCCATCTCCTTTGCGTTTCACACCCAGGTCCTGAGGCTTCCGTCTAAGTCCCTCAGACTCAGCCCACACGGAAGGTAGAGCTGAGAGCAAGGGGCCAGCCTTTCCTACAGGCCACACAGGCACCGGCCTGTCCCCTCTGCCCTCTGCTCTCTCACGGCTGCGCCTCAGCGTGGGGACTCTGTGTCTGTCACGCACAGCTTCAGCTGCGCGGCACCTGGCCCTGGCATCCAGGCTGGTCCTCTCACGGTCAGCCCTGCACAGCCACGGGGGCAGGCCTCTTCAGTGGCTCGTCACTGCCGGAGGGCAAAAGCCGGCGCCCTCAGCCCCTCAGAGGACGAGGGCCTTCTGCCATGACTGGTGGCTTTCTGAAATAAAGTCTGCTGTCACCCAGGACACCAAAAGCTAGTTGGGGCTTTTGTTCAGGCCACTCCTTAAACTTGGGATGCCTTTCTTACCATCTCCTCCTGGGAAAGAGACAGACTTCCACCCCCGGACTAGTTCAATCACTACTTCTTCACCCCCCACACCACCCCTCTGCTGGAGCCCCAGCTCCCCAGGACCTGTGCCCCTCACCCTGAGCCCAAATCGAGAGCAGACAGAGCTCTGCATCTTGGATCTGCATCCCCAAGGCCAGTGCCAGGCCTGCCTTAGGCAGGTAGCTGGTTTGGGTCTGCCCTATTTGCTTCTAAGAATAGATTCTGAAGAGTATCCTATTGGCTAGAGCCGTTGATGGGCATGGCTTCCTAACGTCAGCCAATCAGAGACTTCCTTAGGATTTGTCCAAGTAGAGGCTGACGGAAGGAAGGACGCCGTGTGTCCTTGAAGGAGCAGGAGCCCCACTGCTGGGAGTCACTGTCCCTGACTTAGACAGAGCTTATCTGCCGCAGCAGAGGATGAAGCCTAGTGGCGACTGGCGGCCATGAAAATCAGCGAGAGAGTGGCCAGAAGCCCCAGAAGTGCTGGCACTCAGGTCTCAACACGCAGCCTCCTTGCATGGCCCTCTCTGTCTCCATTGGGACCGCAGGGTCCTGAGCATTGCTAGGCTCACTGCTTGGTGAATGAAACGGAGAACCCCTAAATCAGAAGTTCAAGGTCATCTTCTACATAGGAAGTTTGAAGTCGATCTGGCTTTACACGAAACCTTGTTGAAAGAAAAAAAGAAAAAGGAACGAAGGAAGAGAGGAAAGGGGGAGACAGGCATAGCACTTACATCATTCACTGGTTGGCTTTAGTCCGGCCGGCTGTCTCCAGGCTGCCCTGAGGTGGTATTGAGTGACACCTTCTTCCCTGGGACTCTGCAGGGATGGACAGAAACCCATTAGCTGGGGATCCATGGAGCAACCAGACACTCCCAAAGGCTCACAGAAGGGAGACAGCTCCTGAAGAGACAGAGAAGCCAGCTTCCCCTAGAGCAGCGGCTCTCAACCTTCCTGATGCTGTGACCCTCTAAACAGTCCCTCGGGTTGTGGTGACCCCCAACTCTACAAGTATTTTGTTGTTACTTCATAACCAATTTTGCTGCTGTTATGGATCGTAACGTAAATATGTGGTATGCAGACGGGCTTAGGCGACCCCTGTGAAAGGATCATTCGACCCTTTCAGGTTGAGAACTGCTGTTCTAGAACCTGTCTCCCTTGGGAGCCTGTGGGGTGGGGGAGAGAACTGAAGTTTAGTACTACAAGCCTGCTCAAGATCCCACTCCCTGTTCTATGGCAGGAATCTCTTTGGCATTCCAGAGAAGTTGTGTGTCTTGTGTGTCTGTGACGTGATGTCTCTGCCCTTGGAGTGCGGAAGTGGGTGGGTGGGGACAGGCCTAGCTGACCTCCATCTTGGGGCCTATCTCACGGGCCTGTGGACTGACTTTACATGGCTGTGTCTTCAGCACCAAGCACAGCCAACCAGGATAACTACAGGCAGGGAAAGGCGGTTCTTTCTCCAAGTCCATCTCCATGTCCTCAGGGCCAGGACAGGGGTGTGAAATCACGGAAGATGACATCCTCACAAGGTCACAACTCTAAGGGTTGGGGATTTCCAGGCCTCGGTACAGGCAATAAAAATGGTGTCCCACTTTGGCCGGGGTTGTCCTCATTTTGGATGGCTTGTGTGTGGTGGGCAGGTGGTCTGGGCTCACACACAGCCTTGGCTCTGTACACTTATGATTTATTGCACTACAGGTGTGCATTAGCAGGTGCCCCAAGGAGGCCCTACAGTGGCCGGCTGAGTGCTCAGGCCTTGGACTGCCACATCCTCACTCTGCTGCTCGCTCACACCTCCAAGACCTTGGGCAAGGACTTACCCTCACCAGGATTCAGCGGCATCGTGTGTCAAATGGGGATAGTAATTAATATTGCCTTCATCACCCGTCACTCATGTAGACGGTTAATGGCTAAAATTCATGGCATTTCACACAAGCTTGGCCTAGGGCCAGCACTCAAGACATGGGCATTAGAAGAAGCATGCTCACTATGTGAAACTCGCCAAGCTCTCAGAGTCCCGGGTGAGGCTTGTCTTTACGACACCATTGTCCCCACTTTACACGGGAGGAAACCGAGGCTTAGCAAACTGAAGGGACTTCCTGCCACCAAGCCAGCAAGGGAGACCCGCTCTTCCGGTACATGTCTGTCCAATGGGCCCTTCCCTGAGGGGCAGCTCACTTCTCTTTCTTTCTTTTTTGAGATGGAGTTTTACTGTATAGCTCTGGCTGTCCCAGAACTCGCTCTGTAGACCAGGCTGGCCTTGAACTCACAGAGATCCGCCTGCCTCTGCTTCCCCAGAGCTGGGATTAAAGGCGTGCGCCACCGCCGCAGTGGCCTAGCTCACTTTTCTAGTGAGCTTTCTGTGACTTTCTCCCACTCATGAGCGTCACCATGGTGGAGCCCAGCACTCTTATCCCAATTCACTGCTGGCACCAGAAGCTTCCATAAGGCTGGATCGTTGCTGACATCCTGTGGCTTGAGGACTCCACAGGGGCCCAAGAGAAGAGTGTGGTTTTGTTCTTCCACACTACCCATGCTGGGCCCTTCATGTTGCTCACAGACCTGGAGCAAGTCTTGATCTCCAGCATATCCCCTCCATTTTCATCCTTCTCAAGTCCCTGGTAAAATCTGGCCATGTCAGGGAGGTTCCTGCCACCTACCCAAATGGGATAGCGAAGGATCCTGTCATGCCCCATGTTCCTCCCAAAGTGTAGCCATGGTGGTCTGTTGGGGATTTTGGGGTCTCCACTCACCTCTCTGCCTCTGCTTCCTATGCCTTCTCAGTCAGCTTCCCACCCTTACTTACTCCAGGGTCCCCCCAAAGAGAGCCCTCCCCAGGCCCCAGGCTCCTGTTTTCATGGCCCTGGACTATCGTTTACATTTTCTTTAATCTGTCTTTTCTTGCCCAAATTCCTGTTGTGAATTCCCAGTTTCTGGGACTAAAGGAAGAGAGAGATGTGTGTGTGTGTGTGTGTGTGTGTGTGTGTGTGTGTGTGTGTGTAAGTTTTTCTGAGAGCCTGGTCTTGGTCTCTGGCCTAGAGAGATCGCTTGTCCATAATCCCTGGGCTGTCCCCCTCCAGCTCAGGCTCCTTTATCTGCTGTATGGAAAGGGACACCAGCAGTAGCTCCCCAGGACTCCAGCCACCTTCCCTCAGCCACCCCAGCAGGAAAAGCAGCTTCAAAAGTCAGCAAGTCCCTCCTCCTCCCCTTGGTAACCCTGAGAGACCAAGTCCATGGGGGGCTTGAGGGAGGCGCCGAAGCCACTGGGCCTGCAGCATTGACCTCAGCTGAGGACTGGAGGCCCTCCTCTTCCTAGGTCCCCCACTTTCTCTACTTGAACTCTAGGCTTCTGGACCAGTTTACAGATGGTGGGATGCAGAGCCGGGGTCCCACCTTTACAAGACTGGAATGATCTGTGGGCCTCGAGTAACCGCAGAACAGCTTCTCCCATTCATTACAGAAAACAGGGAGTCTGAGATGATGGCTGCATGGCCACAGACCCGCGTGGGTGGCAGGAGCTGGTGGGGCTTTGGAGCTAGACCAGTGTGAGTGGGGTCTGAATGGGAACAGCAGAGTTGGGCATCCCCTCGCCCAGAGGTCGCCTCACCTGCTCCGGGGACCCAGGAGATTGCTCTCACCTGCGGTTGGCGCAGTTGGTCGTTAGGGACGCCTGAGTCGCCAGGGGGCGGGGCCGTAAGCCCTCCGCCCTGGGCGTTGGCTGGCTCCTCCTCCACAACCTCCCCCCTCCAAGGTCGCAGCCTCCCCCCTCCCCCCCCTCGGCCCCCGGTCCCCGCGTGCTCAATGCACGACCCTGTGGCCTTGGGCTCTGCTTTCGAGATGCATAAGCTTTTCACAGGGAGAGGAAGTACTTCTGGTTAGGAGTGGGGGAGGGGAGAAGGTCCAAACCAAACAAAGGAGGCGGGGCAGGCACAGGTACTTAAGTCACTGGAATTCCCTTGCGGTCGAGCTGTGGACGCCAACTCTGCCCCGGGGAGCCCCTTCACCTTTCTCCAATAAGGCAGAGAGGGCCAGGGCCTCCACAGCGCCCCTTCACTCAGCCCGAAGCCTGGCGCCTGCAAAGCTCCCAGCCCCGGCTGCCGGGATAGGGTTGCTGTCTCGACGCCAGGGATCTGGCTGTGTATAGGAAGAGAAATCGCTCTCCAGAGCAGAGGGACGGCGGACTGGTGGAGGGTTCCAGGGAGGCAAAGTTCAGCTTCTCTGGTCCGATGTCTCTGCTGGCTCCCCGGTTTGGTGGCCCTGGAGGAGCTGGGCCTGTGGTAAGCACTATAGACTGGCCTACCACCAAGCTCCCGAGGTCAAGCCGTGAGTGAGGAGCCAGGCTTCTGTTCCCAAGTCCCTTCGAGCCCTGACAAGTGACTTACAAAGGATCACTTGTGTAGTCCTGGGCGACCTTGAACTTCTGCCGTTCCTGTCTCACCTCCCCAGTGCTGGGATTACAGAGGTGTCATTTGGTTTGCTGGGTTTATGTGGTCCAGGGGATCCGACCCCGGACTTAGTACATGCTAGGTATCCTGCCACTTGAGCCACATCCCCAGTCCATGTGTAGACAGGTGCACGTGTGCCCATGCATATGGGGGGTAGAAGGCCAACCCCAGGGGTTACTGTCCACCTTGAGAAAGTCTTCAATGAAGAGGCTAGGCTGGATGGCTCATGGAACCCAGGGCTCTGCCTATCTGTGTACCCCGCACTGCACAGCTGGGTTATGAGGGCACCCCACCACAGCTAGCCTGAACTTGGGTCCCCAAGCTTGTCTTCTGCTTCAGCTCCGCCTTGGGGCAGGCGCTGTGTTAACCATTAAAAGCCTATCACTGGCTGGGCGTGGTGGTGCACGCTTCCAATCTCGGTGCTTGGGAGGTTGAGGTCTCTGTTAGAGGCCAGCCTGGGCATGCAGGGAGTCCCAGGCTAACCCACAGGTATACATGGAGACCCTATCTCAGGTAAAAAGTCCACCACTGGTCTGACCACCTGTGGCTTCTCCAAATCCTTCCTCACAGCCTGGGCATTCCCTGGCTGTTCCTTCAGCTCAAACACCTCTCAGATTTCCTCAAGGCTCGCACCCTTACCTCCCAGCTAAGTCACCTGGTCACAGTGACGCAGTGAGGCCACACTCCTGTCCTCCTGTGCCCCTTTCTTTCCTTTTTCACTGACACGCCCTGGCCACCCCCCCTTTCTGCCCTCCCCCTGGAAGCAGGTCCCACAAGGGGAGAAGCTGTTCTGCCTGGTGCCTGTCGCTGCCAGCTGACCAGGCCCTGCTGCTCAAAGTAGCCGCAAGCCATCTTGGCCTCACTTCAAACAATGACACAGGGGTGTGTACCCCGCCCTTCTGATTTTCACAGGACATTCTGGAGACCCTTCCTGGTATTCCACCAATCCTGGCTCACAGACCCCATCTCAACACTCTGGTGGCTGGATGGTCTGGATTTGGGTGTACTTTCCACTAAGGTGGTCAGATTAGTGATGGGGTACACGGCATGCTGAGGAAGGCCACTCTCGCATTGCATCTGGGCGTGTGTGCATCATATATTTGCAGGGGCCCACAGAATGCAGGAAAGGGATTTAGGTGTGCTGATGCTGAAGTTACAGGTGACTGTGAGCCACCACGTGGGTGCTGGGAACTAAACTTGGGCCTCCGGAAGAGCAGTGAGCACTCTTAATAGCTGAGTTTTTTTTTTTTTTTTTTTTTTTTTTTTTTTTGGTTTTTCAAGACAGGTTTCTCTGTGTCGCCCCGGCTGTCCTGAAACTCACTCTGTAGACCAGGATGGTCTCAAACTCAGAGATCCACCTGCCTCTGTCTCTTGAGGCACGTGCCACTACTGTGAGACCAGGTCACTCTTTTTAAAACAACAAAATCCTCCAGAACTTACAATCTTCTGTAAAATACTTTTTAAAACTTTTTTTTTTTAAATTATTTTGTGTGTATGAGGGCTTTGCCTGCATGTATGTCTGTGTATTATATGCATGCCCGTGCCTGAGGAGGTGGGAGCCTCCATGTGGATGCTGGGAATTGAGCCCAGGTCCTTTCCAGGAACAAGTGCTTTTTGCTGTTTTTGTTTTTTGAGACAGGGTTTCTCTGTGTAGCCCTGGCAGACCAGGCTGGCCTGGAACTCACGCAGATCTGCCTGCTTCTGCCTCCCGAGTGCTGGGACTACAGGTGTGCACCACCACACGGCTGGAATAAGTGCTCTTAACCACTGAGCCAACTCTCCAGCCCTGTGAAATACCTTTAATAGGCACCCTCAGCTACAACAGCCCAGGTCGTCCCATTTGTTGGGGTGGCTGCTTCTCAGTCCTCTTCTGTTTCCTCTAGTCTCCTGGTGTCAAGTGGCCCAGGTGTCCCTCTTCGGCTCAGACACCTGGTCCTCTGCCCCAGCCTCCAGGAAGGCCAGGTGGGTCCATGAGGGCTCCAGGTGCTCGCCTCTGATTCCTTTGGGTCCTGGTGGGCCTGGTCAGAGCTGGTTGAGTGCGTAAGCTCGGGCTGTCCCGAGGGCAGCCTCCAGGTCAGCAGTGTGTCCAGTACCCTGGGCTATCACTCGAGAGCCCCAAGCCTTGCCTCCCATGTGGCTGCACACCGCCAGTGCCCAGGCTTCTGCTGTGAAGGTGGGCGTGGCACCCTGGGGAGAGAGTCAGGAGGGGAAGCCATGTGGAGCGGTCCTCACCGCCACCAGCCATTCAGCAGACCCCTGGGGATGCAGTCACCAGCAATGAGCACCCTCTCCCGGGCTGAGCACAGGGTAGGGCATCTGGTGAGGCAACAGGAAAGGGCTGGACTGGGAATATGGATGGAAGTGGTGAATACCTGAGACTTCTTTGCAGGGAACTGAGGCCTAAGGGGCAGGTGACTAAGAAATCTCACCATGCCTCCTGGGAAGGGGACAGGGTATCTTCAGGGACAAGGAGAGATTATTCCTGTCATAGGTTATCCCCCCTACCCTATATCTCCTACTTAGAAGGAGTAAGAGGTGGAACCGGAGCTAGGCAGGGGCATTTAGGACGGGCTCTTGGGCCCCCTCACCTGGGCCACCTGGCAGGCACAGAGAACGCCGCCCCTGGGCTGGGGGCTGAGCAGCAGCACGGACATGCTGGGGGCCTTTTCGCACAGCTGCCGGACCACCTTTACCAGCACCTGCATGAGGACGACACTGTGATTTACCACTGCCCAGCTGCCCAGGACCTCCCGGTCAGGACTCGGCCTCCTGCAGGCCTTAGGCAGCCGCCCCCCCACACCCCACCCGCTTCACAGCACTCACTGAGAGGGACTCAACCGAGACAGTGTCCACAATCAGAGGCCCCTCTGAGTGCCGCTTCAACAGCTCCTGGGATTTTTCTGCAGCCTGTGGGGCAGGAAGAGCAGCAGAGGGGTCAGGCACGGCTATTCGGCTTCTGAACTGAGCTCCGGTCTAACAGCCCCCTCCTCCCCATGCTCTCCCTCGACAGAGGCCATTAGTTCTGAGGAGAGCTGGCAGGGGCTCGGGCTGGCGTGGGCTGCTTTCTCGGGTTCCATGTGACCTCCTGAGACTGCCTCACCCCTTCTATTCCGTCATAGGGCCCAAGAAAGCTGCTGAAGGTGAGAGGAAGAAGCCCAGATGGCACAGACGGACTGGGAGGGGACCAGGAGCCCCCAGTCAAGGAGCGGCATTCGCGTCGGGAGGCTGCCCAGGGGGAAGGGCGGAGGTAAATGGCTTGGTGATACGGTGCCTGGTGGCAGATCAAGGAGGAAGCTGCCTCCTCCTCTCCCAGTTCTGGAGGCTCCCTAGGGTTAGTGCGGTGATATCCGTGAGTACCAGGCATGGCTGCGCCTCCTCTCACCTGGCCCTTCTCCAGTTTCCGGATGGCGGTGTTGGCACGGCGCTGCAGCATCTTCAGCGTGGTCTGGAGCTCCTGCCGCTGCCACTGAGGCACCACAGCGGAGTCTATGACCTATGGGAGAGCCGAGTGTCACCCTTGCCACAGCCTCAGACACCGGACCCACCCTGAGGACAAGCGTGGGCCAGCTGGAAGGCTGGGGAGGGACAGGAAGGGTCCAAAAAAGTACGGGGAAGGAACGGGGCCAGTGGAAGGCGAGGGTGGCCCTGACCTCAGTGAGACGTCCTATGTCCTTAGAAAGCCGATGAGCCTCTGGCAGGTCCTGGATGCCCCGACTTAGTCGCTCCCTGGCTGCCTCCACTTCCTGGGACAGGCTCTGGCCCACCTCTCGGGCCTACAGGAGGGCAAGAAAGTGAAGGGTCCCAGACTACACTCGCCCTCTCCCAGGACAGGCCTCGTCTCTCACTGCAATCAGGGTCATGTCAGAAATGGTTACCAGTTGGGGCCGGTCAAGGCTCCAGTCCTAAATCAACAGCTGCTAGCTGCCAGCAGCTGCTGCAGCCGCAGCAGTGTGTGGACAGGGATGCCGGCTATACCATTGGGCATCCCCGAGCCTGAGTGTCAGCTGGGTGTCCCCTCACCCCCCCACAGTCAAGTCTCCAGGGCTTCTAGCATTCTGACCTGTTGGGCCTGCTCCCCAGTGACGGCCAGTAGGCGAGTGATGCCCTTGACCAGCTGCCGATCCCCAATGATCACCAGGTCCCCCACGGCCCCGGTACGTAGCAGGTGCCTATACGGAAGGCGAAGAAATGGGAGGTGACGGAGAGAAGGGACAAGTCTGAGCCCAAAGCGAGGGCTGGTGGCTGTGGCCATTGAGGAAGGGTGAGGGTTCGGGGCCCAGGGACAGGGTGGCAGCAGCAACTCACGTGCCACAGCAAAGCTCCACCGAAGTCTGCAGTGCGGCCTGGGAGGCTGGTGCCAGCGCCTGGGCCACAGGAACGCCCACCGACACTACCCGCACGGGGTCTGGGTACACCTGGGGGAGGGTGGGACGGGGGCTCTCAGCTGCCTGTGAAGGACGGGAAGCCCTTCGGGGTCACCCTCCTACCGCTCACCTCATCCAGTGAGCGGAGTCCAGGGACGCGAGCTGTGTGTGCCAGGGGTACCTCCTCCATGTACACGGCCTCATCCTGCCCCACAGCCTCCTGCACGTGGCTCTCTACCGTCCGGAGCTGCTCTGCGGTCAGTGGGGCCTGGGGTGGGGCAGGGAAACAAAGCCATAGGAACCGGTTTGGAAACTGCTGTCCATGAAAGGGGAAGTGACGCTCCCACGGGGAACAGGAAGGTGAGGAGTGGTGAGAGGTGACAAGTTGTGTCCCGAGTAGAGGGGGCTTGCTGAGGTGAGGTTCCACAACCCACTTCCTGTTTGTCTTTGCAGCATGCCATTTCCCAGAATGACCGTCTTCCTGTGCCCAGCTCACCTGGGTGACCACATCGAAGCGCAGCCGCTCAGGGTTGAGATGGGAGCCCCGCTGCTCGGCGGTGGGTCCGAGGGTCTGCCGAAGTGCCCAGCTCAGCAGGTGGGTGGCCGTGTGCTTCACCATGCATCCCATTCGCCAGGCCTGGAACACTTTTGTCACCCAGGGTCCTGGGTGAGGGTAGGAGTGGCCAGGGAGAGGGGACGCAGGCTATGTAGAGCAGCTGGGCTAGGGAAGGGCCTTACCTTGTCCACATACAGCTGCACTCGATCCCCCACCTCTAAGCACTCGGGGGCCACTGCCTCATGCAGGATGAAGCCCCCACAGACCTGGGCCCGGGCCACAGGGAACAATACATCCTGGGGGAGAACATGGCCAAGACGCCACCATGACGGCCTCCAGCCATTCCTCCCCTTGGCTGCCCCCAGCCTCACTTTTCCCTCCCACAGAAGTCGGCGTGAGGTGCTGGATGCTCACCTGCTGACCTGTACGAACAAAGTAGCCACGGTCTGAAGCCTGGCCCCCTTGTTCAGCGTAGAAGTTGGTTCTGTCCAACAGGAGGCCACAGCGCTGGCCTGCCCCCACAGAGGTCACAGCCGTCCCATCCTCTGAATACAGCTGTAGTACTTGGGCCTCACAGAGGCCAAATTCTGCCAGAGGCATAAGGATTATCAGTGTTGGGGCCTAGGGATGTGATGGGTTTGGGATCTGAGGCAAAGGCATCCCACTTCAGAGGGTGGGGTAGGGAAGGCATTTCTAGATGAAAGAGGCAGCGACCCCTGCTGGGTAGTCTGGGGAATGCAAGAAGCTGGTGGCTCCCGTTTCTCTCTTTCCCAGTCAAGGTCAGGTAAGCGTGGGACTGACTACCAGCCTGGGTCTAGGCTCTCACCATATTCCCCGTTGGGTCGCAGAGAGTAGTTATACTTGGGGCTGTCATCTGTTGGGGGTACCCCATGACGGTGCAGCTCCTCCAGTGCGTGGACATCAAGACACAGTCCTTCCTCCGGAACTGGCTCTGCCTGCTGGGCCCGGTGCTGTAGGACAAGTGTGTGTGTGGGGGTGGGGTGGGGGTTGGGGGGTGGAATGGGGAGCAGGTGCAGAGAAAACACCACGGGATGGGAACTGAGCCTATGAGAGCCCTGTCTCTGTGGACCCTGAAGCCTTCGTGGAATAAGACCTAAGGGGCTTTGCTGGCTTCTAGAGGGCCATCTTAGGTAGCTGGTAACCAGACATCACAGGCGCCCTGGGGGCAGGCCTCCTTGCCCACAACCACCCCTGGGGACCCTCTCTCTAGGACAGTGAGTTGGCCTCCTCTCTTCCGCTCCTGTTTGGTCCCTGGGGCTGAGGTTCCTCTCTACAGACCGAGTAGGGCTGAGGTTCCGTCCCCTCTCCCACGTGGTGGGATAGACCCCACCTCAGCTTCCAATCCTATGACTAACTAATTCTTGCCCCAGTTCAGGGCTGAGAGAGGGACTGCTGGGTCACCAGAGTCCAGCAGCCCGTACCTGAGCCTCCTTCTGGGCTAGCTCTTCTAGTCCCGCAGCATCCAGCTGCACCCCCTTTTCCTCCAGCATTAACTCCACCAGGTCCAGCGGGATCCCCAGGTTTCCAGACAGTGACAATGACCAGGCCACCTCAGCTGAGGAAGGAGAACAGAGTGTTGAGAATGGGCGGGGGGTGGGGGGCAGATCAAAGGAGGGGAAGGGAGTGGGCGGGCTCAGGCCTTCTCAGCCACACAAACCTACCAGTGCCCCCACCCCCAGACTAGGTCCTCCCAGGTGAGGAGCCATCTAGCTTCAGGCTCCAAGGTCAAGCAAGGGTGGCCTAACACACTCCCAAGACACATGGCATTCTGGTGGGTCTCAGTTTAAGTATGAAGCTGCCTTGGAAACAAGGGATGGGAGAGAGGGGTGGCTTCTGTGTGGTCAGGTCAAGTTTCCTGCGAGAAACTTCTGGCAGAAGTTGGGGGCGGGCTGAAAGCTGCTGGCTCTGCTCACTCTGGTGGGCCTGAGAGCCCCTTTGCTTTGGCTAGGCCCCCAGCTCACCAGGGAACACATCAGAAGGCCCCAAGCGCTTAACGGTGCGGTCGATGATCCGACGGCCTCGCTGCAGGGAGGCCAGGAAGGCTGCCTCATCCTCCGACACCAGGCCGGCTATCTGAACCAAGGCAGGGCAGAGTGGAGCTGTGTTTCCTTGGAAACAGGCTTCTCCCTCCAGCTCCGCTGCCCCGCCTCCCCGTGCGAATCAGTACCTGGACTGAGTTCTTCTCAAGTTCTGGATAAGCAGCTCCCTAGGGGTGAAGGAGTGTGGAGAAGGTAAATGGCCCACCCGGGAGGCCAGGATGCCCTGAGAACTGGGAGGAACTCAGGCGGGTTAGTGGTTTCCCAGTGGGGCAGGCATATGAGTGGAAGGGAACCCCAAGGTCAAAGGTCTAGTAGCCTGAGGTCTCCCTGCTTTTTGTGAGCGAGACCAGCTTTCTCAGGCTCCTTGATGGGGTGCGGGACTGGACAGTGAGGGGGGAACACTGTCGGGGCTCAGTGGTAGGCTCCCAGGGCCCAGGGGGCACGCAGAAAGGAGGCTCTGTGCTTACCAATGTCTCCACCACCACTGGCACCAGGCTGCCCAGAAAGCCAGGCGGTGCCCGCAAGACCTCTGTGGAGAAGCGCACAGCTCGACGGAGAATCCGGCGAAGAACTAGCCTAGAGGGGTTCACAGCCCCGGTATGAACCCCTAGCGTCATCTGACCAGCAATATGGGGAGTGGGGTGCTTCCTCTATTCCCTCTGAGCCCTTGACCTCACTTCACCTCCCCATCCCCTCCCCGATAGCCCGGCCACTCCCACAGCACCTGCCCGTCCAGACTCACGGGGCACCTGACATCCCTGGGTAGACACCATCAGCAATGCAGACACTGAGCGTGCGGATGTGATCGGCTATGACTCGGTACGCCGTGTCTACGCGTCCCTCATCTGCTGCCCCTACCCGGCCAGAGTAAGGGGGCACACTGCAGCCCTGAAAAGCAGGAAGACAGACATAGGTGCCAGCTCTGCCAGGCTCAAGCAGGTGCCTGTCTCTGCCCTAAAACAGACCACATCCTGTCAGAACACAGTCCAAGGATGGAGTCGTGTGAGAACTCTGAGTGCTTTCGAGAAAACTCCAGGAAAACAAGAGTCGTGTGACCTCAGTTTCTTCAGAACACAGAACTGTTCTTGGAATGTGTTTTCATGCTTCTCCAGGTGTGGCGGATAGGAGAGAGTTAACTTCAGCTGTTGTTATTTATATGTCTCTGTGGAAAAACATGTTTTTGCCATGTGTGGCTTGTCCTTGTGACTGTACACCTTATATAGCGTGACTCTTCTTAACCCTCCAAATATAAACTGTCCGATGCTCTGAATAAAGTTGGCTATTGCGTGAGACTTCAGTCGGGCAGGTTCATGCCACCAACTAGAGTGGTAACAACATCCAGAATGACCTTCCCAGCACTTGGGAGGCAGAAGCAGGTGATCTGTGTGAGTTCGAGGCTAGCCTTGTCCACAGAGCAAGTTCCAGGACAGCCAGGTCTACACAGAGAAAAATCCTGTCTAAAAAAAACCAAACCAAGCGGGGCGGTGATGGTGAATGCCTTTAATTCCAGCACTCGGGAGGCAAAGGCAGGTGAATCTCTGTGAGTTCAAGGCCAGCCTGGTCTACAGAGCGAGATCCAGGACAGGCTCCAAAGCTACACAGAGAAACCCTGTCTTGAAAAATCCAAATAAATAAATAAATAAATAAATAAAAAGTAAGTAAGTAAATAAGTAAATAAATAAATAAGAATAAAGCTATATGAGACCACTAGCTCCTTAGGTACAGATTTGAAGTAAGGTGTGACTCCAGTCACACAAGGCTGGTGTGACTCCATGCTTGGCCCTCCAATCATCCTGGAGGTAGGGTCAGGGGCCAGGGTGTGGAGTGGGGGAAGCTGGTATACACTTACTTAAATGTGCCGCGGTGGGCCACTTAATCTGCCCAGCTCCGAACGTACTCTGGTACAGGCTTGTATTAGATGTCCAGCCACTCACTATGCTGCTTAAGCCACGCCCCCAAACCACCCACTGACCTTTGTGGGTCTTTTCCTTTGACCTCTGTGAGGTATCTCATCTATCTTGTCTAGTCTCCGGCCACCACCTAAGCTGCACCCCTACCCCGGCTTTTGCCTGGATTGGTAACAGGGCAGTGTTTTTGGCTCTCAGTGTCATCTGGCTCCAGCTCGTCCTCCACAGCACCAGAACTGCCCTGTGGGAATGCACAGCAGATCCCACATCCCCTCCACCCGAGCCTTTCTCCTCAGGCACAGAATAAAAGCCTCTCTTTGGACTTCAAGCCCCCACAAGATGGGACCCTTGCTACCTTCTTTGCAGTAAACTATCGTAAAAACGTCCTTTCCCCGAGCACAGGCCACTCCGCCAGAGGACTCTAAAGCTGCTTCCCATCAACAGATCGCATCGACTTCCCTCCCCATCTCTTGAGCCTGAAGCTGCCCAGTGACTTTCTCTGGTCGACAGAACATAGGAGGGAATCTGGTGTAGAGGTGCACACCTGTAATTCCAGCACTTAGGAGGGAGAAGCACGAGAATCAGGAGTTCAAGGTCATCTCTGGCTACACGGCAAGTCTGAGGCCAGTCTGGAATGCAAGAGGCCCTGCCTCAAAAAAGAAAAAGAACACAAGGAAGGGCCACTTCTACCTCTGGCCTCCTTCTTAGAACCTTGCTGGGAGGAGACAAGCCTGCACTAGAGCCAGCCAGCTGGACGGCAGCAGACACATGGCTTAGCCACCCCTGCTGCCCCAGACAGACAGACTGACAGTCAACCAACGCCTAGAAGCAGAGCTGCCCCCTACCCAACCACAGATGTTTGGATGAGCTCATGCGAGACCAAAAGAATGACCCAGAAAAGGTGGCCCAGCCTGTGCCAGTGCCCAGACTCCTGGACTGGGTGGCAGCTGCTGCCTTACAGTACTGGCATGTCACGCAGCTAACGCTCTGGCATGGGCTCCATCCACAGCACACAGGGTTCTACCTCAGCTACCTGGCTGTCCTTCGTGCCTTTCCCGGAAGGCAGAAACTATTCAAAGGGCCTGGAAGGGAGAAGAAGGTCCCTAGCCAGGGATCTAGTTTGTGTTTCCTGTTGGCTGAGAGTCAAGACACTTCAGTACAACTGATAAAACTGAAGCACTATCCACCTGGAGATAGGGCTTGCCTTCCTAAAACTTCTCAAACAAGGCTGTTAAAAGCTACACACTAGGGGCTGGAGAGGTGACCCAACAGTTAGAAATACCTGCTGCTTTTCCTGAGAATCTGAGTTTGGTTCCCAGCACTCACACTAGGTGGCTCACAACCGCCTGTGACTCCAGTTCCCTGTGATCTGATGCTCCGCCTTCTGGTCTCTGTAGGTAACTACACACAGACACACACACTCACATACACCAAACAAAAACAAAACAAAACAAAACAAAAACAAAAAACCAAAACCCAAAGAACCACAACAAACTATGCTCATTTGGGGCCCGGAATATTTGTGGCTGTAAATTTTACTTTATTAGAACACTTATCTCATCCCTAAATGTAAACAAGGCACTTCAGAAAACCACCTTACAATTTAATTTGCAAAAGGAATTCTTGGAGAAAAATAAATAAGTTTGTATTTTTAAATCCAATTAATCTTTAAACCTTGTTCCAAATGACATCCTTTGAGAAATATACCTTAGAAAGCCACAGGACCATGCATGCAGCCACTGTGAAGACATCCAAACACAGCTCTCTTCGGGAGGCTGCACCCATGTTTCGGGTGTCTTTCTCCTCTAGGTCTCGGGCTAAATACTTAATAAACTCACTCTTTGCTTCACGCTGACCTTCTGTGGTGCAGCCAAGGGCCCTGCTTTATCTGGACGGCGGTCCTGAGGGGTGCTGGACTGCATCTCCTTGCCATTGCTGACAACGACATATGTCAAGTCTTTCTTGCCGTGGTACCCATTGTCGTCTGCCTGGGGTAAGCTTTCTCTGCTGACTCTCCTTTCAGGTTTTAGATCACAGGTCATCTCCCTGGCCAGTCTTCTCCACACAAGTGGTCTAAGATTCCTCTGTAACACCCCCGCCAGCGACGATCCGCCAGGCCGGTTACCGGCCCAGAACCCGTGAGCTACGATCTTGTTCTCCTACACACTGCTTTTCTGTCTGTCACTCATGCTTGAAGTAATCTCCGTATCTCTTCTATTCTGAGGCCCTGTACCAAACATAAAGGTGTTGGCTGACAGGGCTAGTCAAGCCACACCCACCTGTGGCAGCTTCTCTCTTAAAACCACCGTAAAGAAAATGGCAAGCGCCCTCCCAAGAGCCCATCTCTAACTCATCACGTGCTTAGATTCCAGGAGAATGGTGGTGGTGCCATTCTTACTTCCCCAAGGCAGTCTTTAGGCACAGGACACCAGACTCCAGGCACCAGAGGGCTAATGGTATAGTGGGTTAACTGGAGTAGATGAACTCTCTCTGTCACCTCCCCCACAGTCTAGAGAAGCATAGCCCTTCTCTGGAATACAGGCCCGTGCTGTGGACTGTGTATCAATTGTGTGGTCCAAAACCTTCCCTTCCTCTAAGATCTCTAAGAAAGGACACCACTCAGCTTCAGAGACCTGAACCCTCTTCAGGGCCCCCACCATGCTGTCTGGCTCTGGTGCTGGGGGCTGAACTCTCTTCAGAGCCCTACCACACTGCTATCTGTCTGTCCATGAAGTTAATAACTCTTTCAATAAATCTCTTACTCAAGAGGACAATCTGCCTCAGTGTCCCCTTGAGCCCCAAGCCCAGAGTCTTTCATAAAGGACTCAATACACATCTTGAATGGCTGAGGGGAGGAGTTAGGAGGAACATCGAGTAGCAGCGAATCTTAGCTGCAAACTTGACACCCTGGGATCCTTGGTCTGTACTGTCCCACATGCTGGCAATACTCTGAGATCTCAACAGATACATAAGCACTATGGGGTGGGGGGTGCTGGGGAGAGAGCGCACTTGGGGGGTGCTGGGGAGAGAGCGCACTTGGGGGGCGCTGGGGAGAGAGTGCAGTTGGGGGGTGCTGGGGAGAGAGGCAGTTGGGGGGTGCTGGGGAGATGGTACAGTTGGGGTGGGGGTGCTGGGGAGATGGCACAGTCGGGGAAGTGTTTGCTCCACAAGCATGAGGACCTGCGTTTGATTTCTACAACCCATGTACAATTGCTGCCACAGTGGCATAGGCTTGTCATCCCAAAGCTGGGGAGGCAGAGACAGGGGGATCCCTGAGGTGTGATGGCCAGCAGGCGTTGCCTAATTGGTGAGCTACAAGCCAATAACACACCCTATCTCAAAGAAGGCAGACATCATTCCTGAAGATGACATCCAAGGGTGTCATCTGGACACACACACACACAAACACACACATGCACGCGCACGCACGCACGCACGCACGCACGCACGCATGCACAGCAATGGGGCTGAGGCAGAGGCGGGCTCACCTGGTGTATGGCGTTGAGCAGTGGAGAGAAGAGGTCAGTGTCATAGGTGGAACATTTGCCCTGCAGCACAGCCACCAGCCTTTCCAGGCCCATTCCTGTGTCCACGTGTCTCTGGGGCAGCGGCTGCAGGCTTCCATTTGCCTCTCTGGCCAGGGAAAGTGTGCAAGGTGAGGCCAGGTGAGTCTGACAGGTGTGAGGCAGGTGCTCAAGGTCAGCAGAAACACGAGGACCCAGGGGCTGAGAGTCG
Source organism: Peromyscus eremicus (assembly GCF_949786415.1). Lineage (NCBI taxonomy): Eukaryota > Metazoa > Chordata > Mammalia > Rodentia > Cricetidae > Peromyscus > Peromyscus eremicus. Next base: position 58,994,071 of record NC_081432.1, on the reverse strand, counting down.
CAGGAACCTGCAGGACAGTGTCCCCTTCCCCTCCCTATCCCTTCTCAAAAAGGTGATCTCTTCTTCCTCTTGCTTGGGCCTTTGTCTGGACCCAGACATGCCTACTAAGCCAGACTCATTGTTTTCAGACAGGCATGTCAAGACATGTTACAAGAAAATCTTAGTGACCACTAAACTCAACTCCATTGTATGCTAAGAGGCCAGAGAGCAGCAACTAGTTGAAATTGTCATGGACAAGGACTTGAATTTGATCAGTTTCTATTTTTAAAAGGCATGTGAGCTCAGCTAGGGACTAACGTTAGCTTCAGCCGCCATTACCTGTTGTGCTGCATGAAGACCAGATTCCAAAGCTCTACCAGCTGGGGGGCTCCCACTCCCCCAGCCAGATCATAGTGGATCTCAGTACAAGGCCCACAAGGCCCGGTGTCTCCCATCTCCCAGAAGTTCTCCTGCAGTCCGAAGGAAAGCATGCGGCTGGCAGGCACTCTGGGGAGAAGGCCAGGAAAGCGGTGGAAGGCGGGCAGGTTTAGAAGCTGGCACATCCTCTGCTATCAGCCTCCTACCCAAGCCCAGCTCGGGAAGAGGGGTCCTAGCGCTGACCCACAGCATGCTCACACCTGCTGAACTCTGAGGATTTGTACTGACAGTCTGCTTTCCAGTCCTCCTATTGCCTGGGGTGGACAGAAGGAAGGGGCCAACTTACCCCAAGCTAAGCCAGATGTCTCTGGTCTCCAGGTCTGGGTCCAGCCCTGTCTTGGAGTCACCACCAAAGTAGGAGACCCATAACCTGTCCTCAGGGATGCCATAGACCTGAGTCAGCAGTTCCCAGGCCATGCTACAAGCCTCTTCCTGCAGGGCAAACCAGGGTGGAGAGATTCTCCAGTCAGGCCATGGGAATTCATGAACCCAAGACAAACCATGTTCACTACCCACCCTCTGTTCAGACCAAGTCATGTCCATTTCTGCCTTGAGTTCTTCCTGCCCAGAAAGTGTCTCCATTCTTATAAAGCCCGCCTCCTTTCAGTCCCAGGTGAGTTCTATCTTCTCCACAGACTCCTCCACCCACCACCCTGACCTGGGGACTTTATGTCCAGTGACCCTCCCAGCATTGCTGTCTGGCCATCTGTTCATCTAACTTTTCAGCAGCCCTCAGGCAGGAGACACAGTCCCTTCCTTCACTCAGGGAAGTAAGCCACATTCCTTCCCATTCTATGTGTGTGTGTGTGTGTGCGCGCACGTGCGTGTGTGCGTGCGTGCATGCATGCATGCATGTGTGTGGTGTTGGGGAGTCAGATGGGCTAGTGTACATTTGCACACACATTAGGTGTGGGTATGCACGTGTGGAAAGTCAAAGGACAACTATGAGTGACTATACAAAACAGGGTCTCTCATTCGCTTGGAACTTTGAACGTAGGCCAGACTAGCTCGCCTGCGAACTCCCAAGGATCCTCTTGTCTCCATCTCCCATCGGGAAGCTCCAGAATGATAGCACACACTATAATTGGCCTTCACTTGTTATGTGAGTTCTGGGGGATCCACAAGCACTTTTTCCCTCTCCCCCACCACACACCTTGTCCAGCACTTGGCCACAGTATCCAGCAGGCGGGTTCAAAGAATTAACTCTACAGCTCCCTGGAATCTCACCTTAAAATATTCACCCCCAAAAGCCCAATTGCCAAGCATCTCAAAGAAGGTATGATGCGAGAGATCTCGGCCCACGTCCTCCAGGTCATTGTGGCGCCCTCCGGCCCTCACACATTTCTGGCTATTAGCAACACGTCGGAAGCCTGCCATCTCACTCCGTGGATCCACTGTGCCCAGGAAGATGGGCTTGAACTGGAAGCACATACAAATGGGGGCGTTCTTTAGTTCCTTAGTAGAAGGTTAAAGTGGGGCGTGATGAAGATGGCTGTTCAAACTCGAGGCTATTTGGGACCCCAAGAGTGCAATGTCGTCTTGGCCCGGGGCACCCCAGGATCTCAGGGAGGCTTCTCTGGTGTATGTGAAGCAGAGAAGAGGCGAATAAATCGAAACCAAAGACCTCTGCCTAGTAAAAGTGGCAAAATTTACAGATAAGAAGTGGTTGGAGAGAGTCAAAGAACGGAGCAGGCGCGCAATAAACATCTACTTAATGGATGAGTTATATTTATTTAGTCTTCCACTCGGAGCCTGACCCTCGGGGCTCCACACTTGCTGTCCAGGGATAATAAACTTAATTTCTCCCCTCAAGTCTCCAAACTAATTCCCCAAGACCTAACCAGGCCCCCAATCTTTTTACCCAGCGCCTCTCCCACAAGAGCCCTGGGTTCCGCCCCTCGCTGTTCTGGCCCAATCCTGACGCTCCTTTCTCAGGCAAACGCCCGAGCCCCGCCCCCGACCGGCGAGGCCCCGCCCCCACCTGGTTCATGCCGGCGTTGACGAAAAGCAGGCTGTGGTCGCCGCGCGGCCTCACGGAGGCGGAGGGCACCAGCCGGTGGCCATGGCGATCCCGGAAGAAGCTCAGGAAGGCGTCCCGCACGGCCGCTCCGTGGGGTGGACGGGACTCGGTTGAGAACTGCTGCCATGGGCACGACCTCCCGATGGCTCGCCGCAGCCTCCCGGCGGCAGCAGCCACCGACGACGCCATCTTAGCTCCGGGCAATGGCTTCGCAGGGTCCAAGAGTGACGCGTGAAAGGAAGCCTAGTGTTTCCTACAGCGGCCCCTGGCGGATGGAAGACTTAGGGGGCGAGCCTCAGCTTCTGGTGGAAATGATTCTGCAAGAAGGACATTCCCCTCCCCCGCGGGCGAGCGAGCGGTCCAACATATCACTTTGCACACAGTAGTCCCTTAATTCATCCAGCATTAAACCGATATTCATAAAAAGATCATTATGTGGCTTTATTTTGAACGTTGGTAACAAGATAAACACAATGCCTCAGCTCCTAAAATCTATATTCTGGTAGTAATGGTTGTTGTGTTATTGATTTTGTTGGGTTGCTAAGAACAGGTGTGGATGCCATTCCGTGCGTGGGTCGTGTGGTTTGTGCTGTTCCAGGCCGAAGAGTGCCAAGGGATCATGAGTATTCAAGAGGCGGTCAATAAGAGCAGAATCCTGCGTTGAGTGCCAAGCACCGCTCTGGACCTGGCCATTTCCTCCTCTGCCCTCGGTTTTGGAGAGAGCCACTTTGTCCTTAGGGACTGAAGCAGGCTCTTCGGAGCAGGAGCCTGGTGGAGACACAGAAGCCAAACTGCATCTGCCCCGTTATTAATTGCATAATGACATTTGGTCTTTTAATTTGCCTGGGGATGAGAGAATTCAGGTCGCCAGGTCAGGACAAAGCTGTTGGCTGAGAGCTGTGGCGAAGGCCTCCCATAACCTCCCGAGGTCCTAAGGTTCTGTGTGTTCTGCTGAGGGTAAGGAGTACCTGTCCCCCAGACCCAGTGCCCTTGACTTCCTTTCCATGGTGACAGCAGTAACTGAGATGCCCACACACCCTGTTGGTGCAGCTGGACAGCTCAGGGGCTTCTCATGATGACCTTGGCCTTTAGTCTGGGAAATGAAGCAGATCTGGAGAGAGAAAGGGACTTGCCAAGTTTCAGAGTCGATAGAGGTAACAGAACTGAGGCTGTTGTGGTCAGAAAGACAGCCTTGGCCACCCAGGGGCTCTTTTGCCCCTCAGTCTTTCCGTGTTATTTGAATCTTTTGAAATACAGTTTCCTTGCAGGGAAAGCACAGTCTATTTTGGACTTGAGTTTCTACAGCAATAGTGAATTCTGATGAGCCTGTCATATCTACCCCATGCTCCTCTGGTTTTCTCCCTTTTCCATGTAGGTTAAAGGTATTGTTTTGGTTTCCCCCAGTGTTTTTGGGACAGATGGGGATTTCTAAGATCGGTGACCTTGAAAAAGATTGAACTCCTTTCCTGACACTGCTTTCCAGATAGAGTAGCTTCTCAGGCTAGCACTGATTTTACCCACAGTCATTGTGTTATAGAAGGGAAACTGTACTTTAGACTAACCTGGATCTAGTTCGGCACTAGAATTTTAAAAATTAGATTTATTGAGCCGGCATAGTGGCTCGCACCTTTAATCCCAGCACTGGAAAGGCAGAGGTATGTGGATCTTTGTGAGTTCAAGGCCAGCCTAGTCTACATACAGAGTTCCAGGACATCCAGAGCTACATAGAGAGACCCTGTCTCAAATTAAAAAAATAGCTTCATTAATGAATGAAAAAAAGAAAAAGAAAGTTTATTGTGAGTATGAGGGAGAGCACAGCCAGAGGCAGAGACATCTGGGAGAGTCCAGAGAGAACATGACCCTGTGCCAGACTATGAGAGGAGAGGGGGAGGGGAGAGAGGAGAGCCAGGGCACCAGGAGAGGGCTGGAGAGATGGCTCAGAAGTTAAGAGCACTGGCTGCTCTTCCAGAGGTCCTGAGTTCAATTCCCAGCAACCACACGGTGGTTCACAACCAACTGTAATGAGATCTGGTGCCCTCTTCTGGCCTGCAGACACACATGCAGGCAGAACACTGTTTATATAATAAATAAATCTTAAAAAAAAAAAAAAAAAAAAAAAAAAAAAAAGAGGCCAGGAGAGTAAAGTGTAAACAAAAAGGATCAGATAACCAAAATGCCTGGATTATATAGGGAAGGGCAGCTGGGGGAAGGGCAGCTCAGCCCCTGGGCTGGAGCAGTTTAGGATGGGGGTGGGGTATGCCAGCCACACCCTGTAACAGGTAGGGACCAAGGATGCTAGGAGATATGTTAAATAGACACCTCAGTTAACCATTTGTCCCAAGCTTGAGACCTAATAATTGGGGTTTGCCTAGCATCTAATGAACTACATAAACTGGGCACTCTGAAGCACATGTGTAATCCCAGCATTCCAGAGGCAGACGCAGAAGGATGGGAGATTCAAGGTCATCCTCAGCTACACAGACAGTTTGAGTCCAGTCTGGGAGAAATATCCTATCTCAACAAGCAAAGAAAAATATTTTTTTTCCTCCAAGACAAGGTTTCTTTGTGTTGCCCAGGCTATCCTAGAGCTCTCTCTGTAGATCAGGCTGGCCTTGAACTCAAAGAGATCTGACTGCCTCTGCCTCCTGAGTGCTAGGATTAAAGGCGTGTGCCACCACTGCCTGGCCAAAAAAAAAAAAAAAAATTCTGTTGAACTAAAACTTAAGACTAGGGCTGGAGAGATGTCTCAGCGGTTAAGAGCACTGGCTGCTCTTCCAGAGGTCCTGAGTTCAATTCCCAGCACCCACATGGCAGCTCACAACCATCTGTAGTGAGATCTGGTGCCCTCTTCTGGCCTGCAGGCAGACATGCAGGCAGAACACTGTATACATAATAAATAAATAAACCTTTAAAAAACAAAAAACAAAACAAAACTTAAGACCAGAGTGACGGCTTGGAGGGCAAAGTGCTTGCCACGCAAATGTGAAGATGTGAGTTCAAATCCTCAGAACCCATGTAAGGCCAGGCAGATGTGCACATCTTCCCAGTGTTCCTACATTGAGATGGAATGCAGACTCAGGCTTCCCAGAAGCTCATGGGCCAGCCAGAGTAACAACTGCAGTTGGGTCAGCAAAGACACCCTGCCTCAGAGGTGGAAGGCAAGGACCAACACCCTAGGTTGTCCTCACACCTCTACACTTGTGTGTGCACAGACACATGTTCACACTCATCACATACCCAAGAAAATCCACACCACACATATAGTTCACCCATGTAGAGAGAACAAAGCTTTTAGCATGTCTGCAGCCATTGCTTTAGAAACCAGTCTTGCATTCTTGACCAGTAAGTACCCTTAGAAACTTCTTGACCAGTACCCCTAGAAACCAGTCTTGCATTCTTTAACCAGAACCCTCCGGTCCTTCCTTCCCTCCTAGCTCCAGGCAGCCATTAATCAGTTTTTTGTCTTTATATAGATTTGCCTACTGTGGACATTTCTATCAATGGCTTCATTTATATGTGGCCTTTTGTGGATGGCTTCTTTTTAAAAAGATTTATTGTTTTAAAAATTACATGTGCATTCATGCAAGTGTGTGTGTGTGTGTGTGTGTGTGTGTGTGTGTGTGTGTATGTGCATGTGAGTGCCGGAGCCTGTAGAAGTCAGAGGTTTTCAATTCCCTTGGCGCTGGAGGCGTTACAGGCAGTAGTGAGCCTCCTGGATGGGTGCTGGGAACCGAATTCTGGTCTTCTGGGATAAGCACATGTGGGGGCTAAAGTTAACTTGTAGGTCCCACTCGCCCAAGGACAGATGACTTCCTGGAATGCTGAGGGCTGTTGTTCTTGTAACATAACAAGTCATGTGATTTCCCTTCAATAAACAAGGTTGCTTACGCCAGGCGCACAGGATGTGCTTGATCACACATAGGCAGGAGGTATGTAGGCCCGAGGTATGGCAGGACGTTTGCTTGCCCCCCCAATACCATGAAGGTGGGAAGTCCTGTAGCCTTGTGAGTTTGGACCTTGACCAACCTAATTCAGCACCATTTCTCTGGGAATCCCAGGTATGGACCCTGCCAGTGTCCACCTTTCTGGCCAGTATTTAATAAAGCTTGCTTTCATTGGATAATTGTGGAACTGGTCTTTCTCCTTGCAGTTCTCAGGTTTAACACACGTTCCTAATCGCCGAGCCCTTCTCTCGGCCCTCACCACTGGCCTCTTTCATTTAATGTTTTGAGGATCCTTCATGGGGAGCATGTATCATAGATCTTAGAAATGCATTTTTGGGGGGTTTCTATTTGAAGTAGGTTCTCCCCCTTCCTATTTTGCGCTTGCTGTTATGCGGTGATCATTTTCTTTTCTTTGAATGTGGAATTCTAGGTGGTATTTCCTGGTGAAGCAGAGGTTGGTCTGGGGACACAGTTGTTTTCAGTTGCCACTGTCACCTGATGAGGAAGTTAAACTGAAAGTCTGTACCTTCCTCCAGATAGCTGGAGATGGAGTTCGTCAGACAGGAAGTTACCAACCTGGGGAAGTCTCTCGGGAGAACCGCTCCACCGCCTTAGTATTTGGAGGAATTTCACTTTGTGGTTTAAAATGCAAATGTAGACTGTCTTCTGGTCATTCCCCAGCCGGAGCTCCGTGAGCACTGCGCTGAGAGGTGCCTACATGGTTGTTAAGAAAGCGGGGCTTTTTCTTCTCAAGGGCTTTCTCTTTCGCTGACACCTGACCTACTTATCGTGGAAGATACAAAGCGTCCGCCTCTGACACCTTTCTTCTGTTTCACTTGTTGAAAAGAGGTGACACCCTTGTGCTGGCGATGGAACATGTCTTTTCTGGTTTCCCCTTTGCTTTGAGAACGGGAGCTCAAGGTCAATGAACTCTCTGTCCTGGACTGATGGACAGAACCGGAAGAGGGACTTTTCACCCTTAGAGCACAGCCAACCAGCTCTGGGAACTTCCTCCTAGGAAGGCTGTTGAAAGTTCACTCTCTAAGAGGCTTCTCCACGGGATGTATTTGTCATGGAGTTGTCTCATCTGGGGTATGAAAAATAGGTCTCCTAGGCTATGGCTAAAGGTGCAGATACTGGAGGCTGAGGATTTATCTCAGTCACTAAAGTGCTTGGCATGTGAGCATGAGGACCTGGGTTTGGTCCCCACTCCCCTCATAAAGATCAGGGCGTGGTGGCAAGTGACTGTAATTCCTGTGCTGGAAGGTGGGCAGGAAACTCTCTGGGTTGGCTGGCCAGCTAGACTAGCCTATTTTGGGTGATCTGTAGGTCCTAGAGTCTCAAAAAATGAATATTTCCTGAGAAATAATACCCAAGGTTGACCTCTGGCTTCCAGTCAGATGCACATACACAGGCATCACCTTCGAAACACCCATCCTACAAAAGTGCAGACACTGATTGATTAGGTCTAGGATGGGGTTCCAGAGCGAAGAGAAGTCATTGTTGTCTGGTTTTAGTGGGATCTTGTCTTTCTTTTTTCTTTGATAGATGTATATCATCTATCTATCTTATCTATCTTCTACCTATCTTATCTATCATCTATCTATCTGTCTGGGTTTGGTTGTTTGTTTGTTTTGTTTTGTTTTTCCAGACAGGGTTTCTCTGTGTAACAGAGCCCTGGCTGTCCTGGAATTTACTCTGTAGACCAGACTGGCCTCAGACTCACAGAGATCCACCTGCCTCTGCCTCCCAAGTGCTGGGATTAAGGGTGTAAACCACCATGCCCTGGCGTCATCTGTCTTATTAATGGGGGCATACACATGCCACAGAGTGTCTATAGAGGTCAAAGGGACAACTTGAGCAGGAGTCAGTTCTGTCCTCCCACTATGTGGGATCTAGGGATCAGATTGTCAGGGTTGGCAGCAAGCACCCTTACCCACCTAACCATTTCACTGGCCCAGGATCTTGCATTTCTAGCAGGTTTTCAGGTGGTGCTGTTGCTAGTCTTCTAGATTGTGCCTTAAATGGCAAGGGTAAAGTAGAGGGCTTGAGTCTAGACACAGGTCTAGTTGGGGGCCTAACGTTTGGGTGAACCTAGGTTATCATTTCTATTGGGCGTCGTGCTCCATGCTTTTCTGAGCAGTTGGGTGGAGCCCAAGCTAGCCCTGTGGTTGTGCCTGCGTGGTGGCTCCTTTTCTCCTGTTGCTTAGAGACAGAAAGAAGTTGCTCGCAGCCCAGCAGAGGGAGGGAAAGGCACCCTCAGGGATGGGACACTGTGTGCAGTTGGCCAGGTGGGAACTACCAGGGATTGGGAATGCAAACAGTAGTGGACCCCCAAGTTCAAGAGCGCTACAGACATAGGCTTAGTGTTAAAAAAAAGTTGTTCTATAATTGCATGCATAATGTCCTCAGTTTGGGCACTTAGCCTGCAAAACCTGGTCCTTTTAAAAGTTTCCCCGTCTCTAATGCCAGGCTGTGGTGGCACACACCTTTAATCCCAGCACTTGGGAGGTAGAGGCAGGCAAACCCTGTGAGTTCGAGGACAGCCTGGTCTACAGAGCAAGTTCCAGGACAGCCAGATCTATGCAAAGAAATCCTGTCTCGAAAAACCAAGCTAAAAAAAATTAAAAAGTTTCCCAGTCTCTGCATGAAAGATTGTTAAACAAACAAAAACACATTTATAGCTGCCCCATTAAAGCCTTTAATCCCAGCACTAGAAGGGTAGAGAGAGGCAGGAGATGTAAGTTTCAGGCCAGCCTGATCTACATAGTAAGTTTCAGGTCAGCTAGGAATACGGTGAGCCCCTGTCTCAAAACAAACAAACAAACAAACAACCCCCTCAAAAAAAACCCAAAATAAAGCAAACAAACAAAAAACTATTTAGACATCACAATGAAACAAAAATATAGAAACTCAAGCAAGACAAATGTATAGCTTAATATTTAGAAAGCCAATATCACGGGCTGGGATATAGCACACAGGATGGAGAGATGGCTTAGCAGTTAAGAGCACTGGCTGCTCTTCCAGAAGCCCTGAGTTCAGTTCTCCGCACCCACATGACATCTCACAATCTGATGCCCTCTTCTGGTGTGCAGACATACAAGCAGATACAGTACTTGTATACATTTTTTTTAAAAGTCAATATCATGGGCTGGAATAAAGCATACAGGGAGAGCGTGTCCAGTATGTATGAGGCCTTGCTTTGATTCTCCAGCATGCAAACAAAACAAAAACAAACAAATCAAAATCCTCCACACAAAGAAATCAGCATTTCTCTCTATTGTCTTGGATGTGAAATAGAACTTGGCAGTTATGTTCTCCGTCTTCTGCCTCAACCCCACTCCACTTTCCTCCTCCCAAAGGCGTCCAAAACCTTGACACTCACTGTTATTACCAACTTGTAGTTCTTGGCCCTTTATTAGTGCATGTTTTTTTTTGTTTGTTTGTTTTGTTTTGTTTTTTTCGAGACAGGGTTTCTCAGTGTAGTTTTGGTGCCTGTCCTGGATCTCATTCTGTAGACCAGGCTGGCCTCGAACTCACAGAGATCCACCTGGATCCGCCTCCCGAGGGCTGAGATTAAAGTCGTGCGCCACCACCGCCCAGCTAGTGCATGTTAATTGTACAAAATAATGTGTTTCATGACATTTTCATATATGTATATATAATGGACCGTAATATTCACATTCAATTTGCACTTTCTTTTTTTGAGACAAAGTCTCAGGTAGTGCAGAGTGGCCCCCAACTTTGAATTACTCATCTTCTTGCCTTGTCTCCTGAGTGCTGGGATTATAGGCATGAGCCACCACGCCTGGTTTATATAATGCTAGGGATGGAACCAGGGCCTTGTGCGTGCCAGGCAAGTACTTCACCAAGGAGCTCCACCCCTGCTTTGCCTTTCTTTCATCAGCCAAATGTGCGGATTTTTTTTTTTTTTTTTTTTCGAGACAGGGTTTCTCTGTGTAGTTTTGGTGCCTGTCCTGGATCTCGCTCTGTAGACCAGGCTGGCCTCGAACTCACAGAGATCTGCTTGTCTCTGCCTCCTGAGGGCCTCCTGCCACCACTAGTCTTATGCTGAAGTGGTCCTTGCAGTTCGGCCCCTCTAGCACTACTGGAACTGTAGACCTGCAGCAGCACAGTCAGCCTGATGATTTAGGACGTGTTTCGTCTTTCCATCTAGGGGTCCTGCTTCATTCTTCTCCTCTAACATCCACTTCAGAGCCAGGCACATTGACCTGCACTGTTCCTCACAGTCTGGGTGTTTGTTGACTGTATTCAACACTCAGTTGATGTTCCTCTGTCTTCTCTGTTTTATGCAAGTTAGCACCTGGCTGTGGAGACCTCTTAGGTTTGGGTCCCTTTGGGAAGACTACAGATGCTCTTTTGTTTTGCATGTGTGCTGTGCATGTGTGTGGGTTAACATTGTGTGTCCCTGTATGTGGAGGCTTGAGGCTGACCTTGGGAATCTTTCTCTGTTGCTCTCCACCCTATTCTTTGGGGCAGGGTTTGCCAGTTGAAGTCAGGGCTCACTGAAATGACTAGTCTAGCTAACCAGCGTGCTCTGGGGAACTCTACCTTTTGAGTATTGGAATTCTAGGGGGGCTACCAGCCCTGCTGGGATTTATGTGGGTACTGGAGCTCCAAACTCTGGTCCTCAAACTTGCTCAGTATGCACTTGATCAGCTGAATCATCTCTCCAGTCCCTGGTAGATGCTCGTATCCCACACAGTGCGTTCCAACTCGAATGGCTGTCTTTTTGTCTCCTCATCATCAATAGCATTATGCCTGTTCCTATTAATTTCATAGAAGTTGCAACATGACCAATTCTAGTTCTTTCTTCTCACTTTTATTGTTCAGTTGGAGTCTTGCTATGAGGAGACACTTCCCCTGACCTGCTGGCTAGGCAGCAGCATATTCAGTATAGAAAAGGGCAAATGTTTCATTTCCCTCCTTGTGTGGAGGTCAGAAGACAGCATCAGTGCTGGACCTCACCACCCACCTGATTGAAGCAGGCCCTTTTGTTTATGCTGCTGCCGCTGCCAAGCTAGCTGGTCCACCAACTTCAGGGGATGCTCCTGCGTCTGTCTTCCATCTCTGTGTAAGAGTGCTGGGATTACAGATGTGCCTAACTGCATCTGCCTGAATGTGGGCTCTGGGGGTCACAGTGCCAATGCTCACACTTGTGTGGCAAGCGCTTTATCCATTGGGCCATTTCCCCAACACCCTGGGTCCTTATGAATGATTAATAATATAGTCTCATTATTATTACTGTTACTTCCAACTAGTAGTAGGGTTTTTTTAAATTTTAGTGATATTTATGGCTTATCTGATACATTTTTTTCTTTACTTTTTGTTTGTTTGTCTTTTTGATATAGATCTCTTGTTGCTCAGGCTGACCTCCAGCTGACCACATAGCTGAGGCTGTCCTTGAATTCCTGATCCTCATAGTCTCACTTCCCATGCACTAGGATTACAGGCATGAGCCACCATGCCTGGGTATTTTATATATTTCTTGCCTTGGACCTGGAATCAGCTATTTCTGAAAGCCTGAGGTTTAAAATTGTAAGGATTCAGTCCTTAATTATGTCATCAGCCTGCGGCAGCATCCCAGCCTAAAAGCGGGTGGGCCCTCTGTGTGCCCCTCTCTTTCCTTTCCTCTCCTTCCTTCCGTCTGTCCTCTCTCCCTCTCTCTCCCCCTCTCTCCCCCTCTTCTCTCCCAATAAAGCTCTAAAAAGGTAACCATAGCGTGTGATTCCTCCAATCAGCACTCTCCTTCGCCGGCATGGCCGCTGCAGGCGGCGACTAGCCATGAGCATCGCCATTTAACCAACAAAAATGCTTGCCTGCCTTCCTTCCTTTCTTCCTTCCTTCCTTCCTTCCTTCCTTCCTTCCTTCCTTCCTTCCTTTCTTTCTTTCTTTCTTTCTTTCTTTCTTTCTTTCTTTCTTTCTTTCTTTCTTTCTTTCTTGTTTTTCAAGACAGGGTTTCTTTGTGTATCTCTGGCTGTCCTGGAACTTGCTCTATAGACCAGGCTGGCCTCGAATTCAGAGATCTGCCTCTGCTTCGAAGTGCTGGGATTAAAAGCATTCACTACTACCACCCAGCTATAAATGCTATTTCAAAACTATAACTTAAACTGGGCATGCTGATGCATACTCATAATCCTAGTTAGTGCTTAGGAGGTAGAGATCAGAGGCTGGCCTTGAGGCCAGCCTAGGCTACCTATGAGTTTCAGGCTAGTCTGGGCTACATGGCTAGAGTCTGTCTCAAAATCAAACAGAGCATAGTAAAATGAAACAAGTATAAAGTAACACAGGCAAGAGGGATACTGTGTGGGTTGCTTTTAAATTTCTATTTTATTGGGCTGGAGAGATGGCTCAGAGGTTAAGAGCACTGGCTGCTCTACCAGGGGTCCTGAGTTCAATTCCCAGTACCCACATGGTGGCTCACAACCATCTGTAATGAGATCTGGTGCCCTCGTCTGACCTGCAGACACACATGCAGACAGAATACTGTACACATAATAAATAAACCTTAAAAAGAATTTCTATTTTATTTTGTTTTATTATCAGTTTCTTCCATGTTCTAGGTTGTCCTCCTTTGCTCAGTACAAGCAAGCCTGCATGCTGCTCTCTTCAAGAGAAATGGGCATACTCCTTGGGGGAGTCTGGAATAAAGTCAGGCTGTTGTCGTGTTATGAACAGACCTGCAAATGTGAAAAGAAAGCTCACTGCTGGGGTGGTGGGTGCTGCCACTGTGCGCAAAGGCAAGCGTCTTTGCATCTGCTTGTGTAGCTGTGGGGAGGTATCTGAGGACAAGGGCTTCTGGGATGCGAAGGGGTGGGGCTAGGCTAGATGGGTGGGGTTTCTGGAAGCTTCCTCTGGATGCTTTTTTGTAGGGTTTTTTTTTTTTTTTTTTTTTTTTAGGCGGTTGTCTTTGTGTGCATGTATTTGTGCATACGTGTGTGGTATGCATGCACATGGAGACCAGAGGCTGGCATCTGTGTCTTCCTCAGCTGTTTTTCCACCGTGTGTTTTGCAGACAGGGTCTCTCACTGGACCTGGAGCTGGACAGTTTGGCTACACTCCTTGGCCAGAGAGCCCCAGGACCCCTGTCTTCCCATCCCAGCGCTGCTACACTGGCTTTTTACAAACACTGGGCCTTGTAAGTACAGCATGTTACAAGCTGAGCCATTTCTCCAGCCCTGCTTTTGTAGTTTCAGAGTTTGTAAACGAGATAATTGCTCTCTTGTTCCAGATTAGATGAAGCACAAGAACAAAGCATCTGAAATAGCATTTGCTTATTTTCCAAGGATGTTGCTCATTGAATCCCTCTCCGTTTACAGACATGTGGCCAGGTCTCTTTCCCGAAGGTGGGATTCGTGGTATGAAAAGAGAACTGTCTTCTGGAACACACGATACCACAGCAGGTGTCATGGGACGCCTGCGGCTCTTGACACTCAAATGGGCCCATTTATCCAGGTAGCTGATGTCCTACTTTGTCACTTAGCTGTCATGGGTGGAGGCAGTCACTACGGCTTTGATTTAGAAGCTCTCTCACAAAAAAAAAAAAAAAAAAAAAAAAAACCTAATAAATCAGAACACAGAGTTCCATTATCCCCTCCTGAAGTGGAGCCTCTGTCTGTCTGTTAGGACGTCTGGAGCGTAGAGATGTAAACACAGAACTGAAGATCTAACCGTAGTGCAGTTTCATTTGCTATCAGCTTTCCCCATTACCCTTTGAGATGTCATTAAAAATGCATTCAGGATGTGAGCGAGATGGGCATATCAAAATACAAGTTGATTCTAATTGATGGTGGCACTCCATTTCCCTGGCCCTTTAGTTTCCAGTGGCTTTCAGCCATCTGGGACACGACCCAGAGCAGAACATGAGTGTGGATGCTAAGTGCTGTCAGAGGCCTAGGAAGCCAAACTTGATGAGGCTGTCCGCCATCCTCACTGGGAACCTGGGACTCGGCAGAGTTCGGATGTCCCTAATGGTAGTCACTCTTTGCTGAGCACCCTGTATGTGTCCGGTGATGCATTTTTCTTCCCCTCTGTGCTGGGGCCCCCACCCAGGCCTCCCGCATGCTAGATGAGTTCTCCACCACTGTCTCTGGTGACATGCTTTATATGTAGTAACATGTAGTTCTCATGCTAAGCTCTTATTAACCTTATTTTACACATGAAGAGGCTGAGAGTGCTTGAGTGATGTGTTTAATAACATGC